>NC_052048.2:73631981-73971148 GCF_903992535.2 Arvicola amphibius | reverse complement strand
TTACAGTTAAGAGGTAGTAACAAAATAATTTTATGGTTGGGGTCACTACAACATGAACTATATGAAAGGGTCACAGCACTAGAAAGTTGAGAACCAATGCTCAAATCAATTAATTTATGACTCATTCTGAATTCTCTAGTTATTTCCATGAAGGTTAAGGTGGCCTGTCCCCCTCAAATAGAAACCATACTTTTTATCCTTCTTCCTATTCTTATGCCATATTTAAAACAGTAGTGTGTGTTATGCTGTCTTGTGTGGTAAAGATTGAAGGACTCACTTTGGAGTCTTTCCAGAAGTCTCTTAGGACTGGAGAGGGAGTGGGGAGGGGGATTTGGGGAAGCATGAGGTTCTGTTCACCTTGGGGAGGTCCAGCCTCTTCTGGGTACTTTCATTCATAAGATCTGTTTTCCTGGATTAAGTGACATAATATTTTGAAGCAGTTTGTACCCAGTACTTGATATACAGAGAACAGTGAATACACTTATTATTTTTAAATTATTTCTCTGTGATACTGGGCAAATGACAAAATACATTTTGCCTCAAATGGAGACTTGACCACATAATCGCTCAATTATATTAATTATGTATTTTCCAGTGACTTGTTTTTCAAAATGAAGACAAGGCAAACTGGATCAACTAGTAGACAGGAGACTGGGAAAGGCATTCAGTTTATCAGCCTATGAAGACTGCTTTTAATATTAAAAAAATAAGAAAAAACATGTAGGGTTGTGGTTACTGCCTTGCTTTAATTAGAACTCTTTAAAATATCAGAGAGGTCCCTGAAAGCAACAGATCTGAATGTTTTGGACACCTGGTGATAAGTACTTCATGCAGAATTTGGAAAAAGCCACACTTCCTCCCTGCAGAGATACTCTTTGTTTTAGATTCCATTGCTCTGCCTGAGAAAGTAATATGTGTGATCGCTCCTGCACTCATTCACCCTCCAAATTGCTGCCAGGATACCTCGGTTCTGGGCAGTGAATCATGATGTTGTCACGTCACAAAAATTCGTAACACCTAAGTGATTTCACTTAAATAAACATTTTCTTTTTGAAAAACAAAACTCAAATCTCAAACTAAGCCTCTCTTTGGTCCTGGAATTCCAGAAGCAAGCAACTGTATCACAGTCTGTCAAGCAGAGTTGTCAGCTCTCCTGAGTCTCTAAGAAAAGTCTGCTCTGCTCCTGCTGAACATTTAAATAGGAGTGAGGAAGACTGGAGGTAGAGGCTCCTGTGGGTGCCTCCTTGGGTGCTTCTCTTCGGGTTGAAGGCTAAGCTTAACTCCAGTTCCATGTTCACTAAAGATGTCACATTTCTTATATCTCTGTCTGCTGAACTCTATGGCGATAACAAAGGATATGGTTTAATTTTGAATTCCCTTTCTATTTTAAATAACTTCTACTATTGCATAAAGTTTTGTTGGGAGAGAAAGGGAGGGGAGAGGAGTGGAAAAGGAGGAGAGGAAAGGGGAGAAAGAAGACCAGAGAGGAGAAGGAGACAGGGGGGATAAGACAGGTAGTAATGAAATAAGAGATAGGAGAAAGAGAGAGAGAGAGAGAGAGAGAGAGAGAGAGAGAGAGAGAGAGAGAGAGAGATTAGCTCTGAGACAATTTCTCCTTCATGCACCCATTCAGACCTATCAGTGGAATTTCACAGCACAGGAGTCTGATAGCATTGTAATTAGCTCCACTCACCCTATTACACCCAGGCTTGGCAGTTTGCAGGTTAATATAGTCTCCTTAATTACAATGATAAGGCTTTATAAAATATTCTGATCTATTAACAACTTAGTAGCCACATCTTAATTACCCAGGATTCTGCTTACTGACCTCCAGATCTATTAAGGACACTCTAGGCATGATGCTTGTTTCTCCATATAGAGAATAAGTTGTTTTGCTATTTAAGCCAGTGGATAAACATTAGCTCATTAGACTGGCTTTAGTTACAGCAAAGACATCAGACCCACACTGACACCACAAGCATTGTCATAGTTAGAAAATTAGGGAATTGTCTGAGTAAAGATGTGACAATTTAGCTTTCACTTATTTATTAAACTATTTTCCTTGCGACCCATGCTGTACTGAGAAATGGGAGTGGGCACCATGGACATGGGCTTGAAATATTCTCTACTTTGTGAAGTTTTATTGGGCATTTTGGGATGGTTCTGAGCATCCTTGTCTCTTTCTCTGTAGATGCCAGTAGCAGCTCCATCCCATTGTAATGGTGAAAAACTGTGTCCAGACACTGGCAAAAATTGTTCTTCACTGAGATCTGCTAATGCAAAGAATAATTATGTAACTCCAGATTAACTTTTTAGGCAAATCCTGTGCTTTTCCCCTGGCAGATGTAACTTTTAGAATACCATTTGAATTTTAGCTACATTTTATTTAGTGTGCGTGTGTGTGTGTGTGTGTGTGTGTATGTGTACAAATGCTTGTGTTTTGGTACAAGTGTGGAGGACAGTTAGCAGGAGTACATTCTCTCCTTGCCATGTAGGACTCAAGGATCTAACTCAGGTAGTCAGGCTTGGCAACGAGTTCTTCTACCTACTGAGCCACCTCTTTAGTTGTATTTGAACTTTTAATTACCATATTTATCAAATCAGGCCATTATTCACACTACATGGTGCTGCTGTGAGAATTCAGTGATGATACTTGGTACTCAGTAAGCACTCAAAGTAAGAACTATTGTCAATATTAGTTGTTTCCTCGGCATAATCTTCATCTCATAGTCATTTTATGTAGGCATAAGAATAAACAGATAAACAAAATAGGAACAGGCTGCTCTCTATAGATGTTGATATCTAACATGGATAAGGACTGCTCCGTGGTAGGTCATAGATACACATGCAATTTCTCCTTTTGTTTCTTGTTCTATTGGCCAGCCTCGTCTTTGTTCTAGCACATTCTCCTTTAAGGTATTCTACCATCTACAACATGAGGCCACATTTTAAAGATGTAACAATTCATGAACATGCAAAAGAAAACAAACTCAAATAAGCTCAGTTCTTATCTGACTACCCTTCCCTTACACTGACCCCTAAACCCCACATGCACAAACATGCACAAGCAAACATGCCTGCACATACATGTGTATACATACACATAAGCCACTCACAACTAAAAATGAAGAAGTAATTCAGACTTTTAGGTAGCAACATAATGAACAGATCCGTAGCTCTGACTACATTGAGCAAACACAGAGACTGGAGGATTAGCAAAGAATTTTAGAAAGCTTTTTTATGTAGGAAATATGGGAGATTTTGTGGAGGCAAAGTTAAAAATAAAGTTTTAAATACAAGATGAATGCATGATTATTTGAGACACTTGGAAAAGATAGTGTATTCCAAGGCATCTCTAGACTTTCATCATTGGAGCAGTGTTGGTATGATGTACTGTCTAGAGAAGGCCATAGGACCCATTTATGTTTAGAGAGCCTGACACTGCTATGGAAATCCTGGAAGGACCAGAAGGCTAATGTTGGACACCCACAGGCTATGAGTCAACATAAAATGGCTGACACCTGGTGTCTGGTGAAACCAAAGGAAAAGATGATACAATTTGTTATTCTAGCCAGAGTGCCATTTTTGTTTGTTTTTTGAATAAATTGTTTTGAGGTTAGAAATAAGTATATTTTGCCTTTGCTAGCATGTTTCTGTGTGTGTCTGTTTGTAGGCTTGTGTTCATAGATCTATGTGTCCTGTGTGCTGGTCTCTGTGGGTGTCCAGGCAGATCTGTGTGCAGCCTGTGTATGGTACTGTATGCTTAGATGCCTGTAGACATATGCCCATTTGTACAGAGAGAATATATTATGTCATATCTGCTTGTGACTCCTTTCATTCTCTTCAACCTCTTCTGACCCTTCTCTCTTCCTGACATCTGACCTTGTACCTTGAATCCCCATTTCCCTAACCTTCTTGGAAAGACACATGAGTAAATTTGATTGTAACTAGAAATTTTCATGGTTTATTGGTTATATCTATTTCTCCTTAAAAAAGTTACATCTTGTTCCCATATCCACCCTTCCTATATCTTAATTAAGGGAGCCATTCTAGGGTTGGCAGAGACTTGACTCTAGAGGGGTTCCCAGGTGTCCAGGAAGATGCTCCCAGCTAGTTCCTTGGGCAGCTGAGGAGAGGGAGTCAGAAATGTCCAGATCCTATTGCCATACTCATGAATATCTTGCATATCACCATAGAACCTTCACCTGGTGTTGGATGGAGAAAATGACAGAGCCCCACATTGGAGCACTGGACTGAGCTCCCAAGGTTCTGATGAGGAGCAAAAGGAGGGAGATCATGAGCAAGGAAGTCAGGACCGTGAGGGGTGCATTCACCCATTGAGACGGTGGTACAGAACTAACAGGAGACCACCAAGTCCAGTTGGAATGGGACTGATGGAACAGGCGACCAAACAGGACTCTCTGAATGTGGCTTATGGTAGAGGAGGACTGAGAAACCAAGGACAATGGCGATGAGCTTGGACTCTACAGCATGGACGGGCTCACTGTGAGCCTTGTCAGTTTGTTTGCTCACCTTCCTGGATTTTGGGGGAGTTGAGAGGACCTTGGACTTAACATAGTGAAGGGAACCCTGATGGCTCTTTGGCTTGGAGAGGGAGGGAGTGGGGGGTATGGATGGAAGGGAGGGGAGGGAATGGGGAGGAGGAAGGGAGGAGATGGAAATCTTTAATAAAAAAATGAGGAAAAAAAGTTACATCTTCAGTCTTCTAGAACATTTCTAGAAAGATCTCCATTT
The DNA here is from genome assembly GCF_903992535.2 of Arvicola amphibius. Lineage (NCBI taxonomy): Eukaryota > Metazoa > Chordata > Mammalia > Rodentia > Cricetidae > Arvicola > Arvicola amphibius. The sequence goes on along the minus strand of NC_052048.2, from coordinate 73,966,393 downwards.
TCTTTTAGCATCACTTACTGGTTGAATATAGAAGCCAGGATTATTCTGACTGTTTATGAGCTATGGGAAATTGGATTCTAGGTGCTTAGGTGAGAATGGTGACAAGGTTAATGGGGAATGAAGGACATATGAAGCTAAACCTAGACAATGAGTTTGACTTTACCTGCTGAACTCTTAAATCAGAATGAGTTTGGAGCCTTAAGGAGACCATTAGAGGCCCAATGAAGACAGAGAGAGATATCAATGTAGCCATAGGCAGTTGCTTGATATTTTGATGGTAGAACTCACACCCATGTGCTTAAATACTATACTTCTGACACAGAACATGTTGTCTGGGGGGGGGTATTGATGCATGATGATTCTCTCCTCATCTTTAATTACAGCATTGCCATTGATTTCTTTAAAAGGTAAAGTATTAGCCTATTTTTACATATTGCTATCTTTCTAATCTTTCTAGATTTTAAATTTTGGACACTTTATTTATGGAGAGTATATTGTGATCATATTGACTTTTCATTACCTTCTCTAACTCCTAATGATCCTTTTCTTTTTCCAACTAATCCCCTTCATATATCTAATGCTTTGTGTGTGTGTAAAGGTGATAAATCAAAGAATTAACACTAGTGAGAATTTCTTTCATATTCCACAGGCAGTTTTTCCTTCTTCTGTATTGTCTCTGAAGAAAGTTACTGGAGTTCAGAAATGTTAGATTTTAGTGGGATTATTTTTCTCATTTGAGGTGGGGCAATTGTTTTGGGATTCACCTCTGTATGCTGTGAATACCACTGGTTAATAAAGGACTGCTTTGAACCTATAGCAGGGCAGAACTTAGCTAGGCAGGGAAATCTAAACTGAATGCTGGGAGAAGGAAGGTGGAGTCAGAGAGAAGCTGTATAACCCCATCGGAAACAGATGCCAGAATTTTACCTGGTAAGCCACAGCCTCATTGTGATACTCAGATGAATAGAAATGGGTTAAATTAATATGTAAAAGCTAGCTAATAAAAGTCTAGAGCGAATGGGCCAAACAGTGATTTAATTAATATAGTTTCTGTGTGGTTATTTTAGGAGTCTGGGCTGCCAGGAAACAAACAAGCAGTCTCTCATACAACAGGCAGTAAGAGACAACCTAACTTCTAACTCTTGTTTTCTACATAAAAATGAATAAAGAAAGAAGAAAAACTTGACTGAAGAGATCCCTCAGTGATTAACAGCACTCTGTTCTTGCTGGGGACTAAGATTATGTTTCCAGTATCTCTATCATAGCTTACAAGCATTGGTTACCCCAGTTCTATAGGATCCAACACCTTCTCACCTCCATGTGCAATAGAACTGCATATAGTGCACAGCTTTACATGGAGAAAAAGCACCCATACACAGAAAATATAAATGGATGAATAAATAGTAAGTTGAGAGAGGCATTAAGCAAGCATTCCTAGAGCTTGATCTCAACAGGGATAAAGAGACTTCAGATTCTATTTTATTTTTCATCTATTTTACATAATTTTGAAAGATTTTATTTTTTATTTATGTATGTGTCTGTAAACATGAATGCATGTACCTCTTAGTGCAAGCACTTGAGGAAGCCAGAAGAGGATGTTGAATCCCTGAAGCTGGAGTTACATGGATTTGTGAGCCCCATGACTTGAGTGGTATATTAGGGTTTCTATTGCTGCAAAGAGACACCATGACCACAGAAACTCTTATAAAAGAAAACACTTAATTGGGACTGGCTTGAAGTTCAAAGGTTTATTCCATTGTTGTCTGTTGTATGAAGGCTGCTTGTTTGTTCCTGGCTACTCAGAACCAAAATAATCACACAGAAGCTGTATTAATTACAACACTGCTTGGCCTATTAGCTTATTCACATTTCTAGCTCACTCTTATCCTTAAATCAACCCATTTCTATTATTTTATATTTTACCAAAAGGCTTGTGGCCTACCACCAAGATTCCAAGTGGTGGTTTACATCTTTCCTCTCTGGTGGCTACATGGCATCTCATGACTCCATCTTCTTTTTCCCAACATTCATTTTAGTCTTCCTGGCCTGGCTCTACTCTACTCTATCACAGGCTAAGACAGATTCTTTATTCATTAACCTATAAAATCAATGCATATACAGAAGGACTTCTCATACCAGTTGCCATGCTGGGAATCATGGTTCTGAGACCTCAAAGTTGTCCCCTAATGACACAGGTCCTCAAGCAAAAGCCACACTTACTCCAATAAGGTCACACATTCTAAAAGTGCCACTCCATATAGACCTATGGAGGCTTCTTTTTAATTCAAATTACCATAGGTGGTAATAACCAACCTTATATTTTCTGGAAGAGCAGAACATGTTCTTAATAGCAGTACCATTTCTGCAGCTCTTCTGTTTCTAAAGCAAAAGTATCTCTACCTATCTACCTTTCTATACGTCTCTTTGTTTATCTACTTGAATGTCTTCTCAAGGGACTAATTTTGAATTCCATGGTCATTGGATTAAAATGAGGTGGGCATTTTGAAAAATGTAGTACTTATTACACACATATTAAAGAATATTGATGCAGCAGTTTTCAAACCACCAGTTGTATAGGTAGAAAACCTAAGCACTAGGTGGGGTGACACGTGACTGTCTAGGATCATAAAGATAGAGCCAAGGTGAACATTTAATGATTTCTCATTCTGGGTTCTGTGGTATAAGGATTCAAGTCTTGAGAATCTGTTGAGTTCTCACATGCCATGTGTGTTCTTGAGGATGCTGTGCAGACATAACTGAGCTGCCTCGGAGGAAGCTACACTGAATGTGTACTTCCAACCTCACCCTGTCACTGCTCCACTCCTTCAGTGTCTCCTCTTTCCAGCAGCACTTTCAAGGCTTCCCGTGGCTCCCCATTGTAAATGACTGCTCTGGGAGAGGTATTAGCAGCTGGAGTCCCATCTGCGTCTTCTTTCTTTCTTTCTTCTTCTGTAGGTAAAGATTTTGGGATTTATAAATACAACCATGTAAGAAATTTTTAGCTTTTACTTAGCCTTATCAAATGCAATTGAAACAGTGTGACATTTGTTAGCAGATTAGTGGAATATTAAATGAATATGTTATTGCACAAGCAAATTTGAATTGATTATATACTAAATACTTTAAGTACACAATAGTTATCTTTTTGATGACATTGCTGTTCTTGTATAAACATCTTTATATAGGAAACTAACATAAAATCCAATTGTGTATTTTGTGAATAAGAATCATGACAAAAATTTCAGTATAATTAATTGTAAGAAGAACATACACATTACTTTTATGCAAACACTTAAACTATCACTGTCTCATACTAACTTGAAAATAACTATTCTATTAATATTCTTCTTTATCTTCTTCTCAGCACACTAAAGTCTATTCTTTATAGCAACTGTGATATATATATATATATATATATATATATATGTGTGTGTGTGTGTGTGTGTGTGTATATGTGTGTGTGTATGTACACACACATAAATATTATATTGTATAAATATCATAGTAAAAGTAAAATTATCATCAGGCAAAGCATGTGCTCTTATTCCCTTTCAACTAATAAAAATCCCCATGATTACAGAAGCAACACACTTTAAAAAGTCCCAATAATAGTTAAAATGTCAAAAATAGAAGGAATGCATTGATATTTAGTATTTTTGTTTCCCCAATATGACAGGCACAAGTCATATTAGGCATTGAGAGCACTGGCCTCCATTTTAGAACAAAGAGGAACTCTGCCAGCAGCACTTCTTAACATGCTTGTGGACTGACCAAAACACAAATGTTCAATAACGACATTGGAATCCTGAAAAATCTATGTTTTCAACCATATTTCTGAGTTACAAATGCAGATTAAAATGTTTAATGAATGTCAGAAAGGATTTGAAAGTGGCAAGATTTTTTCAATTTTTAAAAGGTATATGGATGTTTTGCCTGTACATATATGTCTCACTTGCATGCCTGGAGCCTGCAGAAACCAGAGGAAGCATCAGAGCCCCTGCATCTGGAGTTACAGAATGCTTCTGAGTCACGATGTGGGTGCAGGGAATCAAACTGTGTCCTCTGGAAGAACAGCAAACTCTCAACTGCTGAGTGACCTCCCCAGCCCCAAAGGAGCAACATTCATGAAGATGGAGCCCATATAGAACATCAGTGCTCCATTTCAGAGCACAGTTTCCTAACAAGAGCCCAAATAAAACAAGATACTAAATGATGCCAAGGGAACAAGATTCATGGGGCCCTGTGAGCTCCCGGCTCTCATTTACACATAAGGTAAAAAGGATTTGAGGTTACAGAAAGTAGAGAAGAATGAAGAGTTTGTCAGGTGGTTTGGATATTAATTGTAATTCTTATGCTAAAAAATACATGATTTAAGTTACCTTTGTTTTATGACACAATTGAAAGTTCTTGCCTTTTATGTTGTCTTATAGAGGGAAAAGAAGGTTTGAATCATCTTTTCTCTGTTATGAGAATTTTAATACTTACATTCATCTAATTCTTTCTTTTAAAGATGAGGAAACCAAGGTTTAAAGAGTTTATTTAAATAAGCTCATGTATCACATGACTTTAAAGACATATTCTAGACCAAAGCCCCTGCTTTATCAAGTTGTCATGGTTAGATCATACCTACTTAAAACATTTTGGCTAACAGAGAGCTAAAAAGTCTTTTTTCCACAGATAGCAATTTTTATGCCAGTCTTTGAGAAATGGATGGTTCCTGGACTTCTTCAGGATTATCACAGTTTCCCCAGCCACTTCCTGTTGCTTTGGGTCTTCAGAGTGGGCTGCTGGGATTCAATCCACCCAAGGATTCAAATGATTCAAATGTCTGCTCTGGATATTCTTCCCTTCCGCTTGCATCTTTGTAGAGAGCTGTTTTGGCAAACACGTTTTCTTGCTGTTGATCATGCTGGTTCAAGACAAGTCAACAATTACTGTACCTCAGGCAAAGAACTTTTTCTTTAGTTTACACACTTTTCTAACTCATAGTCGCAAAGCATTCATAGTGGTCTCCTAATTGGTTTTAGAAGTGTACAAATTCTCAAATGCAGAATGTGTGGGTTAATGTGTGAAGGAGCACAGAAGGATAGAGAGCAACTGTGGAGTAGGAACAGTGCACACACGGGTCAATACTGAACCTTGCTGGGTGCCCCTCTCAGCCTTGGTGCTAAGTCATGCTGCATTTGCTTACATTATGTGTATGATCTTTCAGACTTGCTACCATTTGTTGTTTAATCATTAGTAAAAAATTTTATTTTGAAATTATAATACATGATTTACTCCTTCTACTTCTCCCTCCAAAGTATTTCATGTGCTCATTTTGCCATCTTTCAAATTCATTATTTAAAAAAATCATGTTTAATTAGTTGTATGCCTGTGTGTCTATACCTACAAATGTACTGGAGATGCCAGAAGAGGGTGTCAGATCCCATGGGGCTGAGCTAAAGGCTATTTTGAGCTTCCTAATGTGGATGCTGGAAACAATAGTGCTGAGCCATCTCTCCAGCACTTTATTAATTTTTAAACTTAGTATAAAATATGCTGGAGTCTTCAGCACCCTTATTCTATAACTTAAGATGCTGAGTAGTAAATGGAAAGTCAAGATTTTGGAAGGATACCAAATCATAGTAAGGGTCTTATACTTTGAATATGAAATGTTCCCTGTAGGCTCATGCATCTGAACACTTGGCTCCCAGGCAGTGATACTTTTGAGAACGTTATGGAACCCTGGGGGGTCTTGCTGTAGGATGTATGTCACTGGAGGTAGATCCGGGCCTGTTTATTGTGTTTTATTTTCCCCGAGAACAGATGCAGTGTCATCAACTAGCTCCCTGTTCCTGCTGCCTCATGCCATAATGTCCTATATCTCCTCTAGAACTGTAGGCCTTAATGAATCCATTCTACCTCATATTTCTTTGGCCAAGGAATGTTAGCACAACAACAGAAATATCACTAATGCAGGTAGAATTAAGGTAGGTAACTTACAAGACTGGGCTGGACCAAGTAGCAAGGCAAGTGTTCTGAGATTTGACATCTTCTGAGCAAGTGACTGTGGATGATAACTGTCCCCCATAGTCTCTGCCATTTGGACCCTGGTTCCCCGTTGGTGCCACTGTTTGGGCAGACGTACGTGGTTGGCGCTATGCTGGATGAAGTCTATCACTGGGTATGGACTTTGAGATTAAAGGTCTTGAATGTCTTTCAGTTCACTCTTTCTGCTCATGATTGATGTCTCAGCTTCCTGCTCCTGCCGTCTTCCTCATGCTTGTTGCTATGCCTCCCTGAAATGATAGACTCTTATCACTCTGGAATCATGAGATAAAATAAACTGTCTCTTCCATAAGCTGCCTTTGGCCATGGTGTTTTATCACAGCAACGGCAAAATGACTAGTACAAACACTTGTACCTGAGAGGTACAGGTGTGGGCTCTGATGTGTTCCCAAACCTGAATAAGGATGTATCAGCAAGGATAGATAGTATAGCATTCAGAAGGAAGGGAAGAAGCAGCTTGAGCCACGCTGTAGAGTATTGAGGCCTACGTGGAGATTGTGTAAATAAGTAGGCAGAACATCAGCAAGATAGAAAGCTTACAATATGTGACTTTTATTCTAATAGAGTGGATCTTCCTATAACTCCGAACTCTATCTTTTGGCAGAGCTCAGCAGTTCCAAGTGAGTGATCTTCAACCTCTCTTAAAATCACCAACGAACCACATTTCATAATGGGCCTGAGGGGTGGTTTCACTTCCCCGTTTATAGGCGTGCTCATTTCACTTTTCATCGGGTTATTTAAACATAAGATTGCAAATTTCATCAGAAATATGCACGACCACGAGAGACCTGTGGAGAGCTGGGTCTGTTGGCAGAGGACTAACTAACCCTAGGGTGTGGAGAGTTCGAGGTAGCAAGAACTCAAGCTTGTTGCCATGTCGAGACTATCTCAAAGGGAAGTAAGGAAACATTAAAATGGCGCTGTGGATAATCTGCTCAGAACTACACCTGTGTAGTGTGCTCAAGCCCCGATTCTAGCTCCAGCACCAGGACGCAGGTGTGCTGTGAGGGGCTCTGAGAATGTTTCCTGAAAGGAATGGTACCCCATACAGAAAAGGACATCTGTTTGTAATACAGAGGCACTGAAATGCTTGAAGGGAAGTTTTCCTGGAGTATATCTTCAGAGGCCTCAGTGACCCACTGTGTTGAACAGAACTGAGTTATGGTTTTATTATTATCCAGAAGCCAGGTAGTATATCTATTTATGGAGAATCTTAACAGGTACCTTTCACTCACCTTCCCCCAGTTCTTCTCCTGAGACCATTTTATTCCCCTGGTAAATTCCTTGCCTTGAGACATTTAATTTGTTATGTATCTTGGTTGCGGTTTTATGAAGCAGTAAATGCCACTAACCCATCTATCAGGAGACAGTACTCACTGAAGGATGAGAATTGCAACCAAACTGGTATTTGGAAAATAATAAGAAATATATTATTCGTACAAAATGTTCAATTGCAGATCCTTTCACATCTGAAATCCTAAACCATTGCTCAGTTCATTACAGAACTAACGTCGAAGGGGAGGAAATGTGCCAGAGGGCATTGTCTTCATATTTAGTTCTGTTTGGATGGAAAGCTTTCTCCACCAGAGGCTTCACTCGGGAACAGCTAAGACTCGCAGCAGATGGGAACAGAAGGTTTTCTAAACAGAGGGAGTGAAAATGCAGGCATGCAGGGACTCCAGGACGGGACTCATCCAAGCCTTAGAACAGTTCCCGAGATCAAGAGGCCTAAAACAAGGAGGCAGCAGAGAAAGAAAACAAATATATTTTTGGAAAAAATACAAGAACCTATTTAGTTGGTAAGTAAATGCAGTATTGGCTAATGGAAGTTCATCACGATCATTGATTCTAGAGCATTTGATAAGCAGAGCTAACTTCAGTCCACTGCTAAGTGTAACTACTTTAGTTTATACCTCCTTTGCATCAAAGACCACTCTTTTTTTTTTAAAAAAAAAATGGGGCAACTAAAAGTTTTAATAAAAGAGAGAATTCTGTTTTGTCTAACACTATCAACTGAAATAAACATGAAGTTACCAGTTGGATAAATGAGACCCACTAATAGAATCTGGAGCTTAGTAGGACATAGCTTGGGATTTGGACTCTTCATACAGATTCAGAATCTGGCTTTCCTCCTTCTATGGGTTTGGAGAACTGACTCATGCCAACCCACAACTTAGAGGAAAAATGATAACATCTGATCTACAATAGGGTTTTACAAGTGGACTGAGAGCCAGTGGTGAAGGTGCTTAGAACATCATCTGACACATCATTAGTAATTAAGACACCTAGCCTGTTACCAGTTGATTAATTTCCGAGTTAATCAACTAAATCGTTTATTCTAGCAAAGGCTCTAATTATATAAGATCTAATTTAGGCAACTGCCAAAACTCTTAAGGCTGTTAGGGCTCTGTGTGCTGCAGCTGCTGGTAGGGGACACTCAGGTGCAGCAGGACGGCTGACTTTTTGCCCTAGCATTGTGGCTCTGGATTTTCAAAACTACATCTTTTTTCATTGATCCTACTCAATCTCTTGAAGAAAAGGACAGTATCCAGGCATCTTCAATACTCAAAATTCAATAGTTGTTTTAAAAATTCCTGGAAAAGCCGTGTTGTAGAGGTAAAGAAAGAGATGGAGCCTGAACAAATCTATAGCCTTGCCCAGTCCACTTTTCTGGTTCAGCCAGCAAATCAATTGATATTTCCTTAATCTCTTTCCCCTTCTAAGTAGTGGAACATAAGTGAGTCCGTGTCTCTGCCTTACTTTTAACTCAAAAATTGGAAGAAGTTTTGTGTCTTTCGTGGTAACTCCAATTGCTATTCACATGAGTGCAGTCAGAAAAGATGGCTAATATTTCTGATTCAGTGTGAGCTTTTAAAGGTCATGTGACCATCCCAACCTAGGCCACACCAGGAAGTTTGTTTATTATTTACCTTCCAATGATTTTTAAGTTTTGCATAGCTTTGTCTACCTGCAAATATCCTGTGTGCATTTCCATCACTTCCTGAGTTAAAATAGGGACAGACATATGCCATTTATTTGTCTCTTAGCATCTAGTTGGAGGGGATATGAGCAAGTGTTGATGGTCATGCTGTTTTCTGTGCTACAAATGTAGGCTTGGTGGGACGGTATAAATTCGGAGCTTACACTGCTTTCTCAACTCCTGCCCTCACAGACTATGGCTTGTCACCTTTCTTTTTCTCTTTGATTTCCTGTCCAGCGCATGCTTTTCTCCGCAGCCTGAGAACTTTTTCATAAATCTCTTTCGATTGGAACCTAACTGGGTTTTTCTCTTGAAGATATGAGATATGTCTCTTGTTTTAAGATTTATTTTGGGAGGGGAGTGCTGGATAGATAGCCTAGAAGTTAATAACACTGGCTTCTCTCATGGAGGATCCATATGGGTGCTCACACCCTCTATAATTCCAGTTCTAGGGCATCCAATGCTACCTTAAGACCTTCTCAGGCTTCAGGTCATGAACCTGGTGTAAACACACATATTCAGGTAAAACACTTATATACATCAAATAAAAGTAAGGTTTTTAAAAACCTTTTGAAGGCTGAAACACAATTTCATTAGACTTATCCAGATACAGCTAAACAAGAAAGTTATATACATACAATATAGAATGAAAGAAAATTGTATATAATTTTGAGGTATATGGTAGTAAATTCATCCTTTGGAAACTATTGATCAAAGAATATATATGTACACAGTAGAGTTACCTGCAAACTTTTACATTTCTAACAGAGATGCACATAATGTTTTTCTAATGTTTATATATATTATATAATTTTCCTAGATATTTACAACCTGTGGAACACTTACCATATTTATGTAGAACTCAGATATCATATTACAACATATTTTTCTATTACATATGAATATCCTTGCTTCTTAAATTATTTGAACCTGTTAGAATATCTTAGTTACCTGATTATTTAATGTTTGAATTCATTATTTGAATTTAATTTGACTAAATCACAATACCAAATTTTAATATGCACATTATTTTGAGTGATAAAGCAGAAATTTAATTCTGAAAGTAAGAACAAAGGAAAATAAGGTAAAAGCATAAGAATATGAAACACAGTTTATCAAGATAGAAATGACACATATATTGTCATATAAAATTATTTTTCAAATAGACTTGATTCCATGTTGCTCTTTGGACAGATAAAGGAAAACATTAGGCAGAAGTGAGAACATCAGGATCTTCAGATTACCAGCACTTTCAAAATAAGTTCTAGAAGTTATTTTGTTTCTCATATTTTTCTTTGCAGCATTACATTTTAAGAATTTTTTCTATAATTGTTAAAAACACATATGTTTGTTGTCAGTGTCAAACCTTCAGCCTCAGAAACACACATCTATGTTACATTAACCAGACTGAGCATATATGTATGTAGTAACAATTAGTGAAAAAGACTATAAATTTGAAGGAGAGTGGGGATGGGAATATGAGCAGTTGAGGGAGGAAAGGGAAGGGAGTATTTTATAAGTGTGTTTGGATCTCTTTCTGTGTATGTGTGTGTGTGAGTTTGCAGGTGCCCTTAGAGGTCAAGAGATAATGCTAGATCTCCTGGAACTGGACTTGTGATGGTTGTGATCTGGTCATGGTTGCTGGGAACTGAACTCAGGTTCCCAGAGAGCAACAAGGGCTTTTACCTTTGAGCCATCTCTCCAGCCTCATCAGGCTCTCCTTTTAACCCATTGTCTATGAAACACTGCAGTGAGTGGAGTCTTCTTTATTGTTCCATTGCTTATGTTTACTTAGATTTGTAAATCCCATGGCCTAGAATTTCTTACCTTTGTCTTTACATCTCCCTGGCTGTGGAGTACATTTGCCAATCTCAATACAAATTAAGCATTCGTTTCCAGAATACAAGTTCTGGCACACAGTAGTAGACATACTTTTTTTTTTATCATGTTTAGGAATAATTGCTTGACTTTCTCATTGCTTGTATGTATATGTGTGTGTATAAATACATGAGTGTGTGTGGGGAGGTGTATGGATGTATGTGGGTATGCAGAGACTGGTGGTCAGTGCTGGGTACCTTTGTTTATTATTGTCCACCTTACTTTTATGAGTAAGAGTCTCTCACTGAGCCTAGAACTTGTAGGTTAAACCAGACTAGATGTTCAGCAAGGTCTTGGAACTGTTTCCTTTTTCCAGCTCTGGGATTATAGGTATGTATTGTATCCACCTTTGATGTGCGCACTGTGGATCCGAACTCAGGTCCTCATATTTACACAGAAGCGTTTTACCCACTGAGTCATCTCCCCTGCTTTTCGTCTTCTCACCCATCTCCTTTTTTTTTTTAAATCAGGAAGTATTTATTTATTAGCATGTTAAATCTTTTAAAGGGCAGTTTCTACCTGTATACTCAAAAAAGATACTTAGCATGTTTTTGAAAATTTTTTTCTATGCAACCATTAAAATTTAAACCTGTAAATTAATACATAGCTAACCCTTTTTCAGTGAATTAAAATATGACACAGGGCCTGAAACTGTACCTCTAATGTTACATGAATATCAACTGGATGACTTATGGTTGCTTGTCACTCATAATAGCATTATTTCGTCTTACTAATGTGAGCAAAAATTGGTTGCACTGATTTTTTTTTTATTTAAAGCACAGCTTTCATCAAGGAACTACCCAATACCAAGGATTTTAATCTTGTGCATGCCATAGGCAAGATGTGTTATAGCATTTCAGAGAAGCAAGGGTACCCATAGCTGCCTTGTGCCTTAGCCATTGATCTAGTTCATTTCCAGGTTCTTTCTCATGAATTACACAATTGCTTCCATTGTTTCTAAGCAGATACGTGATTTCATCTGATTTACTTCTATCTCAACTGACAAAAGACCTCACGATATGTGCCCGATGCTCTAGAGATGCTACATTGGTTCAGAATGTTAAAGATTTATATCAAAGACTGTATCAGGCTTCTTTTCAGTCTCAGTAGTGCATCTACCAGGCCTTAAATGACCAATATGTTAGTTGATTGAATGGTTAATTGCTGCACCTATTTGGCTAAAAAGAAAAACATAATATCAAACTTGGTAATTATAGGTATATATTTATGTCTATTTATACAACATTTATTTTGGTGTTTTTAAGTGTGTTTTGTGGGGTTATATAAGTGTAAATGTATATAATTGCCTATATATGTACAAGAAAGAGGACAATTTTGGGTGTTGTTTTTCAGGGGCCATCCGACTTATTTTTTGATATCTGTTCATTAACTGACATGGAACTAACTCTTCAAGTAGGCTAGGCTTGTTGACCTGTGATCTCCAAGAATCTGTCTACACACTGCTAGGTATGTGCTACTATAGCCAAAGTTTGGGGGGGGGTTGTGTGTGCATGACTGCTGAAGGTTTACTTCTGATCCCCATGTTTGCAAAACACTTTGTGAACCGAGCTCTTTCCTTGGCCCCAGAAAAACATCACTTCTTTTGTCTCTGTTGTATTCCCTAAAGAGAAGTCATATGTCCATCTGAAAAGGCTAGAAAGGAAGTGGATAATGGAGATGTTGAGACTACGTCACCTTAAACGAAGAAAGGGGGAAGTATTTTCAGACATGATTCTGAGCACCAAGTACAAAGGCTGATGAGTGGAATTGAGAGTGGAAGAGTGACAATGAAGGAAAACCCCATGATGGGACAGTAGAGCTGTCGAGAATTCTTTCTCTAGGCTTCCCTTTATTCTCTTAGAATTGCAGTGGAGTGAACTCTTAGTTATAAGAGAGCAAGGCTTGAGTAAGAAGACAGAGAAACAGAATCTGTAAGCTAGGAATGGATTAGGAAACACTGAGACGAGAAAGTTAAAAATTGCCTCATGTAAGAAGTTAAAGATATTCCGGGGATCTTGGTGACAACCTAAAACCCCAGGACCCAGAAAACTGAGGCATCAAGGCTATAGCTGTGTACACAACAGGGGCTACATGGTGAAACCACATCTCCAAAAAGTTAAATCTCAGAAAATTAAAACAAGAAGAAAGCGGAATACCCAGAGTAGATAAAAATTTTAGGATGTTAATATTTAAGACTAAAACGTGGCTTTAGATTATGCTGAAGCAGATACCGAGCCAGAGATAGATACCCTTGCTGTTGTCGACTCAATGTGAATCACTTGACTTGTTTAAATCTGCCTCTCCATTTATATAACATGACAGCAACACTTATCCAGAGACTTGAATGAATAGTTTGCATCATGAAACAGCAAATGTATATGGAGAGGAGGTCATTGTGGTACAGCTGTAGGAACAATTAGCATTTATTGGGTAACATTTGGCTAACAGCTAACGTTTATTTATCATCCAGTGCAAGGCTAAGAACTTACGTGGAGACCTTCATTTTGTCCTTTTACCCTCTATAATGAGAAAGTCTTATAATTACCCTTACTTACAAATGTGGAAACGAAGGGTTGGGCAGGTTGAACAAGCTGCCAGGTTCACACAGAGGTTAAATAATAAAACTGGAATTTAAATACAGTTAATTCGGTCCTACAGTGAATGCTCTTTGCCACTAGACCATATTGGATTGTTTGCTAGTGGAAGAATCTACAATTATAGCCTAGGAACAAGAATGTGTGATCATCTAAAACAAAGTTCCAGAAAGGAAATGAACTCTGACCAGTGAAAGATGTTAACAGTTTCCAAACTCCAAGTATGGATCAGCTATAATTGACTAATGCCCACAATCCACTACACACTCAGCCATGGTTATGCCCTCTTCTTGCATGAGAATAAGGGTGACCTAAAATATTATGCCATATTATTATGATAAATTAATTGAGGATGGTAATTTTAATGTAATATGTTAGTAAGTTAGTTTCTCATCATACATTATTTATGAATGATGTAGGATTCATAGAAGTCCTAGCAATATTGCATGCTCCTGGCAGTCTGCTTTTCCTTATTTAGATACAATTAAGAGTGCTCAAGCGAATTAGTAGACTTACACCATGTTATTCATATATGCTTTTCCCATTCTATGAGAAGATGCTTGTTCAAAATTATTACCTTGCACATATAACAATCTTTTAAAATTACTTCTTTTTATTTGAGATTATACTATGAAACAACATTTTTCCCCTTCCCTTTCCACTCTCCAGACTCTCCTTGCTCTCTTTCAAATTCATGGTTTCTTTTTTTATTAATTGACTTTATACACATAGGTGGATGTGGGTAAACATGCACCTTCTTAAATATATGGATACAACCTGTTCAGTCTGTATATTGTTACTTCTATGTGTGTTTTGGGGGCTGACCATTTGGTATTGTATCACCATTTGCTGTGCTCTTCCATGGGGAAGACTATTTCTCCTGCTCTCAGGAGAAGTATTCCTTAGTTGTCTGTCATTCTTTGTGTAGGGTTGAGGCCTCTTGGGCTTTCCCCTACTCACTTTAACATGTCTATTGTTGTCTTGGTTCAGCTCATGTTTAGGCAGTCATGTTGGGGAGATTTTATGTACATAGTTCTGGAATTACTAGAGACACAATCTCACAACAACATACAGCAGTCTTTTAGTTGTTCTTTTTAAATTTAATTTTATTTAATTAACACTTTTTCATTTATTTTACATACTGATGCAGCTTCCCTTCCCTCTTCTTCTCTCCCCCCATACCCATCTACCCCCCTCTGCATCCATTCCTCTTCTGTTTCCATTCAGAAAGGGGCAGGCCTCCCATGGGCTTGAACAAAGCAGGACACCTCAAGTTGAGGTAGGACCCAGTCCCCCCCCCCCACACACACACAACTCATCAAGGCTGGGCGAGGTAATCCAGCATGGGGAACAGATTCCCAAAAGCCAGCCAAATGCCAGGGACAAGTCCTTATCTCACTGCTAGGAGCCTTACAAACAGACCAATCTACACAACTGTCACACATGCAGAGGGCTTAGGTTGATCCCATGTGGGCTCCCTACTGTTGGTTCCTGCTACTTATGGATAAGTCATATTACTATACCCATTGTGTCTATCTGCTGAAGATGACAGTCTTCCTCTATACTTGTGAAAGTAATACCTTAATAACATAGTATAACACTTAGATTAGATGTTAAATGTGTGTGTGTGTGTGTGTGTGAATGCATGACTTATTCATTATATGTAAGGGCATGTGTGAACTAGAAAACTGCCTGGCACATGTTAAGGTACTCCATGATTTATTATTTTCTTTCTTCTCTCTGTGGACTGTGATACATTAAAAATAGTTGTGCATAGTATCAGATACCTTAGGCCTGCCCAATTTTTGCTTATGAATGGATAGATTATAATAGGGTAATAGCCTATTATAATAGCCAATACATATTAGATACTGAACAAATACTTGTATCCTCCCATTGACTTCTGAGTGCATGATGTTAGGTTAGAATAGTGCCTGGCATATTGAGACACTCGATCCATGTTTACTTTATTTCCCTTTATGTGAATTGTTCTATCACAGAGCTTTGTCTGTGCTAGCTGAGGCATGCAGTCTTATTTCTTTTCTCTCTGTGTGAAAAAGTCCCTGTGATATTCTTGACATTAAATGCATGTTAATTTTCTTTTCTAATGTGAAAATAAACATTTACCATTTTTACAATTCACAATTTATCTTATTGCAGAAACTCATTACAGGTGTGTCTTCTCTTACATGTGAATAAACTGATACCACAACCCACCTTTGAATACATGGTTCATTGCATGTCTGCTTTCTTCTACCATGTTTGAGTTATGCTATAAAATAATTCATGTTGTATTACTTTTCTTATGAACAGAACATGTGCTAATGAAAAACTTAATTAGGTGAGAGTTTATTTTGTCTTACAGGATAAGAGAACATAGTCCATCAAGGAGGGGAAGGGTTGGCACAGGACCAGGAGGCATCTTGTCACATTGCATCCACAGTCAGGAATCAGAAAGAGATGACGACTCGTGGTCATCTGACTTTCTCCTGTTTATTCACTCCAGCCTAGGGCGTACTGGTTCCTGCATTTAAGGTGGGTCTTTCTATCTCAGTTGTCCCAATCTAGAAACTCCCCGACAGGCACACAGAGGTTTGCTTCCATGGTGATTCTAAATGACATCAGTTGACAATCAAGATCAGCTGGCACACATGGTCTAGACAAACTACTTGATATATACATGTTCCTTATTTCTCTTTTTATACTAGAATTATGCCAGATGAATATATGGTTCACATGAATTACACAGTTTAATAATTACCTACCTACGTGTGTGTGTGTGTGTTTGTGTAGTATATGCTAAATGGGCACATGTTTGTTTCCTCTCCATTCTGTTCCAGTGCTGTTACTTTCCTTTCTACTTGTGTCAGCTTATTCTACAGGGCATCAAAGAATTTAGAATTACATATTCTTCCTTTTTGCCACATGTTAGTATATTAACATTTTAACTAGTACCCTGTATTGGTGAGTAGTACAGGTTGAGCCCTTCCTTATTAGTGGCTCATGAAGTGCTAGGATTGTGTCTGAAAAAGAAATCTGATGCTCAATTCAGTTTCATTTTCTTACCCTTGAACTGAGTAACTTTGTTTTGAACAGTATCTGACATGCATTGTGCACTCAATTTAAGCTCATTTTCATCTCTATGTGAGAGTACTTAAGATGTACTATGTACTCTCTGCAGGTTCAATTCCTCCTCATTAGAGTCAATGATGTTACAGTAGACTAGTAGCAGGCATTGATTAGAGGCTCAAGGTCTGCTAAATCTTCCCACTTCTATCAGAGTAGATTGGTATTGCAAAAGTATCTGTTATGTCCCAGGCAGTTAAACGAATCTTATGTGCTTTACTGACACGTGGATAACAGCGTGTAAAAAGTAAATGTTCCTGGAACATATGAAGGGCTCAATGAATGTTTGCTTAGTTCTTCCTTGTATAAATAATCCTACTTTAGAATATATCTTCATGACCTAAGCATGACTAAGTATGTTGTTTCAATTAATATAAAATGTGTACACCACCTGTGTACAGAATGTTTCCTATAAATGAGTAGAATGAGAAGAGACAGACATAAATGCTGCCTTATTTCTCTGTATGCGTGTATAATGATTTATTGTCCTCAACCCATTAATAACCTGATACTACAAGCACAATAAATGTGAACAAAGCCTGCTAGAATTGTTCTTGTTTGTTTTGTTTCTGTATTTTGATGGTGGGGGATAAGAGAGTTTATTCTTATGCAGCATGAGTGACTATGGCCCAGAATTATGGTCATTCCAGAAAAAATACAAAATACAGAAACAAAACACTCCCCTCTCTAATTCCCCTGCACTATGTTCCAGTATGAAAGTAATTTCATAAAGACTTTAGTTACAAAACAAAAGATGATCAGTACATGCCTATTAAACGGCTATAAATAACTTTGGCCCTGGAACTTCAACATTCCAACATGCGGCAATCATAAACCCCAATCAATTGCTATGTCTTATCTTCAAAATTGATATGGATCTTTTTCTGGGAACTTCATTTTACTTACCTTCCATTTCATTTTTTTTTATTTAAAATGAATTTTGTGTTCACATATATATCCTGATAATGGTTTCCCTTCTACTCAGTCCTCCAGTACCTCTCCAGTTCATCTTCCTAGCAGCTCCTTTCTGCCTCTCACTAGAAAACAAACAGGCATCTAAGGCATTATAATAAAACAAAACAAATAATATAAACTGAGAAAAAACAAAAACTAACACTTAGGAATTAGACAGAGCAGACAGAAGGAAAAGATGTCAAGAGAAGGCACAAGAAACAGAGACTCATTTATTTGCACACTCAGGAATCTCATAAAAACACATGGGATGTACTCACTCATAATAGGTTTCTAGCCATAATTAAAGGACATCGAGCCTATAAATTTGGGATCCTTGAGAAGATAATAAGAAGGTGAACTCCCAAAAAAAGATATAGTAATCCTCCTGGATATTGGAAGTAGACACGATCGCCAGGCAAAATTGGGAACTTGAGGGTTGGGCGAGACTGGGCCAAGGGAAGATGGGGAGAGAAAAATGTGAAGGGGAGAATGGGGGGAGCTCGGAGGAAGGGGATGCTTGGGATATAGGAAGGGTGGATATGGGAGCAGGGAAGCATATATCTTAATTTAAGGAGCTACCTGAGGGTTGTCAAGAGACTTGACCCTAGAGGGGTTCCCAGGTTTCCAGGGAGACACCCCCAGTTAGTTCCTTGGGCAGCTGAGGAGAGGGAGCCTGAAAAGGCCAGTTCCTATAGCCATACTGATGAATTTCTTGCATATCACCATAGAACCTCCACCTGACGATAGATGAAGAAAATGACTGAGCCCCACATTGGAGCACCGGACTGAGCTCCCAAGGTCCTGATGAGGAGCAGAAGGAGGGAGAACATGAGAAAGACAGTCAGGACCGTGAGGGAACCTCCAGCTGGCGACAGATGGGGAAGGTGACTGAGCCCCACATTGGAGCACTGGACTGAGCTCCCAAGGTCCTGATGAGGAGCAGAAGGAGCGAGAACATGAGGGAGAAAGTCAGGAACGTGAGGGGTGTGTTCACTCATGGAGACGGTGGGACAGAACTAAAGGGAGATCACCAACTCTAGTTGGAATGGGACTGATGGATCATGCGACCAAACCCGTCTCTCTGAATGTGGCCAACAGCGGGGGCTGACTGAGAAGCAAAGGACATTGGCGCTGGGCTCTGATTCTTCTGCATGGACGGGCTCTGTGGGAGCCTTCTCAGCTTGGTCGATCACCTTCCTGGACCTGGGGGGAGTTGGGAGGACCTTGGACTTAGCATAGAGTGGGAAACCCTGATGGCTCCTTGGACTTGAGAGGGAGGGAGGGGAGGTATGGGTGGAGTGAAGGGGAGGGAAGGGGGAGAAGAAGGGGCGGGAAGGGGGAGGAGGAGCGGAGGGAGGGGGAGGAGACGGGAAGGAGATGGAAATTTTTAAATATAAAAAAAAAATAAACCATGAGAATAAAAAAAAAACAATAAACTGGAAGTCATAATATACATGGAGGAATGGTAGGGCAGAAAGAGAGAAGAAAAATAAACATAAAAAGTAAAAAAGTGCTCTTACATGACATTGTGAGACAAGGAACCTCCAACGATGCCATTGAGTTAATTTTCTATTGGCCATCTACAGCTAAGCATACAACAAACCCTTAAGAGAAGCTTGATTTCACTCTAACCCCCCATTGCACCCTGTAATCTTCAAATCCCACTCAGCCTCACAAACTCAACCATCCACTAATGGCATCAGCAGCCCCAGAGACACAAACAAGGCCTGAACCAATTGGACAAAGAGGTGAGTGACTCATCTCCCAGCTGGACAGCCCCATCTCTAGGGCCTAGGTTTAAGTCACCCTCCATTGCCCTCTCTTACCCATCTCAGTTCCAGTGGCTGGTCATCAGGCAATACTCCTGTGGGCAAGCCACTCTATCCTCATTGAACACTGTAATCTACAAGTCCCACTCAGTCCTGCAAACTCAATCATCCACCCCAGCAACAGGGGCCTCAGAGACAGACATTGCCTGCAGTGATTGGACAAAGAACATCCCCCAATCGCAGAGACACTGATGCCTACACTGCTTGGAGGAAGAGATGGGTAGACACCAGTACAAGATTATATTCAACAACATAAAGAGCAGTATGGCACCACTATACCCTAGTGATTCTACAACAGCAAGACCCAAACTTCCCAGTGTAGATGAAGCAGAAGAAAACAACCTTAAAAATAACTTTATGAAGATGATAGAGGCCCTTAAAGTGAAATGAAAAACACCCTTAAAGAAATAGTGGAAAAGACAAACAAAATATTGGAATAAATAAATAAATTCCTTTAAGAAGCCAAGAAGCCAATTCGAGGCCAGCCTGGTCTACAAGAGCTAGTTCCAGGACAGGCTCTAAAAAAGCTGCAGAGAAACCCTGTCTCAAAAAACCAAAAAAAAAAAAAAAAAAAAAAAAAAAAAAGAAAAAAGAAAAAAAAAAAAGAAGCCAAGAAGCCAATAGAAATCAAACAGGTGAAGACTGGAAAATTGAAATAGAGGCAATAAAGTAAACACCAAAAGGGGAATTCTGGAAATGCAATATCTGGGTAAATGAACAGGAACTGCAGGTGCAAGCATAACCAACAGAATGTAAGAGATGGGAGAGAGAATCTCTGGCATTGATGATACGATAGAAGAAATAGATTCATCAGTCAAAGAAAACATTAAAGCCAACAAGATCATAGCACAAAATATCCAGGAAATCTGGGAAACCATGAAAAAACCAAACCCAAGAATATAATAGCAATGCAAGAAGTAGAATACCAGTTCAAAGACACAGAAAATATATTCAACAAAAGTATAGAAGAAAACTTTCCTAACCTAAAGAGGAACAATCCCATGATGTATAAGAAGCTTACAGGACAGCAAATATACTGAACCAAGAGAAAAATGTACCCTAGCCATATAATAATCAAAACACTAATCAAACAGAATAAAGAAAGAATACCAAGAGCTGCAAAGGAAAAAGGCTAAGTAACATATAAAGGCAGACCCATCAGAAAAAACATCTATCTTCCCAAGAGAGTCTTTGAAAACCAGAAGGTACTGGACAGATGTTATGCAGACAATAAGAGACAATGGATGGAAGCCCAAACTACTATATCCAGCAGAACTTCCAATCACTATAGATGGAGAAAACAAGATATTCCATGACAAAACCAGACTTAAATGATACCTATCCACAAATCCAGCCCTACAGAAAGTACTAAAAGGAAAACTCCAACCCAAAGAAATTAGCTGCACCCCAAAAACACAGGCAACAGATAATCTCACACTAGCAAAACACAAAGCACATATAAACACTATCACCAAAAATTAACAGGAATTAATGATCATTTGTTATTCAAATCCCTTAATATCAATGAACTCAATTTACCTATAAAATGACACAGGCTAACAGAATGGATATGAGCACAGGAGCTGACCTTCTGCTGCAAACAAGAAACATACCTAGATGCCCCTCAACAGAAGAATGGATAAAGACAAAGACTTAGTGGGAGAGCAATGAAAGAGATATCTTGGTAGAGAAAGCCATTGTGGGATTAGAGAGTCAACAAAGTCTAGTAGATCACTTTGAAGCAGGACCAAAGCATCCTCACTATATCTAGGCTATAAATATCCCTACAAGAGAATGGGCTCCAAATAGCCAGTTCAAGAAGTAGGGATAAATCCTGGCTTCATTGCCAATAGCCCCACAGACTGTCTCAACCATATAACCTGGGTTGTCTAGGGCTTCCCATAGGACCCTTTGACCAACAACTCAATTAGATGTAACCAAATTCCAATATTGAAAACTTAATTTTAGTGACATGAGATGGCCATTTGGTGCTCTGATATGTGGTAATTTCATTTATTCCACCTCCATATATGTATATATTTAGGAAGCTTCTACTGTATCAGTTTCCATACTACCTCTCAAATGGCCCTTTTATTTCAGCTGTCTCATACCTTCCCCTCTTCACTTGATGCTCCTGCTCCAGCATCCTATCCATCCATAAATATCTATTCTAGTTCTCTTTCCTAGGGAGCTCTTTCCACACAGACCCTTAACCAGCTACAGATTGTAGCTTGGTTACCATTGATTTAATATCCACATATAAGAGAATGCATACTATATTTGTCTTTCTGGGTCTGGGTTGCCTGACTCAGGATGATTTTTCTCTAGCTCCATCCATTTGCCTGAAAATTTCATGATTTTCTGTTTCTTTTTTTAAACAAATAATCAATAGTCCCATGTCTAAATGCACTACATTTTCTTTATACAGTCTTCTATTGGAGGGACATCTAGTTTGTTTCCAATAACTGGATATCATGAACAGAGCTTAAATGAACATGGCTGAACAAGTGTCTCCTAGGTAAGCAGAAGCATCCTCTGTGTAGAAGCCCAAGAGTGGTAAAGCTAAATCTTGGAGTAGATTGATTTCAATTTTCCTGAGGAACCACAAACCTGATTTCCATAGTGACTGTACAAGTTTTCATTCCCACCAACAGTGGATGAATACAGTATGAGCTGTTACTTGTTTTATTGATCTTACCCAGTCTGGAGGGCTTAAGATGAAATCTCAAAACAGTCTTTATTTGCATTTCTTTGATGACTAAGAATATTGAACATTTCTTTAAATGTTTCTCAGTCATTTGAGTTTTCTTTTTGTGAGAATTCTTTGTTTAGATCTGTAGCCCATTTTGTAATTGGATTATTTGTTTTCTTGATATCTAGTTTTCTGAATTCTTTGTTTATTTTGCATAATAACTATCAGACATGTAGTTGGTAAAAGTCTTTTATCATTATTTTTCTCTGAATGGTAGTGTTCTTTTACATACAGAAGTTTTTCAATCTCCCAAGGTCCCATTTATTAATTGTTGACCTTACTTTCTGTTCTAATGCTATTCAATAAGTTCAAGACTATTTTCTACCTTCTTTTTCTGTTAGGTCTATTATATCTGAATTTATACTGCTATCATTGATCCATTTGGAGTTAGATTTTGTGTAGGGTGATGAGTATGGATCTATTTAGATTATTTTACATGCATCTGTCCAGTTTAATCAGCATCATTTATCAATTTTCCCATTTGTGTTTCTGGCCTCTTTACAAAAAATAAGGTGTCCATAAGTATATGAATTTGTGTCTGGGTCTTCAATTTGATTCCATTGATCAGTATGTCTTTTTATAATTAGTATTATTGTTTATAGCTCTGTAGCTCAACTTGAAATTGGAGATGGAGATACCTTCTGAAATTCTTCTTTATTGTTATAGATATCCTGTTTTTTTTCGTTTATTTTTTGTTTGTTTGTGTAAGATGTGGTTTCTACTTCTCATGTACAGCAGAAAAAGACAAGATCTCCTGAGTAAATTGGGAGCATGGGGACCTTGGGAAAGGGTTAAAGGGGAGAGAAGAGGGAGGGAGGAGAGCAGAGAAAAATATAGAGCTCAATAAAAATAATAATAATTTAAAAAAGAAGTTTAAAATGACACAGTTTCTCCTAGCCAGGCTAATTATCTTTTTTTTTATTTGTGTATTGTGTGTGTGTATGTTTCCAGATGAAGCTGAACATTGTTGTTTCAAGAATTATGTTGGAATTTTCATAGGATTTTCATTGAATTTTTAGACAGCTGTTGGTGGGATGGCCATTTTTTACTATAGCAATCCTACTGATTTATGTGCATGGGAAATCTTACTGCTAGAATTGTAGCTCTTATGTTCTGGCTTTTTCCTGTGTTTTCTTCCTCTATGTGAATAGGTCTGTAGTGAGACACTGGTGTGTATATAATAGGGTTGTAGTATATGATTGCTTCCTTTCCCAAGAGTAGTTATGCTTTGTTTGAATAGTCCTTCAATCAATTGGCAAAGTAACATATGTTCTTTATCCTGTGTCTGAGCAATAGAAGAATGTTTGATATTTTATTAGAAAATACTTGCCATATACAAAGTACTTAATTCTTGTTGATGATTGATGTGAGATATATCTAATCTTTCCATCATCCTTCTATCAGTAATGCTTTATGGAAATACAGCTCAAACATGTTATTTGCTCTATACACCCAATTTACTTTGCATGTGTGTATGTAATTTTATGCATAATAAGTTATGGCATTTACTAGGTGCCTATTACATGCTCCTGACATTCTGCTCTGTATCACTAAGTTTGTAATTAATAACACTTTATATATGCTGGACTGGATTCATAATCACTTAACTCCACTGTTGTGAACAATGTTATTCTTGGCTTATAGCAGGTAGACCATTCAAGCTCATTTTCTTTCCCTATATGTGAGTAATACACTAGAATGGGCAGTGGATGACTTTGAATGGCCCATTCATGTCCTTTCATTCATGTGTGAGTGATACCATAATGTGTTATAACCTGACATAGATCAAGAACATATTGAACACATTTTTTCTTGCTCCTCTGCGTGATTTGTGCTGTGCTAGTGCAACCCAGATGATACATGCTAATGAGATACTAGGCAGCCTTTCAGACTTGATTCTAGCACAGCCTTGCTGTTGTATCAGAAAGGAAATAAGCATATGTGAGAATAATGATGTGCTGACATGTGAGCAGCTCAGGGTGTGAACTCTTTTCCTCGTCCTCTGAGTGACTGTTGTATCTAGCCTCTGGTAAGCACTGGAGGCATGTGATAATTTTACATTTTTTACATAGTAGCTGCTCAAAGGTTTATTTTCCCTTCTTTGGGCAAGTGAGTGAAATTAGAACAGAATGCTTTCTGGGCTAACTAGATGTTAGGGCACTATTGTCTCTGATGGAGGAGGGTCATCTGTTTATGTGTTACTTTCATTGGTTAATAAAGAAACTGCCTTGCCCTTTAATAGGACAGAAAATTAGGTAGGCAGAGTAGACAGAACAGAATTGTGGGAGAAAGAAAGCAGAGTCAGGCAGACACCTCAGGCAGTCACCATGCCTCTCCTCTCTGAGTCGGACACAGGTTAAGATCTCTCCTGGTAAGCTACCACCTTGTGGTACTACACAGATTACTAAATATGGGTTAGTCAAGATGTGAGAGTTAGCCAATAAGAGGCTGAAATGAAAGGGCCAGGCAGTGTTTAAAAGAATACAATTTGTGTGCTGTTATTTCAGGGCATAAGCTAGCCAGGCGGCCAAGAGCCAGGCGGCAGGACGCAGCCCGCTGCTCCTTCTACATGTCTCTTTCTCTTATGGTTAATATTCATTATATTGAAATATCATGTTTAATATTTAGCTTTTACAGCATGGTGGCACCCTTTCATGGGTACATTTTATGGTATAATAGTCTGTGTTATCCATTTAGCATTAAAATCATTTGTATTTCATGCCCAATACAAGATGAAGATACCCATATAGAACATCACATGCCTTGGCACTTGATGGATGCAGTATTTCTTTTTCTTGTGTGTGAACAACACTTTATTAAATATAGCCTGGTTTATAACTGGTACTCTATGTTAGAGCATTATTTTTCCATATTGGTATTTACTATGTGCTTACTTTTCCCTGCTATGTAAATTGTGTTACATTATAATGTCTGGTCTATGCAAAATCCTCCACTCATGATCGTATCTTTCTGCATTTTGTTAGTAAATTTGAGTTTGAAAACTAACTGTAATGATTAAAAAAGCACATAGTAATGATTGCTTCTTTTCCTCCAGTGTGAGCACTTTAGTTGACATTTTCAAGACAGTCTTATTTTCTTCCCTCTCTGCATAAACAGTCCTATAGTAGAATAGTACTTGGCGTGTTTAAGACACTTTGTGCATGCTCATGCTCTTTATCTCAGTAAGAGCAAAATGATACTAGATATTCTAGTGACATGAACAGATCCCTAATGCATACTTGATGCTTTCACTTTAATCCTAGCACGTGCTGCACTCCCATACTGATGGCCACACTGGCGACTTCTTGCATGCTCAGCTCTTCCTGGAAGGATGCAGCTAGGGCACAGCAGGACCTTGCAGATGCTGGTGGCTCCTTTCTTGTCTTTATGTTGAGTAGCACTGTGGTACTCTAGCAGCTCTCCTTTACTAAGTACTAGGTGATCACATTAGGCTCACTCCTTCCAGCTATATGGCAGTGACATTAGCCTAGACAGCCCATCTCCTGTGAGTTATGCTCAGTGCAGTCCTTGTTTCCATCTTAGATGTGAAAAATCTTACTAGAAAAGGAGTTGACATGAAATAGAAAGTACATTTAGTGCATGATTGTTTTACTAGAATGGTTCCTAGTGTCGACTAGGTATTTTATGCATCGTGTCTCCTTACCCCCTTGCAGGTATGTAAGGCTTCACATGCTCCAATGCTTGGTGGGGTGCTTTTCCTCCCTTTTATGTGTAAATAATGAGATGCTCCAGAGTGCTTACATAAACTACCTCAGTATGCTTTTATCTGGCCCTTACATAAGACTTCTTCCTGGAAAAGACTAAACGCATGCATGCTTAGCTTTTTTTTAACCATTTACAGAGAAATGATGGTGCTAAAGTAACAATTGTAATGTGTCAGATGATTAACTCAAGTGTTTCCTTCCTTCAGCATATAACCAATGCTGTGGTGAAGTCATGCCTAACATATTCTAGGTATCCAAAGACATCTTGTTTCTTCCTCCCAACCAATAGTATTTTCATATTAAATAGTGTCTGGCCTAAACTAATTCTGAATTTATGTTTAGTTCTTCTTTCCTGGGTATATCATATGTTGTATTTGTATAGGTGTGTGTGTGTGTGTGTGTGTGTGTATGCTAGGATATCAATGCAGGCATGTTTTGTTCTTATCTATGTAAGCTAGTAATGAAATCCAACATTGATGTCTGAGCCTTTCCCTGTGAAGACAACACAGAAAGGTTTACTCAGTGCAGATAGAACTCAGAACAGTCCAAAGTAACAAAGTACAACTTCTTGAATCAATGAGCATCATGACATTATTGTAGGATTATATTAGAAAACTACCTTCCTTATCCCAGGGGTTTAAGACATCCTTATTTTATCACTAACATTAGAGCAATACCCTAGACTGCTTTTGGGTACCCTGCATATTCATTGCATACTCGTTTACTGCTTCTGTACTTGAGTAAAAGTTGTAGTGCAATACCGCCTGGCATGTAGCTATGCAATACATGCTGGTTTCTTTCACCCATCTTTAGTTAAGCTTTAAGAGGAAAGTTCCAGTATATCCAATGTTCTTAAGGAAACAGAATTCCCGTCTTATGGTGTGTGATTGTTACTGTTGTCGGATGGCAGGTATGGATTACATACTTCAGAGCACCCAGATGCATAGGACTATACATGGGCTGATAGTAAACTGGTATCTAGTGTAAACCAAACTATCTGCATAACTTTGTTCCACTGTGGTGAAGAGTTGTCTTTAAACAGTATGTGGAACACACAAGGTATTCAAATCATCTATATTATTCTCTTTTTTCATTTCTGTGACCAATTAAAGGACAAGAAGCAATGTCAAGAGTGGAGTATTTATTTGGCTCACAGTTTGAGAGGATAAAGTCCATTGTGGCATGGAAAACATGGTAGCAGGCTGGACCTGTTCATATCCATGGTGTTTGCATGCTATCTCACATCAGTGATTAGGGAGCAGAAAGAACTGTAACTCCTGGGTGGAGCCAACCTACAACCTGTAATACCACCTCCCAGTGACCCACTCCCTTTAGAATTCTTGGCTTTCCTAAATGTTTCGCAACCTGAAAGCAGTATCAGCTGCCTGGGGACCAAGTGCTCAAACATAATAATCTGTGAAGGACATTGTACCACCCATCCAAACACATAGTCAGTTATTTATCATAAGTATGAGAAGGTGTGAAAAAGAATGTATTTTGAAGGTATCAGTGCCCAAGAAGTGATGATGGACTTCATCTGTGTGTGAAGAAGCAGCCCATCAAAAGCAACCGGAGAAATGAGGCTTAAATGCATACTGACTTATTCTCTATTGTGTGTGGATATTGATATATTATAGAAGTGCTTAGAAGGCTGATGCTCCACACACTTTTGATTTGTCCCTTATGTAAGGAGTGTGATACCCTAATGACGTCTGTGAATACCCATTGGTTTGCCATTATCAGTTTCCCCCTGCCTATTTGAGTGTAACTATATTAGGATAATGCTTATATATTAGTGCTCTAATCAATTGAATGTATGAATGAAAGAATTTTTCCTTCTAGCAATGTATTCTGTAACAGCATTTATCTAAGACCATGCATACATTGTAATATTTCCTTGGCATAGAAATTCCTGAACTAGAAGAATACCTAGGTTGCTATTAGTGCTGTTTGTTTCTTTCCTCCTATGTGCAAGAAACTTACCCAAATAGTTCTTCATAATCAACTTTCTTATTTACATTCTGTGTGTTACTAGGATCCTCAATGTAGTCAGCTCTTGAGGCACAGTTCCTTCCCTATCCCCCATGACATGACATGAATATTACCAGGAACATGCTAGGCAGTCAATGCATATTTTGGGGATGTATAGGAGTGAAGTGTTGAAATAGTAGCTGGCATATACTGAGCAATTAAATCATGCTTGTCATACATATATGTATATATGGGTCCTATTTTAGAAGACTAACAATGGGGAAACAGGTAGCTTTTCCAAACATTTATTACTTCCACTTCTATGTGACTGATTATGGAGTAGAATCAGTGTGCTATTTTTTTTGCAATTTCCATTCTTCCTGTGTGAGAAAAGCATCCTTAGAATGGTCCATATGTGTTATGTACTTTTCTCAGCCTGTGACAATATCTGACAGAAGAAGCATAAGGAAGAAAGAGTGTATTTTGCTTTTGTTTGAGGGCTATGATCCATCTCGGTGAGAAAAGTGAGGGGCAGGATGGTGGTGACTGGTTAGTCTGCATCTTAGTCAGGACGCAGAGGGTGACTACAGCTGCTCAGCGCCCTTTCTTCTTTCTATTCCATCCCAGAGTCTTCTCACCCTAACTAACCTAGACTAGAAAATCCCTCACAGACATTCCCAGAGTTTTGTTTCCATTGTGAGTCTGATGACTTTTTTCCCCAAGACAGGGTTTTTCTTTGTCACAACCCTAGTTGTTCTGGAACTAACTCTGTAGACTAGATAGCCTTCCATTGTGAGTCCGAATCCTGTCAAGTTGACAATCAAGATTATCCATCACACTATGATGGATAATACCTTTTCAATTCATGAACATTTCCTTCTTCCATGTCTGAGAAATATTGTCTAGATTCCAGCTGGCATGTATTGGGTGCTGTATACTCCATTCCCCTTTCTTTAGAAGAAGTCATAAAAATTGTGCTTGTCACACACAGGAGCTCAATGACCACATACTCCTTCCCTTACCTGTAAGAATGTTGGTTTAGAATAACAGCTGACATGTACTAGGTACTGATTCCATACATTTTACTCCATATATATATGGCTGATGTGCTTCTTGAATACTGATTACTATTTACCAGTTGTCCAGTAAAGGTTTCTTTCTCTCTAATGTGTGAGCTACATGTTATCTGGTGTCTTAATAGCTTTTCTATTACTGTAAAAAACAGCATGACCAATACAACTTACAGACTATTAGCAGTTTATCATTAAACAGGTATAGAAGCCTATCACGATCGTGGTGGGGAAGATGGCCACAGGAAGGCATGACAGTGAAGAAGAAGCCTGGAGCTTACATTATTATCTAAAAATATGAAGCAAAAGGAGATAACTCAAAATGGCAGGAGCCGCTTGAAACCTTAAACCTTTCTCTTAGTGACATACCTCCTGCAACAAAGCCACAATTCTGATCTTTCTCACAGAAAATCTTTTCATCAACTGGAGACCAAGTTTTAAAACATGTGCGTGTATAGGGACCATTGTCCACCCCACCAGCACCTCTGGCATGTCTTAGGCAGTCAACTCATGTTCTTTATTCTTACCCACCTGAGTCTTGTACTGGACTCTTGGTATATAAAAGGTGGTCAGTGAATGCTTATTTGATATATCCTGTTTATGAGGGTTGTTATTCTGAGTTTTACCTTTAGAAATATCGACAAGGTCATGACAGTATCCAAACACATATGTAGAGTTTAAGTCACATAGAAGTAACTCGTATCATACTGAGTCTATTGAGATATTATGAAGGGTTATCTTTGTCAGAACACCTAAGAAGTAATAGAATTTTTATTATGAAGTTAATGAGGACTGGGCTGTGGAGATTGCTTGGTGTTTTAAACTCTTGCTTTGTAGATCTGAATATCAGAGATCAGATCCTCAGAACCTTTATAAATTACAGGTAAGTGTGGAATCCCTCCAGTATGTCCAGTTTTTAAAGGTGTAAATAGGGGCTCCATAGAGCAAGCTGGATAATGAGACTAGCTATCGGTGTGCTCTGGGTTTGATTGAAAAACTCTGCCTCAATGATAAGGTGGAAGAGCAACGGAGGATGAGTCCTGACATCAACCTTCAGCCTCTACATGCACCATGTATATACAGGCAAATGCAACAGTACATGTTTGTGTGAGCACAAACATATGAACATATGTCTAAACAACCATGCACACTTTATGCACATGCACATTAAATGGGAAGAAACAGTATGAAGAGGATTATGCAATTAGGGAACAGTGAGGCGGGAAATCAGATAAGTTGGAACACTGTGCAGTCTGCAGGGCTCTGATGTGAAGACCTGTGCTGGCTCCTTGCAGTACTGAGGTTGTATCTTAGCTCCTGGTTCTCAGTATTCTTCTCTAAAACTCAAATGAAATGGTTTGAAAACATGATAGAAGGAGACTCCTAATGCTGCCCTCTAGTCTCTCACACATGCCTTTACATACATGTATCAACCTATATAAAGTGATTTTCAAGTATAATTAAGAATTCAAAGAATAAGGGATAGTAGATTAGCGATTATAGCACACACTTTGACTACTAAATGACTATTATACTCATGATTAGAACACATATATTGAACATACATAATTTGTGTGTTTATAAATAAATATACAGGTAGTATATGTGTATTTATAATATATATACACAAATGTACTTATACACATACATATCCACATGTATATATACATACATGTATACATATTTATGTATATACATACATACACACACACATACACACACACACACACATATATATATATATATATATATATATATATAATTTGTGGAAGAAACTGATGAATATGTTTTGTCAGTGTGAATGGATGTGATGTTAAAAGCATGGATCTGATGAGAGTGAGTTTGGATCGTATTGTCTATCATCGTAGGACTTCTTTTTGCCATCGAAGGCAAATGATGACACTTCCCTTGCTGAGAAGTCGCTGTACTGGAAATTCAATCACCTCTTTGTAGCACAAAGCATTCTGTTAGTTTGTGAGGTTACAAACAACAAATAAAAAAGCAGGAAAAAGGCCACATTGTCTGGAGAAGACATCTCTAGATTGAATTATACAGTCGAGTGACTGGGTGGGCATTTCTGTTTTCTTTAAAGGAAACCAGATCAACTTGAAATCCTGACAAAAATGCTATCAGCTACACACTTTCCAAAGCACCATGAAAGTGTCCTCTAGGAGTGGGTAGCCTGTCAGATCTTCCACTTGAAATTGCCTTAAGATATGTATTTAGAGTACTTGAGTGTAGGGATTATGTTCTTAGCTGGGAAAGGCTTAGCATCCAGCTCTCTGTAAAATTCAAGGACTAGGTTGTTTTCATGAAACCTGACAGATTCAGTGCGAAGGCACTGAGATTGGGAATTAATAAAACAATTTAGCTGTGTCCACATTATTCTTCTATCAACAACAGATGCCATTGTTTTGATAGCTGAATAATACTCCATTGTATAAGTGTATCATTTTTTTATCTGATATTTGGTTGAAGGAGAGCTAGGTTGTTTCCAGTTTCTGGTTATTCTGAACACAGCCACAATGAAGAGAGTTGACCACGTGTCCTTGTGGTACGATGAAGCATCCTTTGGGCATATTCCCAGGAGTGCTATAGCTGAGGTAGATTGATTGACAGTTTCTGAGGAACCACCATATTGTTTTCCATAGTGGCTGTACAAGTTTGTATTCCCACCAGCAATGGAGGAGTGTTCCTTTTGCTCCACATCTCCACCAGCATGAGCTGTCACTTGTGTTTTTGAATTTAACGATTCAGACAAGTGTAAGGTGGAATCTCAAAGTTGTTTTGATTTGCATTTCTCTGATGGCTAAGGATTATGAACATTTCTTTAAGTATTTTTCAGTCATTTGAGAGTCCTCTGTTAAGAATTCTCTGTTTAGATACGTACCCCATTTTTAATTGGATTATTTGGTTTGTTGATGTCTAGTTTCTTGAGTTATTTATATATTTTTGAGATTAGTCCTTTGTTGAATGTGTGATTGATGAAGATCATTTCCTATTCAGTAGGCTGCCATTTTGTCCTATTGATGGTAACCTCTGACACACAGAAGAAGCTTTTCAGTTTCATAAGATCCCATTTATTGATTGTTTCCTTAGTGTCTGAGCTAGAAAAAAATCATTCTGAGTGAGGTAACCAAGACCCAGAAAGAAAATATGGTGTATACTCACTTATAAGTGGACATTAGCTATTAAGCAAGGGACAATCATGCTGCAATCAATAGACCCAGAGAGGTTCAGTAACAAGGAAGTCTGGGAGAGGCCACACATGCATCTCCCTAGGAAGGGGAAATAGAACAGATTTTGCAGATGCACTTGGGGCAGGTGGCAATGTGAGCAGACAGAATTAGGAAGTGGGTGTGGAGGGAGAGAGTCCTGGGAAAGGTGTCTGGAATTCTGAGGCACTTGGGTGTATGCAGAAACCCAGTGCAGTGGAACTTCCTGGAATTTTTAGAGTAACCCTAGTGAAGATTCCTAGAAATTGGGGATCCAGAGCCTGAGCTAGTCATCTTCTCAACTCAGGCAAGGGTCCCAGCAGTGAAACTGGAGCATCAACACAGCCACAAGACCGTTGACCTACAATATAGCCTGACTGCAAAATGTGCTTGCGTAATGGTGGTGCAAAAATTGTAGGAGTGGCCAACCAGTGATTGGTCCAACTTGAGGCACATACCACGAGAGTGAATTCATACCAGACACTGTCTCGACGATCAAGAACCAGAGGGTGTATAGCCCAGAGACCCAGGAGAGAAGCAAGCACTACTGGGGAAAATTTCAATGAAAAGATTACTAATGATATTCTGCTATATTCATAGATCAGTGCTTAGCCCAGTTGTCATCAGAAAGGCTTCATCCAGTAACTTAGGGAAGCAGAGACTCACAATCAAACACTAGGTGGAGCCAGGGGAATGGAGCCAGAGGGGTTGATGACACCAGGAAAACACACTCCACAGAACAAACTTTTCATTGGAGTTGACAGAGACTGAAGTTACAATCACAGACCCTGGATGGGTCTGAGCTAGGTCCTCTGTATATACCTTATAGTTGTGTATTTGGGTGTTCTTGTGAGACTCCCAAAAGGGGCTTTGGGGTGTCTCAGATACTTTTGCTTATGCTTAGGATTGTTTTTCTCCTATTGGGTTGCCAATTTCAGCCTTGTTTGAAGGTTTGTGACTTGTTTTATTGCATCTTATTATGCCTGGTTCAGTTAATATTCAAGAAAAACAGAGGAGGAGTGGATCTGGGGAATAGAGAGGTGGGAGGGAGGACTGGAAAGACTGGAGGGAGGGGAAACTGGACCAGATGTAATGTATGAGAGAAGAATAAAAGTAAAAAAAAAGAAGAGATGCCAATAACATTTTTTCCTCTGGTCATCTCCTCACAGGGGACCTTATTAATGGTAGAACAAAAGGGAGACTAAGGCAGGAAAAGGGGAAAAAAACCAAGAGTACAAGTCCAAGGAAGTAATACATTTCTCAACGGTAGGAAGCCACAGCTGTCAGCAGATGTGTGTTTTCTGAACAGCTGGAGTCAAAATGGTGCTTTCCTGCCACTGGTTGAAGACAAAGTGGTTTTGCTGAAAATTGCAATGCAAGGGATTATTTCATTTGCAAATCCAAATGCATAACAGGTTTAATTCTGAGATTATTTTTTCCAAATATCTTTCATTAGTTATTTTTCAGGACATGTTGTAGGTATACAAATTAAATAGATGTTGTAGGTATACAAATTAAATGGAAAAAGGACCCAGGATGGCAAGGCATACATGGACACATGTCTTATACATAGTATGAGTAATTATCTCTGGGACCTTTGAACAGCATGCATTTCTTGTAGCTGTTTCAGTGATTTTGAAAATGAAAAGTAGATTATAATGTATATTTTCCTGAATATTGAATTTTTTCCTTCCAACTCTGCCCTGAACAATTTTTGTGCCAATGTTATTTTTTCTGACAGTTCCTTTAGATGACATGGCATGAACCCACAGTAATTAAGTTATTCTTCTATGTTACTATGGGTGTATTAATACACATACTCAGACACTTTTAAGCATCTCTGCTGATTTCAAGAAGTGGAATTATTCAAAGAATAGATGCAATCAGTTTATTTTGAAGCAATTCTGCACTTATAAAATAGCTATAAGTATAACACAGAGACAGAATTTCCATACAACGTTGTGTACTATTCAGTTAGTATGTGATTCCTTAAAAACAAAAATGGTGTGTTTTCCTTACAAGGTTACCATGCAATCATTCACATCAGCAAGTTAAAATTAACACATATAATCCTCAGACCATTGTAACAGCTGCCTCATGATAATATAATTTTATAAAAATATTTATTTTGGAGCCATGCACTACATTTAATTATAATGCTTTTTGTTATTCATTCTTGGGAAAAATTTCCCATTTCTATGACTTTTATGACCTTGACATTTTAAACAAAGCATCTAATAATTAATTTGCAGCATATCTTTTGAATTGAGCTGTGAAATGTCTCTTTGTGATTAGAGTCATGTTATGCAGATTTGGCAGGGTCATCACAAAAGTCATGTTGCATAGCAACCATTAGGAAGTACAGGACTTCAATTCCCATTACCTCTGATGATGCTTGCTTTGATCATTTGATGACTAGAACTTTTCAGACTTTTCCATTGATGTTTTGGCCCCATTTTCAACTGTGAAGTATTTGATTGGAATATTTTTAAATTAATTTTTAAGATTCATTTTTTATTTGTGTGCATGTATATTTATCTATGTGAGTATTTGTTACATGTATGAAAGTATTCACAGAAGCCAGAAGGACACATTGGATACTCTAAAACTCAAGTTGTGAGCCATCTGACATTGTTTGGTTGATCTTTGCCATTCTTACCAATGTAATATGAAATAGGAATGAACTTGTGTCTTCTGCAAGAGCACAAGTGCTCTTTACCTCAGAGTCATCTCTCAACCTTGCAGAGACACTCTTGAAACTATGTAACCACCTCATTTCCTGTAGTTTGTTCTTTAATGTGTTTGAGTGTTTGGCCTGCACCTATATCTGTGTACCACATGCATGCCTGGTGCCCACGGAGGCTTGAAGAGGCTCTCACATCCATGGACCTGTAGTTACAGATCGGTTTGAGCAATTGCGTTGGTATGGGAATTGAACCTAGGTCTTCCAGAAGAGTATCCAGTGTTCTTAACAGCAGAGCTGTCTTTCCACCCCCATCTTATATAACTTATAAAAATACACATTCAAAAGAAAGGAAGTCAGCTTACAAAGAGACACTGTAATATCTGTGCTTACTGCCGAAATCTCCCATTAGCATTGCCCAACACTAGGTGCCCATCAAGAGATTGATATGCTAGCTACACAATATAATACTGCTCAGCAATAAGAAAGATAAATAATAAAATTGTGTCATTTTCAGAAAAGTGATTGGAACTGAAGGATAAGAATCAAGTAAAGAGGTCAGAGAGATAAAGGCAACTCCTCACACTCATTCTCACATAAAGAAGCTAAACATACTCTTCAAACCAGAGAAGGGGGCACCAGGAATTGAGGAATGTATGGGTTTAGAGGAGGTAATGATTGAAGAAGGGTGGTTGGAGTTGATAATATATATTGTAATCATATGGAAATACCACACAAAATCCCTTGCCTGTGTACAGTTAATATATTAATAAAATTTGCGCGTAATGATTCTCTTCATAAATCCACAAGAGGAGAGAAAAACTTTGATTTGTTTATTTGCTCATTAAATTATATCTTTCATATAGATCAAACATTCTTTACTGTGTATTTTACAATAATTGCACAATATAAACATCATTAAACATGAACATGTGGTTTCCCACTATAGTCAGTGGATCATCATGAGTAGTGTGAATTCTAATTAGTCTTATTAAATAAAAACCCCGAGTCAGATATTAGGGGGTGAAAGCTGAAAGATCAGAGAAGTAAAGATGTCAGCCACTAGCATTCTTACCTCTCCAAATGCTCAGACTGAATAGGCAATATCCTGTCTGTACCAATCCTTGGGCTGAATGGTTGATCCTGTCTCAAGGAATTCTCAGACTGAGTGCCATGAGCTCCTGTCTCCTCCCACCTTATATTCCTCTCTCTACCCAGCCATATCCCTTCCTGTTTCCACCTCCCTACATTAAATGTGCAAGCCACCATCTCCTGACTCTG
This sequence comes from Arvicola amphibius, assembly GCF_903992535.2. Taxonomy (NCBI): domain Eukaryota; kingdom Metazoa; phylum Chordata; class Mammalia; order Rodentia; family Cricetidae; genus Arvicola; species Arvicola amphibius. The sequence goes on along the minus strand of NC_052048.2, from coordinate 73,930,284 downwards.
TTTCTCTTTTAAACTGGATCAATCTAATGTAGCACAGAGTGGCCTTGAAATCACAAAGATCCATCTGACTTCTGGGAGCTGGGATTAAAGGTGTGTGACACCATTGCCTGGCTTCTATGGCTAACTAGTGGCTGGCTCTACACTCTGATCTTCAGGCAAGCTTTACTTGTTAAAGCACAAACAAACTATCACCACAACCATGAAAGCTTTGAATTGTTCCTTATTTTTAAATAAAGTAATGTACTTTAAGCTCACCTTATTCTTGCCTACTCCATAGTTAGAATCAGCTTCTTCGCCTAAGTCCATTGGGTCCCTTTTAGTAGAGATTAAAATTTAGAAAACAAAAGCTGAGTGCTAGATACCCTGCATCATTGCTATTGGCATGCTGTTAAGCATGATTCATTACTAGAATTCCTGTTCAACAATGTAAGACTTAATTTAATTCATCCCCACCTCTTTACCTTCCTCCCTTTCTGTACTTGTGTGCTTTTCTTACTATTTTTGCAGTTAATTAGTTGTGTATGTGAGTGTGAATGTGTAAATACACACACATTAAAATGTGCACATAGTAGTCAAATGCAACTTGTAGAAGTAAGCTGTTTCCTTCAGACACACAGACTCTGAGGATCCAACCTAGGTTGTCAAGTTTAACCCAAAGTGCCCTGATGAGATATCTCTCTGATGTATTCTTTTAAAGGTAGGGTCTCACATGTAGCACAATCCTTCTGCCCCTCTATCAAGAGCGTTGGGGCTGCAGAGTGTAACACATCACCTATTGCTGCTACCAGATATTCTCGTGCATGAGACTTCTTTTTCTACCTGCTGCAACTCCATACTCCATTTTTTTTTTTTACAAAGAATTGAGCAGATATGGGTTCTAATATAAATGACTTGGTGGTTACAGGCTCCTTGAAAAGTTTATAGTAGTCATTTTATTTTGGACAGCTACACAGAATAGGCATCTGAAATTAAGTGAAAGACATTCATTCATACCTTTTATCACAGCACTGGGAAGGAAGAGGCAGGCGATCTCTGTGAGTTCGAAGCCAGTCTTGTCTATAGAGTGAGTTCCAGGACTGCCAGGGCTACACAAAGAAAGACCAAAAAAGCTTTTAAAATGTGGCATGAAATGTAAAATATTAATGACATTAACTAGAACCATCACAATACACCACACTTCTTAAGCAGATACACAGAGATTCATAACTGTAGACAAATGTTAATTTAAAAGAAATCAACATAATGTTAGAAAATTTACAATAAAAGCCATGGATAAGTTTTGGAGGTGGTAGTGATGAGATGGGTTGGTGTGCGAACCCGGTGATGCTTGGGTTAGGGCCCAAAACCCATAGCTTCTACCATCAGAGAACTGATTCTTTATAGCTGTCCCTTGACTTCCACAAGTGCACTATGGCATGCTTGTGTTACACACACACACACACACACACACACAAACACACACACACTAATTAATAATGAAAAACAAGTTGAAAAAGTCATTGTTCTTTTCTTTAGCATCAATAGCCCCATGTCATTCAGATCGCCCAGCACCGCACACTGACTTTGCTCCCTGGGAATTCAGTTATTCTGAGGCAGAACAGAAGAAATAGATGGTAGGGATCAGTATCAAGCTTCTTATATTTGAGTGGCTCTTATTCTTGGTGAAAGTACCTACAAAAGAGAACAATACTTTCAATTTGGTTGGGTGATGTCTGGTGCCTTAGAGGACCAAGAATATATTTTAAAACTACTTTATTGATTTGTTTAGAATTTCCTGTAATATGTTGATCACATGCCTTCCACATATACTCCCAATTCTTTTAATCCTCCTCCACCTCCTACCACTTTTTTATTATCCCAACTTTGCCCCTTTTTTGCCCATTTTCTAGTGGGTGTGGGGTTATCCATGGTTAAATCCAGACAATATTTTTATTTAATTATAATTTTCTACATAATTCCATTATCTGCATGACAGTTGCAGAAACTCTCACCTTACACATAGACTTAAATTTCTCAAATGAACCTACTCTTTAGGTAAATATGTCAATTTTTTCAGACACCTTAGAACTTTTATTCTGAGTTTCTTACATGCTGCTTTCATATTCACTTCACATTTAGAATCCCAAAGAGCCTTAAACTTTCTCTCCCTCGAGATCAGGAGAAACCTGAAAGCCTGTCATTATCCTCATCTCCAAATTTGCCAAGGGCACTTACAAGAACATCTCCCGTTTATATATGCATTTCCTTCACTTCAGCTTGACACCTGCAACCATTCACCGGATTCAATATTTATTGAGCACCTGTTATGGTCCAGGCAACGTTCCAACTGCCAAAAGAGGGAAAATTATGCCGGTGTGCAATGTATCATGTGTATAGGAGATGTCTCGGGAGCTGAATCGGGTATGCATGCTGCCCTCGAGGAGATTACAAGAATTCACAGAGGATAAGACTAACGCATACATAATTTCAGAAAAAAATGAAAGGGTCAGGGTACAGTCTGTGAGAGGTGTTTGATTAAAAACAAAATCTAGATTAAGAGATGGGCTTGGTGAGCTACTTCTTGTTGGAGGCTGGAAATGAAATGGGCTGCAGAGAGTACAGAAGTAGGCAGTGCACACTTACGAAGGACAGCTGGAAAATGTCTGTAGTTCATTGACAATCACTTCAGATATAGTTACCCGTATTTTTTCAGCTGTAGTCTTCTTTTAGTAGTGCAATTTTACTTCACACTTTTATGCATGTACACTATAGATATGCTTTTCTCTCTCCCCACCTTCTCCAGTTTCCCTCCTTCCTCTGTCAGCCTTCACCCTCTTCTCCACAAATCTCTTCCCTATTTACTAATTTTGGTATGATTTTGTGTCTCTCTGAGTTTAATTAGAAGCATCTTATAATCCCAGGTTTGGAACTAGCCATCAGATCCTGCTGAGCTCACTAGAATGGAGCAAATGTAACCCGGAAGGTTCTAAGTTTGGAAACAACAGACTTTGTGCTTCTATTCCTAACATTGCATCCTTCTACTCCTTTTCTGTCTTGCCCAGTACTTACCATTACCACACCAAAAAAACACATAGAGCTTTGGAGAAGCTCACTTTGCATTTGAGAAATTTAAGCTGAAACTTGAGGGGAAAATGTTATGGTTTAAGGCTCTTTCCTCAGAAAGAAATATTGCATTTCAATATTTTTACATCTTGGCAAATCAATGGAAGCTTATAGAAAAAGTGATACCTGGAGCTGGAGAGATGGCTTAGTGATTCCAAGCACTTGCTGTTCTTTCAAATCTTCTGAGTTCAGTTCCAATAAGCCATACAAAAATAAGTCAAAATCACCCATAACTTCAGATCCAGGGGATATAATGAACCGTACTGGCTCTTTTGGACACTTGTATGCATGCAGTGCACATAAACTCACATAGGCATGCATATATATATATATATATATATATATATATATATATATATATATATATACTTTTTCTTAAAAGAATTGTCAATAAAAAGCTAAAGTCAGCTTTTTATTTATTGATATATTTAAAAATAAAGTCATATTAAAGTGATACATGTGACTTTTTCCACATATACATTATGTAATATTTAAGAAGGGTTACATAAACCTGTTTTCTTAATCACCTATCATTGCTTCACTGTGAAAATATCCAAATTTATATCTAGCTTTTCTTAGCTGCATAAACAATGAGGCAACTGTGCCTCAGCACCCCAGAGACTCTTGTTTGCATCAGCTTGACTTGTTGTCTTCCCTCATTTCTCCCTATCCTATTCTCTTGCCAGTCACTGATAGCCACTGTTCTACTCTCAGATTCTGGGATATAAACAGTTTTATATTACACAGATTGATGTGGGATCCCCCTCTGTATAGCACTAGTTAATAAAGAAGCTACCTTGGGCCTATCACAGGGCAGAATAGGGTATGGCAGGAATTCCAAACAGAGATAGAGGAGAAGGTAGGCAGAGTCAGGGAAATACCATGTAGCAGCCAGAAGAGACAGATGCTGGAATCTTGCCAGTAGGGCATGACCTTGTGATGATGCACAGATTAACAGAGATGGATTGATTTAAGATATAAAAGTTAACTAGAAATATGCATAAACCAATAGGCCAAACATTGTTGTAATTAATATAGTTTCTGAGCGATTATTTCATGTTGTGTGAAGCCACTTGTTTGTTCCCAGCTGTTCAGCCCTGAAATAATCACACAGAAAGCATATTATTTGCAATACTGTTTGGCCAATAGCTTAAGTGTATTTCTGGCCAATTCATATCTTAAGTTAACCCATCTCCATTAATCTGTGTATCACCACAAGGCTGTAGCTTACTGGGTAAAGTTCCGACATCTGTCTCTGATGGGGCTACATGGCTTCTCTTTGACTCTGCCTTCTTTCTTCCAGCATTCAGTTTAGTTTTCCCCCTGCCTAGCTAAGTTCTGCCTTGCTATAGGAAAAAGCAGTTTCTTTATTCATTAAGCAATAAAAGTAACACATAGACAGAAGAACCTCTCACACCATTTTTGTGTCTGGGTGGCTGAGAAATGAACGAGCTGTCTCAGACAACAAATTGACATGCAAACATGCACCAGTTAAATCCAAATAAAACCTGAGAGATCTTGGAAAGGAATTCTAGACACACACACACAAAAACAAAGTTTAGCCACTTTTTGGGGGGTGAACTCTGTTTGCTGGTGGTAAGCAAAAGCACCACGGCTCCTTTAACAAAAGGCTTACTGATTCAGCATAAGGAACAGTGGCTTCTTGGTTTGTGCTAGTTGTACAAACAGTTCTGGCTCCCTTAGGAGGCTGAGCACTTAAATGGGGTTTGTGAGCAGAGTACTGCGACTTGCTTAATGGAATACAGACCTGCTGTGACCCAACACCTGGATCTGGGCAGAGGATGGCTCTCATAGGCAGTGATCATGACTCTGTCATGTTGGACTGGGTGGAGTCAACAATCAGGACCGTGGTGTTGGACCTAGTCATATCTGCTTAGCATTAAGAAAAAAGCACTCCTGATCACAAATTAATCACAGATATATAATAAAGACAGGTTCAGATAAAAAGACCTCTGAAAGGGTCACAGTGTTGGATAAATATATGTAGGCTTGGAAGAGAAAAGAAAAAGAGTACAAGGAGTTATAAAAAGAAGTAAATGGCTTTAAAAACGAAACAAAGTCTTTAAAGAGATAGAGTGCAGACAGTCATAGATTAAAGGAGTAAAGAAAAATAAGCCACGTAAAGATGGAGCACACACAGAGAGTCTGGATTATATATATTATTGTGTTCTCTGTGTATTTTTGACTGTGAATTAAGTAGAGAGAGATATTTCATTGTATAGGTTGCTAAACTAAACCAACATATATGTATTAAAGATATCTTGACTTCAAAATTTGGGTCTAAGGATATGTGCTTTGGAATGTTCTGCTTTTGTTTCCACAGAAAATGAGAATCTGTGGATTCCTTCCAGACTAATGTAGTTTGATGGGCCTGAAAGGTTGCAATGAACACCTGAAATTACTTAGCCCAACAAAAATTAAGAAGCAGTTAGAGAGAACTATGCCCAAATCCCCAAATATGTTTATATATGGACCTTAGTTTATTAATACAAATTTAAGGTCCATTTTGTTATGTGTATATTTCTGCTCTTGATTAAGGTATTGTGTTTGTGTAGCTTACTTAAAAATGTAATGCATAATTAATAACTAAAGTTTAATATTTTTCTATACTACTCAAACTTGTTGCCATATTACTTAGTTTTCTAGATGTATAGAGATATATTTGAGATGGATAGGTGTTCTTCAGACCTTTCATAAACCTACAGAATATGGCATTTAAATCTTTTAAAACTTAGGACTTTTCATGACAATGAGACACATCTACTCCTGGTAGCACTGATTACTTCAAGAGGATGGTGGGCACTGAAGAGACTCCTAATGGAGTTGGTTAGGCAAACTGCTCTTGCCTGAACTGCTGGATGTTATACTGTATGAACTGGACACACAGGATCTACAGAAAAAAATGACTGCTGAAATTGCTTAAAGGTGAGATGGTCCTTTGGGGTTCCCCCTTCATGAAAGTCTGTCAGACATTCTGCAGGATACACGAGAAAGTGACTGACAAATTGCCCATATAAGTAAAACTGTCTTTAAAATATCCTGCTTCATGGAAAAGTCTGCCAGATACTATCAGCCAGTAGGCTGAAGATGTATGCCCCAATGTTACAAAAGAACTTTGGGAGACAGTCAGGCACTGAGATGTCTCTGCCAATTCTAGAGTTTTAGAAGTTGCTGACAACGCACTTCCTGTTTACTTAGGTAATATTATATCCTTCTGGGGTCTTTGATGGAGTTGAAGAATAGATATTTATTATTATAGTTTTCCTTATTAAGGATAAAAATAAAGTAGATATAAATATTGTAACTATAATTCTTGATTGATAACTGTTTTGTTATATGTAATTTTACTATGTTAAGGTTAAAACCTTCCTTTTTATTTAGACAATAAAAGGAGAGGTGATGTGGGATTCCCCTCTGCATACCATTGGTTAATAAAAAGGCTTCCTTGGGCCTATCACAGGTGAGAATATACTAAGTTTAGAATTCCAAGCAGAGATAGAGGAGAAAGTTGGTGGAGTCATGGAAACACTATGTAGCCGGCAGAGGAGACAAATGCTGGAACCTTGTTGGTAGGTCACAACCTCGTGGTGATGCACAGATTTATAGAGATGGAATGATTTAATATGTAAGAGTTATATATATATATATATATATATATATATATATATATATACATATACATATATATGCGCTAATAGGCCAAGCAGTGGTATAATTACTATAGTTTCTGAGTGATTGTTTCTGGTCTGGGTGGCTAGGAAACAAAGGAGCAATATCTGCCTATGCATATATGACTCAGATTATGTAATACTCATTTTCCTGTGCCTTGCTTCCTTTAATTATTGGCACTTTTGAACAAAACCCCCAAAGTACAGGAAACCAAACAAAGTAGGCTAATGGGCTTTCATATGGCTATAATACTTCTGCTCAGCAAAGGAAACAATCTAAGAAAGAGAAAGTCTTATTTACATTAATCTATATATTTTACAACCTGACCCCAGTTTCCCCTCCTTCCTCTTCTACCATTCCCTCCTGCCATGTCCTCTCTGCCTCCACCATCCACTCCTCCTCTGTGTCTGTTCAGAAAGGGGCAGGTCTCCCATTATTATCAACAAAGAATGGTATATCAAGTTGCAGTAAGACTAAGCACCTCCCCCTGAGTTGGGCAAGGAAACTCAGCTGAGGAATAGGTTCCAAAAAGCAAGCAAAAGAGTCAGAGGCAGTCCCTGCTTCCACTGTTAGGAGTCCCAAAACGTAGACCAAACTACACAACTGTCACATATATGTAGAGGACCTAGGTAGGTCCCATGTAGGCTCCCTGGTTGTTGGTACATTAAAGTCAATTTTTATGAGTCTCTTTTCCTATATAAATTGGGGAAAGTTGGGATCCTGTCAAATGTCATCCTGTCAAATATAGTTCTCCTTTCAACAAAGTTTCCTTACTTTGAGAATCTTTCATATGGATATTATTACACTTTAAAGTCTATTAACTGTGATGCATTTCAGAATAATTTTCTTTTAATGGCTTAAACTAATAGTCAATAAATGAGGCTGTGATGGCAGGTAAGAGACAAAAGATTAATCATTGCTTACAGAATGCCTTATTGTGTGGAACAAGTGTTGTATGGTGTACTCAATATTAGTGCACAGACCGTTCTTCTGTTTCAAAATGAGTTTTCTAATAGACTTGGGATCCTTTTATTAGTGCTTGCAAGTTTTTATATTTGTGTTGAGCTTGTGCTTAGCAAGGCTTCCAACTATGTATTTTCTCATTTGCTAACTCAATAAAGTCATGTGAAAGGAGACAGTGAGTTAGCTTGGCTGGTAAAAGCACATTCCCCTTGATCTAACTGCCTGAGTTTGATCCCAGTATATCACTGTGGCTGAACCTCACATATGCACTGTGGCACATGGAAGCTGTGCTCACATATGTACATCATGCTCATAATAATAACAACAATAGTATACATTATGCACATAATAAACATGCAATGATATAAAATACATACGATATTATGTAAATATAAAATAAAAACAAACTATGGTAAAGGAACAAGTAGCCTCCAATTTACATGTATGTGAGGACGGAGAAGCTTTGGGAGAGCTATGACTGTGTTTACAGACATGGGACCATGCAGTCCAGGCAGGACCTCCTCCAGGGTTAGTTCCTTCTTATAACTGTGGATTTACCTTCTGCACATTGGAATTCTGCTTATCAAGGATGAACGGATGCAAGGAAGGTAATGCTACCAAATAAGCATGCTCAAACTCTGAACTTGAAACAACTAAGAAGAGGAAATAGAGGAAGAGGAAGGCAATTCAGAAGAGAATGAGTTCGTAATCAGAGTCTCCTTCATTCTTTCACCGAATGGGGTTTTTGTCTTGCCTCCCCAAGGGCAAGCTGGCTCGTGAGTGCACACAGAGTGAGAACTCCTGCCAGGAGTGGTATCATTGGGCTGGGCAGAGCCCGTCATAATCTCGGGAGAGAAGTGGCCACAGATGAAAAGGAAATTACCTTAATATAAAACTGGACTAATTGGTCCTGCTTCTCTCTTTGAAGTGATTTTGAAATGCACACAGCCCTATTGAGGATATTACAAATTATTGCTTTTAATGGATCTTGCAGCATAAAGAGCAGTGTGCTTGAACTCAAACTTGTGTCATGCTTTGCTGAATATTTTATGAATTGTAAAATTGAAAAGTAAGTTAAGATACAGAAGTGGATACTAGCTCCACCGACTGATAAATCATATTTGGGATTAGTATGTGCTATCCCTTTTAAGACCCATTCATTTCTTTTTTATGGCACTTAACTGAAAAAACCAATAAAAGAGAGGAAATTTCATCCATGTATCTTTGCAGCTTCCTTGTTATTGTATTACTTTTTTGTTCCAACTTTCACTTTCTTCTACTGGAGGACAAACATTACAAACTGTCAGCATGAGATTTATTCATTTTTTTCTAGGTTGCCCCATAATTGACAATAAGTGGCCACTTATACAGGTTCAAAGCGTTTATTAATCCAAGGAGAACAGCTTATACGATGTCAGAATGTCAGTACTGACAGCCCTCTCTCTATAAAAGGCAGAAAAACCTATAGGCAAAATTCTAATTTTTCAGAACTCTGATAATTAACTGAAGTCCACTGAAAATGTTCTCCCCCCAAAAAAGTGTTGGCTGTTTAAAGGCAGGCCCAACAGTGCTGTTCTCATCTAGTGTTTCTGTACAGGTCAACTCTGGGTAATCAAAACCTAAAGGTATTCTAGACACAGTGAAGACCAGACCTCTTCTGAAACTCCATTCAAAGCATCTTCAAATTTAATATTTCTATGTTTTATTTTTATTCTATGAGAATTTCATACATGTACAAAATGATATGCCCACAGACTCCCCCACTTTGTCCTCCAAAACCTCATAATTCTCCCCTTTCTAACCTCATTCCTTCTTCACTGACTGTGTATTAATCCACCACTTAGTCCTACCCATGAATGTCCACTGGAGAATAGGAAACCTACCAATGGTCTTATAAAAAATCAAATTAAGTCAAGCCAAATCAAAATAAAACAAAACCTAAAAGAGAGTGATTTTCTGTCCAGCCAGTAGCTCCTCAGTAAGCAATAGATCCCAGAGATCATCTCTCCCACTCTCATGATTTGAGTGGGAAATGTCCCACATACGTTCAGGCATTTGAGCATGTGTTCCTCAGTTGTTAGCATTGTTTAGGGAGTTTAGGAGGTTAGGCTTTACTAGAGGAAGCACATCACCAGAAGTGAGCTTTTAGAGAGTATGGCCACCCTCTGCTACCAGCTCTTTCTCCATGTTTTCAGTAAGAGATAAAATCTTGCAGGGTCCAGCTTTAGTGGTCATGACTGCCACCCATTGCTGAACGTTCTTACCATGATAGACTCTTATACCTCCAGAAGCATAAACCCAAGTAATTGATAGTCAGACCTACTGGAGAATTCAGACGGCATGCTACTGTGCTAGTCTTTTGCAGGTTCCTAAAGCTGCTGACTTCATGTCTGCAGCAACCATGCTGTGCTCAGAGAACATCAATTCACAGCACTTCTGGTCATTCTTTACCCCTTATATTTCTTTTGCCTTTTTCCCTTGATTTTATGTAAACTTCCAGTTCCTGGGGAATTTCCAATCTTGGGTGTCTGTTTGAACCATTCAGAGAATGTGCCAATAGGAATTGGACGACTTTTCTAAGAGAATATGTAATAAAGAAAAGAAAGCCTGAGAATAAATAAGAATTTATATTCATGTATACAAGTAATAAAAAATCCAACAGAAAATACCCTAGGGGACCGATTTTAGACTTAGTATGGAACTTTAAATAACTGTGTTAGTATTCAAATACATGTGAAGAACTCCTAAAAGTGATGAGTACCAAGTGGAAATGTGAACACCTTCATTTTGTTCTTCTATCACAGACTGCCTTAATAGGCAGGCTTGTCAGCTTGCTCTTTCAGAAAGTTTAAGCCCAGTTGCAAATAGACTTGCTAGGAATCTGATAGACTGTTCAGTGGGGTCTACAGATGAGTCTGAGCAGATTTTGGAGACTGACTGCTTTGATCTGAGAAAATATGATTCTCCATCACTTTAGGCTTTCTCTTCACTCAGAATAGTTTGGGGATTTTGAAACAGAGATCTTCCCAATCTTAGAGTTACTTATCAGCACGATCATAGATGACTTAATCATTTTGCACTGAGTTTTTACTTTGATTGCATATAGAGATAAAACTGATATGTGTTCCTGACATATTTTATGTTGAAATATTGACATCAGTAATAAAAACAAATGCATAAACAATGGAGAGTAATGTGTGTGTGTGTGTGTGTGTGTGTGTGAAAATATGCATGTTTGGTTGAGAGATGACTATTTTAGCTAGTTCTCTTTATTTCTAGATGAGTAGAATTGTGAGTTGCTTAAAGATTCAGGTGGCTAAGCATCAACAATCTTTGTGCCCTGAATAGAGCTGATGCTCTTCCCTGTTCTAAGTTACTTACAAGATGTGAGTCTTAAAGAACTGAAGCTAAAGAGAAAACAGAGACCAAGATGTCACCACACTGAAACTTCATCATTATTAGATTTGAAACTTTTCTATGTTTTAACTTGCAGGTAAGTTTTTATCACCTTTGTCTTTTTCTAGTTCATGACTCGGGCTTTAAAAATGTCTTTATGCTTTACTATGCCAGTGTTGCCTCACCTCATCCTGCTTAAGTCATGTGTTCATGTTATCTTCAACCCAGTTAAAACTGAGAACCAGCTTCTTAAACTTAAGTTTTTAAATAAAAAAACATATGGAGATAAAGTCACATCATAAAACATAATATTGAAATATGTTCTCAAAGCAATTATCATATTTTGTTCCTTAAGGAGAGCTTTTTGTTAGAAAATAATACACACACACACACACACACACACACACACACACACATGAATGTTGGTAGAGGCTGTCATTCATTCCTGGCTGCCATGACCTGAAGTGTTCACACAGAAACTGTATTAATTACAACACTGGTTGGCCAATGACTCTAGTCTTACATCCTTAATTAACACATTCCTATTATTTTGTATTTTACCATGAGGCTTGTGGACTAGCAACAAGGTTCTGGCTGACATGTCCTGTATTTCTCTTTTGGTAGCTACATTGTGTCTCCCTGACTCTGCCTTCTTTCCTCCATCTGCATGGAATTTCTGCATTGCTCTATTCTGCTAAGCCATTGACTGAAACAGCTTTATTCGTTAACGAATAAAAATAATACATTACAGAAGGAGTTCTCACACCATTTCCCCTTTTCTGTTCAAATAAAAAGGAGAGTTATAACTTTAACATAATAAAATTATATATAACAAAACAGGTATCAAGCAAGAATTACAATTACAATATTTATATCTACTTTATCTTTTATCATAATTAAGGAATACTATAATTATAAATATATATATTATATCTATATATAATTTACCTACATTAACAGGACGTGCATTGTAAGCAACTTATAAAACTCTAGAATTAACAGAGATATCTTGCTGCCTGGACAGTCATTCAAAGTTCTTCAATAACATTGGAGCATCCATCATCAGCCTAAAGGCCCATAGTATCTGGCAGACTTTTCCATGAAGCAAGAAATTTCAAAGATAGTTCTACCTAAACTGGCAGTTTTTTAGTCACTTTCTTCTGTGTCCTAAAGAATGTATGGCAGACTCTTTTATGAAGCAGGAACTCTGAAGGAATGTCTCACCCTTAGGTAAGTTAGGCAGTCATTTTTCTGTGGTTCCTGAATGTCCAGTTCATACTACATAACTTCAAACAGTCCAGGCAAGAGCAGTTTCTTGCCCAAAATGCCTAACAAACTCTATGAGGAGCCTCTTAAATACCCATCATTCTCTTGATATAGATTTGTGCTGCCAAAAGCAGATTATTCTCATTGTTGAGAAAAGTCTTGAAAAGTTTTTGAAACATTTTAAATGCTATATTCTGTTAGTTTTTTGAAAGGTTTTAGGAACACCTATTCATTGAAATATATATCTGCACATCTAGAAAACCTACCTAACATGACTACAAGCTTGATTATATATGACTATTTATTAACCTGTATTTATTAATTATAAATTACATTTTTAAATGAGCAGCACAAACACAATACCTTAATCAAGAGCAGAAATATACATATAACAAAATTGACCATAAATTTGTATCAATAGACTAAGATCATGACAATGTGATGTATTAATTACTATAGCATATCCCCCTTTAAATGCAATCAAACATTTATAAACAATCATTTAGGGAATTTGGGTATAGTTCTCTTGAAACTGCTTCCTGATTTTTGTTGTAAAGTAATTTTGGGGGTTTGTATATACTTCTCAGGAGATCTTGGTCCATCAAACCTCATCAACCTGGAAGGAATCCACAGGTTCTCTTCCTCTGTGGCAACTAAAGAACCTCTTCCAAAGCAGTTTATCCTCAGACACAATTTTGAAGTCAAGGTCCCTTTTAAGTATATATGGTAGTTTAGCTTAGCAGCCCACACAATGAAATATCTCTCTGTACATAGCTCATTCACAGTAAAAATATTCAAAGAAAACAATAATATACATAATCTAGACTCTGTGTATATTCCATCTTTATGTGGCATTTTTTTACTCAACTAAATTTTCTATAAGTTTAATATTTATTTTATTTTGTTTATTCCTTTAATCTGACTGTACCCTCTCTCTTTAAAGACTTTGTTTTATTTTTTAAAAAATCATTACTTCCTTTTATAACTGTTTATATTCTTTTACTTCTCTATTCTAAACCTATGTAAATTTATCCAACACTGTGACCCCTTCAGAGGTCTTTTTCATCTGATTCTGTTTTTATTGCATACTTTGACCAGGAGTGCTTTTTTTTAATGCTAGGCAGGCATGGCTAGGACCAACTCCATAGTCCTGCCTATAGGCTCTCTCCAGTCCAACATGGCAGAGGAATGTTCACTGCCACTGTGAGCCAAGCACACAGCCCCAGTTCCAGGTGTATGGTGGATCTCTGTCATGACATTAAGTAGTTTGTATGAGGCTGCTCACAAACTCCATTCAAGTACTCGGTCTCCTGAAAAAGCCAGAGTTTTTGTTGGCAGCATGAACCAGGAAGCTCCTGCCACATGGGTTTTCACTGCTAATGCTGAATCAGGAAAACTTCTCCTAAAAGAGTCACTGTGCCCCTGCTTGCTGCAAACAAAAAGAGCCCATCTGCAAAAAAAAAAAAAAAAAAAAAAAAAAAAAAAAAAAAAAAAAAAAAAAAAAAAAAAAAAAAACAAAACAAAAAAACCAGCTACTAAGAAGCAGTGTTTAACTCTGTTTTATTTAGTATAGAATTCCTTTCCAGGCTTTCTCAGATTTTACATGGATATAGTCAGTCCTTGTCACCAATTCTGTTGGCAGAGGTAATTTATTCATTTCCAGCCATCCTGCCCCAAAATATTCAAATGAAAACTGTATTAATTACAGCACTGATTGGCCAATGACTCTAGGATATTCCTAGCAAGCTCTTATATCTTAAATTAACCAATTCCTATTATTTTATATCTTACCACAAGGCTCGTGGCTTACCAGAAAGATTCTGGCTGGCAACTTGTGTCTTTTTCTTTGGCAGCTATATGGTTCTCCCTGACTCCACCTTCTTTCTTCTTCTGTCTGCTTGGAATTCCTGCCTTGCTCTATTCTGCTAAATCACTGGCCAAAACAGTTTTATTCATTAACCAATAAAAGCAACACATATACAGATGGACTTTCCACACTATATGAACTTTTCATTAGAAAATATTATATATAATATATATGACAGTATTGGAATTCTCTGATCTGGTTGGAGGCTAAACGAATGACTCTGAGAACAATAGAAGGAAACAGAAAGGTGTCCTTGTATCTGTGTTAGTCCTGTATGGATTCCACATCAGTCAAACATTATTTTCAAGTATAATATAGATCTTAAGACACATTGTTCTATGTATTAAAAATGCACAGAGCCTTTTGGTAGATTTCCTAAAACCTGCTCATTGTTGTATTTCATGATCACAAATATTGTAAATATTTCCTTTTGAGAAATCTCATATTTCTTTGGTTTATTTTTGAGCATTTCCCTTTGCCTATATTTACTTCTCTGCTACCAACTTCCTGTTATTATTAGAAATTTGATATTGTTATAGGGTTTGTTAATATCCACAAAAGTGGAAAGTATACTTCTCATCTCCTTTTTCTTTTCCTCTACATGTCTCATCTCACACTGAACATAAAACCAGGAACTCTTTCCACTTCTAACTCCAATGATTCTTTTATTGTAACCTCATTTTTTCCCTGAATTTTTCTACCTATTTTCTATCTTGTTTCTTTTAGGTTGGTATTAATATACATGTATAGTTTGCTTGTGCTAGAAGTTTTCTTCAGTATCTAGATCATGCATTAAATTAATGTCAGCTAGGTACCCCTCAACCCTCAGGTACATGCATTGGCCAGAAAAGGGAGTCATATCTCCTGGGTCAGGAGTTACAGGTCATTGTGTGGTATAGGTGCTGGGGACTGAATTCAAGCCCTGTGTGAGAGCAGTCAGCATTTTTAATCATTGAGTCATCTCTTCAGCCCCATGGCGATCTTTTCCTTATGTGAGCACTGACACACCTAGATAGCTGTCCAACTAATGGTAAGCATCACCTTTAGAGGACTCAAGTCATAATCTTTCAATAGCTTCAACAACTGCCAACATCTTATCATTCTTTCCAATAATCTTGCTCCTGATAGCTCTGAGTTCTGCTTTAACTTCTCTCCTTTCATTTAATTTCTGATTCCATTTTCACATTCAGACTTCAAGCATTTTGGTTTATGTCCCTGTCTGTTTTTTTGTACAACTCCATCAATACCCCACTATACAAGATTATTAAATTATTTCGTTTTCAAAATCCTAAGTCTAATCGTTTTAGTTCTTGTGGAACAGTGTTCAGTGAACTTTATTTATTTTTATTAATTCAATTTTATCAGCTTTCTAGCTTCACTTAATTCTTGCATTGCTCAGTCTCCCTTATCAATTTCAGTAACTATTACACTCCAATAAAATGTTAGCATTTATCTAAGTCTGTAACCTGGTGTTCTTGCATTTTCCTTTTAGCATTGCTAGGATTCTTATCTCTTTTGGAAATTCTACAATCATTGTATCTTCAGAAGTTCTTCATCTCATGCTATTATCTGTGGAACAGTGAGTTTTTTGCCCCTCCCCTTATCTCTTCTGTTTCTCACTTTCTATCAATGTTACATGCAAGTTTTCAGATATCTACCGTACTAGTCACTATTTCACCAGAGTTCTTTTAAGTCTACTATTTAAATATCTACAGAGTTTTTTATGTGTAAATTTCCAGCCATACATGTATGCATGCATACAGACACAGATGAAATAGAGGTTACAAACATATGATTTGTTTTTAACTATAACGTGCTTGCATTCTTCTTTCTTTTCCTGCCTTGTATATTAAAAAATTTTTCTAGATGTATGATGGAGGCTTCCATTGGCTAATAAACAAACTGCCTTGGCTTTTTGATAGGGCAAAATTTAGATAGGTGGAGTAGACATAACAGGAAAAAGGAAGTGAGGTAGAAGGCTCAGACAATTGCCCCGCCTCGCCTCTCTGAGCAGACTGCCTTGCCTCTCCTCTGAGAGAGATGCGATGAAGCTCCAGCCCAAGATGGACGTATACTAGAATCCTTCTCCGGTAAGACACCCACTTTGTGGTGCTACACAGATTATTAGATATGGGTTAGTCAAGTTGTGAGTAAGAGGCAGAAAATAATGGGCCAGGCAGTGTTTAAAAGAATACAATTTGTGTGTTGTTATTTCGGGTATAAAGCTAGCCGTGCAGGAGCCAGGTGGCCCGGAGCCGGGTGGCAGGAACACAGCCGGCAGCTCCTCACTACAGATGTAACTTTAAAAGTCCTTTCTTCTTATTTTTACTTATAAGTCTATTTTTGATATTATAATGTAATTAAATGTTTCTCCATTTCTTCACTTCAAGCCCTCCTATATACCCTTTCTTGCTCTTTCAATTTTGTTGTCTTTTTAAATTAATTTTTATTATATGTACATAGACATTTCTAAATTCACCCTTTTCAGTGTGCATAATGTGACTTGTATGCATGTTTTCATGTTTCCTTCTTGAGGTGTGACTGTTGAAGACCACTGATGTGACAAATCATCGCTCTAAGTTATTTGTTCATACAATGTATTTATTTTAGTCTATTCCTATTGTATTTGCTTGTTTAAGGGAAAAGGCACTGACTTTGCACTGTGGATAGAATGAACTACAGTCCTTCAACTACTTCCTAACACATGCAAGCTGCTAAATGTTTTTAATATACTGTGTAAAAGAGCATTTTGTTCAGTAGAATGTTGCTTTTCAAAGATTCTAAACAAAAATTTTGTCTGAGTCTTAGTTAATCTTGGGAATTAAATTTTCTCTTGCAGCCTTCCTGAATTGAGCAACAGCAGGATCTTTGGACTGCCTTGATCCATGGTATCTTGCCAGGCAGAAGTCATTTTTCTACCAATGTTAGCAGTGAGTTATGTCTTATTAACTGCCACCCTCCACTCTTTGCTAGAAAAGGAAGCTAAGTTCATTTCTTTCAAAATAGAATACTACATAAGGTAACATAAAAATATTATATTTCTATGTCAGCAGTGTTAACAACAAACAGTTTTATTACCCTTTCTGGGAATATTATTATTTTATGTGTTTTAGCTTTGGCTATTAGAACAATATACCAGAGATGGATAGCTAAAACAATTAATTTCCAGTAGTTCTGGAGGCTGAGAATCCAAGGATTAATGTGCCATTGGGTATAATGCTTGCTTAAATATCCCTCTCTGAATGGCAGATAGCACCCTCTTGCTGTGTCTTTACATAATAGAGACAGATGCTTCTCTGTCATCTTATTTTAAAAGTCACTATAAGGACTCTACTCTCAGGACCTCATCTAAAGTTACTTCCTAAAGAGTCCCTTTAAACATCAAAAAAAATTATGTCTTTAATATATGAATTGTGAAGGTGCATAAATATTTGTTCTAAAACCACACTCTCAAAATTTAGTTCATTGTTTCCTAAAACAATCACAGTGACATAAGATAACTTTTGGTAAAATAACATTTCTTTGTACAAGTTTGGCAAATATTGTAGAGTGTATTTTCTCTTGGAATTTCAAAAGCTATATTCATGTGCTAAATTCTCTGTTAAGACCTCAATAAAGAAGTCAAACCAGTTTCTATTATCTTTCTTCTTTGTCTTGGTGATGCAGTCTATCTAATCACAAATTAATACCCATCAAATCATTTGTACTGTGCATTAAATAAGTGTAGTTTTTAAAGTTATTTTGGACATTATAAATCTATTTTAATAGAATGTTAATAAGGAACTTCTCAAAAGTTTAAAATATGATCGATTTTGTAAATGTTGAATTTATGTATTATTAATAATTAATATTAATTGAAAGTTTTAGTATAGGGTAAAGTACTTTATGAAACGTGCTTTTTTGCTCTCTCTGGTGTATTGTATGTATATAAAGATATGCATGTAGATATTTACCTTCATATAAGAGCATGTGACTGCCAGAGGTTTGCATTCTTGTCTTCCTCTGTTTTGGAAAGGTTGACTGGCTGGTAAACTCCAGAGATCCTCCTATCTTCTACTTTCTCCCAGTGATGTCACTGTACCTGGCTTTTGACACGGGTACCGGGATCTGAACACAGTTGTGCATGCTTGCATAACAGCACTTTCCCTACTGAGATATATGCTAGCCCCTCGTTTTGTGTGCCTTCTAATTTTATCTTCACAACTACTTTGAATATTGTGGTGATTTGAATGAGAATAGCTAATATATTTGAGTGTTTGCTTCCTAGTTAGTGGAGTGTTTGAGAAGGACTAGGTGGTGTAGTCTTGTTGGAGGAGGCACAGTCTTTTTGAAGGACATGGGTCATTAGAAGTGTGCATAATGTTTGAAAAGCCCACACCATTCCAAGTTAGCTCCTTCTCTTCCTCTCAGCTTTGTGATGTGGATCAGATCTAAACTCCCAGCTGCTGCTCCAGCAGCATGCCTGTGGCCTTGCTTCCCGCTATAACTCACCCTCTGACACTGTGAGAAAACCCCCAATTAAATGCTTTCTCTTATAAGTTGCCTTGGGCATGGTGTTTTTTCACAGCAATAGAAAAGTGAGACAAATATGGATTATCGTTTAGTAACTTTCTAAGGCCAGAATCTGAGAGGAATAAGACCGGAGCTTCTATTAGTTTTCCTTTGATACCATAATGAATTTTCTCCCAAGTGGATGCCTTAACATCATTTATTGTGCTTTAGTTTTTTAAGTCAGAGGTCTGATGGTTTTTTCTCTTGGTTGATTTCAAGGCATGGGTAAAGCTGTGCTCTGGAGGCTCAATGGGAGAACCTGCTTCCTATCATTGGAATTTTGGAAGAATTTAGATTCATTAATTCCAAAACTGAGATCTCTGCCTCTTTGATGGATGTTGGCTGAGATGCTGCTTCATTTTCTAGAGTTCTATTTGAGGTCCTTATAGTCCCTACGTTACTCTCACCAAGGTATTCAGTCTTCTCATGACACTGTCTTTTTTGCTCGCTTTTTTACTTTATTCTTCCATGTTTGTACACTTGTGAGGTTAGATGGGGCTCATTCAGATAATCTAATATTTCTCCATACTTCTGAATTTACACTGATCACAAACTGAATGTTCTCTTAGCTATCAGGATGGGACATTAAGGTGTATGCATTTTTTTAGCAGACAACTAGTCTGCTAACCACAAGGACAATTCTGGCCTCTTTCTCTCCTATCTTTTTCTACATTTTATCTTTTCCCTCCCTCATCTTCCAACCATACAGATATTTCTCATTCTATACCACCTCCACCAGTCTTTTATCTTGTCCACTTTTCTGTTCCTCCCATCCTTTTTTAAATTTTCTCTCACTCTTGTGTGGTCCTGCCTCTGTTCTATTCTCTCTCTCTCTCTCTCTCTCTCTCTCTCTCTCTCTCTCTCTCTCTCTCTCTCTCTCTCTCCTTCATTCCATCTGTCTGTCTGTCTATTTATCTATCTCTATCCCTTTTTCTCTTTCTTTTTTTTAGTATTTGGAACCAAACCCAGGGCCATGTAAGAGGCCTCCTAATGAGTACATTCAAGTCGAAGGCTACTGTCTTGACTTTTAGCAAACTGATGGCCTTTTTGATCATGATTTATTTTCTTTTCAGAATACCCCATGTGCGGCAATCTTGTCTACTTCCAGTATCCAGGAGGATAACTATATGTTTTTCTTTGGGTTCACCTTCTTATATAGCTTCTCTAGGATTTTTTTACGAATTATAGGCTCGATGTCCTTTATTTATGGCTAGAAACCAATTATGAGTGAGTACATCCCATGTTCATCTTTTTGGGCCTGGGTTACCTCACTCAGGATGGTGTTTTCTATTTGCATCCATTTGCATGCAAAATTCAAGATGTCATTGTTTTTTCCCACCGAGTAGTACTCTAATATGTATATATTCCACAGTTTCTTCATCCATTCTTCCACTGAAGGGCATCTAGGTTGTTTCCAGGTTCTGGCTATTACAAATAATGCTGCTATAAACATAGTTGAACAAATGCTTTTGTAATATGATTGGGCATCTCTTGGGTAAATTCCCAAGAGTGGGATTGCTGGGTCCTGGGGTAGGTTGATCCCAAATTTCCTGAGAAACCTCCACACTGCTTTCCAAAGTGGTTGCACAAGTTTGCATTCCCACCAGCAATGGATGAGTGTACCCCTTACTCCACATCCTCTCCAGCAAAGGCTATCATTGGTGTTTTTGATTTTAGCCATTCTGACAGGTGTAAGATGGTATCTCAACGTTGTTTTGATTTGCATTTCCCTGATTGCTAAGGAGGTTGAGCATGCCCTTAAGTGTCTTTTGGCCATTTGAACTTCGTCTGTTGAGAATTCTCTGTTCAGTTCAGTGCCCCATTTTTTAATGGGGTTCATTAGCATTTTAAAGTCTAGTCTCTTGAGTTCCTTATATATTTTGGAGATCAGACCTTTGTCTGTTGCGGGGTTGGTAAGATCTTTTCCCAGTCAGTAGGCTGCCTTTTTGTCTTAGTGACAGTGTCCTTTGCTTTACAGAAGCTGCTCAGCTTCAGGAGGTCCCATTTATTCAATGATGCCCTTAATGTCTGTGCTGCTGGGGCTATATGTAGGAAGCATTCTCCTGTGCCCAAATGTTGTAGAGTACTTCCCACTTTCTCCTCTAACAGGTTCAGTGTGTTCAGATTGATATTGAGGTCTTTAATCCATTTGGACTTGAGTTTTGTGCATGGTGATAGACACGGATCTCCTGGGGGTGGGGTGGGATGGGGGGAGGGGGGAATGGGGAGAGAAAAGTGTGAAGTGGAGGATGGGAAGAGCTTGGGGGAATAGGATGGTTGGGATATAGGAAAAGTGGATATGGGAACAAGGAATTATATATCTTAATTAAGGGAGCCATTCTAGGGTTGGCAGAGACTTGACTCTAGAGGGGTTCCCAGGTGTCCAGGAAGACGCCCCCAGCTAGGTCCTTGGGCAGCTGAGGAGAGGGTGCCAGAAATGTCCAGATCCTATTGCCATACTCATGAATATCTTGCATATCACCATAGAACCTTCACCTGGCATTGGATGGAGAAAATGACAGAGCCCCACGTAGGAGCACCGGACTGAGATCCCAAGGTCCCGATGAGGAGCAAAAGGAGCGAGATTATGAGCAAGGAAGTCAGGACCGTGAAGAGTGCGTTTACCCATTGAGACGGTGGGACAGATCTAACGGGAGACCACCAAGTCCAGTCGGAATGGGACTGATGGAACAGGGGACCAAACCGGAGTCTCTGAATGTGGCTGATGGTGGAGGAGGACTGAGAAACCAAGGACAACGGCAATGAACATGACCTCTACAGCATGGACGGGCTCACTGTGAGCCTTGTCAGTTTGGTTGCTCACCTTCCTGGACTTAGGGGGAGCTGGGAGGACCTTAGAGTTAACATAGTGAAGGGAACCCTGATGTCTCTTTGTCTTGGAGAGGGGTGGAGTGGTGGGGTTATGGGTGGAAGGGAGGGGAGGGAAGGGGGAGGAGATGGAAATCTTTAATAAAAAAAAAAGAATACCCCATGTGTCTTAAAAGCTATGGAGGTGTTTCTTTATTGAACAATATCAGCACAAGCACTAAAAGGACAGACCTAAGACAGGCTCAGGCTCCAGGGTCTGAGGACACAAAAGTGCCTTCAAAATGTTGACTGTGTTAGAGCATATGTGTCCTGCAGAGCACGAACCAGGAAGCTCTAAGCAACTTATTTCTTTTCACTTATAAAAGGCAGCAACAAAGACAAAGAGGCCCTTACATATAATTTCTTTGTATTTTCTTTTGCTTTAGTCCCCTGATAAACTGTTCCGTGAGTTTGTGAAGGGCCATTTGTTAATAGAAGATTTAGGATTGAGGACAAAGTTCCTAGCATGCACAATGCCCTGAGTTCGATTACCCAGTATGGGTAAAAAAACAACACAACAAATCAAACCTGTTTAACAGATGATTTATTTATAAAACTCACTAGTAATAAAAACTGGAGACCGAGAAATTGCTTTATTTATTTTGTATGTGAGCTGAGCTTTGTTTTCTTCACTTCAAATTTTAATAAGCTACGGGGCTAAGAATCCACACAGGGGGGTTTTCTTTTCCATACTCAATACTGCTGCTTAGGCAGGTTTTGAAATGACAGTAGTTTCCAGTCAAACATTTGTTATGCCTGACTACAAAATACAACCCTTTTAAGCCACGTATTCCACTGTGTGAGAAAAACCCATCTCTTCATGTTCCACTGTGGCATAAATATTTCACCCATTTTTTAAAAAATAAAAACCAGGGCTTCTCAGCAATTTCTAACTGAGAATAAAAAGATCTGTTTCCTAGGAAGTTTAACTCATTTTTCTAGGATTAATCAAGTAATGGCTAACAACATGAAGCAACTGTCTTGCACACTGAAGAGAAAATAAAGACGTTTTGAGCCTTTGTGTGCAGAGTTTGTTTCCTTCATCTCATACCTGTCTTCACCAATCCCGCCCTTCTTAAACCTTCACCGTTACTTATCTGACAGCCTCCAAAGGACATTCCTCAGTCACAGTTTGATTGAGTAAAATTTTAAATAAAATAATTTTTTAAAATAAATATGCTATCCCAGATAGTAGCTTTGTTTCATTTTATTAACCGTTCCCTTGGCAACACAGTCATATTTTGTAGAGGAGTTTAACATCAGGCTAAAAATTTGAATGGCTAATAGGGTGGTATTTGTTGAGCACTATCAAGAACCTGAGTTTGCTCATGTGTCCAAAGGCATCTGTGCTTTCTAACTCTTAAAAGGCTTCCTCTAAGTTTTTATGTGATGTTAGCATTAAGTCACTCCTTCCAAATGAGAAAAATGATGTTTCAGTAAATTGTATGTATTAGTTTCCAGCATTACGTTGCCAAGCGAATTGTTTCATAATATATTGACATTTGCTGTGGTCATGATTTTTTAGGAGGAAGAAGTAATACAGGGATTAGGAAAGGTATTGTCTGAATCTCTGCCAGAAACCATTCAGTCCAGGCCCAAGAGCACATTACATGTTCAGCGAAAAAGGTTTCTTTTGGATTTGGCCAGTATAGTCATAAAGATCCCAGGCATGGGGGCTAGAGAGATATATCTGATGTTAAGAGCCCTTTTGCTCTTGCAGATAATCAGAGTTCAGGTCTGAGTACTCACGTAGCGGGACTCACAACCTCTGGAGTCTCTGCTTCCAAGACTTTTCTCTTCCGGCTTTGTGTGTACCTGCAAGCACATTCATGTTCTCAGATACACACATAAACAGACACATGAATAAAAAGAAAGGACTAAGTAATTTAAATAAAGACCTTGAGTACGGTACTTGAGAGAGGTGGACATCCATTTCACTTGGTTCTTGCAATTTTTTATAAATGTCTCTGTTAAATTAAGTTAAATTAAATTATAATTTCTCTGTGTATGCATGCATGCATACATGTATACATTTTGTGTGTGTGTGTGTGTGTGTGTGTTCAGGCTGAATGAAAGAAGGTGCTGTTGAAGCTAAACCCCTTGGCTGCTTTGTGTTACAAACATTGGGGACACACTCTGTTTTCTCTTAAGGTCACAACACACACATGCAATATTAACACTTTTGTTTATGGCAGCAGAATATCCAACAATTTGACCAAAACAGATGACTGTTTTGACACATAGTATTTGTAGTCTTCCATTTTTAATTATTTCCTTATACAAATAGATGTCCTATATTGGAATTCCAATGACTCATTTTGTTGACTTGCAGCTTTTATTCTATTTCAATATTGGAATTTTAAAACCAACCTGCTCTATCAGGAGCTATGTATAATGGGACTCACCTTTCCAATACACATCTTGGATGGATCCTGCTAGATTTATCAATAACTCCCCTCAGAGACTAAGTGCTTTGCTGTGACAGATTTTATAGCCATTCAGGGAAAATTAAATGACAAAGACAAGACATCTTGACAAGAGAAAAGGGCTCAGATTTATTATCCATGCTCAGATGGGATTGTATTAAAGCACCATCACTCTTTGTTACTTTATCTGTAAAAATGCAAATGTAACCCTGAAAGATGCCTTCTGAAAGCCAGGTGTTTAAAGACAAAATGTGAACTGGTGTAGGTTTCAGCTCATGGGCGTATGTGGATTGTTCGTTGCAAAGCACGATATCTAAGCCTGTAAGATAAAGCTTTTACATAGATTATTTATATTTTCTTATTTTCATTAATTAATTAACTTATTAATTAAGTACTGAGTAGGTGGGGAGACACACATGTATCATGGTGTATACATGAAGGTGAGGATAACTCTGCGGAGTTGGTTTTTTCCTTCTACCATATGAATCCCAGGCATCAAAATGAGATGCTCAGGCTAGGCAGCAAGCACTTTTACCTGCTGAGAAATGCAGCCAGCCCTGAAGGATTACATTTTTGCCAGTCCAGATTACTAATATAATGAGAATTTTTAATGCCCTCAACTCTGAACTGGTTAAAAGTAGGGTTAAGAATAATATAACCATTCTATTTCTTGGAAAAATGAAATGTAGTTTAACATTTACACATTTTAGAATGAGCAATCAGAACATTGAAGCTATGCTGGACAGATTCTGATGACAGATGTATGAGTGGGAGAATAATGCTTATAAATTGATGCTTAATTCTTCAACTCAAAGAAAATTTCAGACGTTGTAGTCTGACCCAAAAGATGAGTGAACAAGGCTCATTCTCATAGGGCCTGTTGTTTCTCCATCTCACCTCACAAAGTCATGTCTTCAAGAGGTAGGGCCAGACTTTTCAGACCTGTCTATGGCTTATATCAGTCTTTCCATTACATTCAATCCATTTTATGAGTCTATTTTAGTGCAGCAATTATAACTGCAATGCATATTAATTGTACAAAGAAGTGAGCCTCAATTTTACATATGCTGTTTATGCCCATAATGCATTTTGACTGTCCTTACTCTGTTAGTTTTTGCGGTCCTCTCTCCCCCCTCCATATCCTTTTACAACAGTAGCATTTTGCCTCTTTGTTTTGTGCTTTTCTCCCCTTGCTTCCATACACAAGAGAAAATTATTTTATTGATCACAAATATAAATAACTAGACATATTTCCATGATTATTGTGACAGTACAAAACCCAATATATTTCTTGGGGAACATATATATCTGAAAAAGTTATTGGAAGATTTAACAGACTAATTAACACATAAAAATTTGGAGGGAGAGTCCAGCTTTCAATAGCATAAATAGAATTTACCTTGGAAAGAGCTTAGTCTAGGCTTTGTAAGTGTACTCTCTGAAATTTCCAAGAAACATTGCTGGCGTGGAGAGATGTCTTGGAGGTTAAGAACACTGGCTGCTCTTCCAGAGGTCCTTTGTTTGGTTCCCATCACAAACATGGTGGCTCATGAGCTTCTAACTCCAGTTCCAGGGTGTCTGATTCCCTCTTCTGGCCTCTGTGGCACCAGGTTCCTACATGGTTTGCAAGAATAACTGGGCAAAATACTCATACACATATAATACAATGAAATAAATCTTTAAACAATAAAAAAGCAAGAAGAAGTCTGTGCTGCTTATTTCCAGAACAAAGAGCATGATGGGTAATGTATTGATTGACAAAGCTCTGTGTATAATGATACAGATTATGATTACAAAACATCAGAGGAGGTATACTGCAGCTATCTGTATTAGGGGTAAACAGGAAAGATATGAAGCATTTATAAAATTCATTTTATTTCTCTATAAAATGAAGGCAATAATAAAGTCTACAAAGTAGAGTTATTGTAAGCACCGATTGTAAAATCTTACATAAATACAGTGTGGAAGATAGACGACAGTTAAGTAATATTCACAATATCCATTATGGATCAAATAATAAAAATTTATTTTATAAAGCTACTAATATAATTTTATGGTAAATAAATAAATTTATTTAAATGTATTCAGTGATTCTAAGTCCAATATTCCATGTGTGTTATAAACTCCCAGAGTTTTAAACAATTGATCCACCAAACTAGTGCTAAGACTAGGAAAATACACATCGTGACTTAGTAGTCAATCTAAGAATGTATTATTAGGTTCCCCAACAAAAAACGTTGATAAATTGAGTCAAAAGAAAATGGTCAAAGTAGAAGCATACACAGTCATTACTACTAACAGTTGTGCAAAATTTAAAAATACTGGAAAATGTCACTATTATTTAAAGGTTATGTATCCTCATAGCATTAGTTCATTTAGAAAACAAATGTTAGTACCATATATGATATACACTTTAGGTATAATACTAAGTAAAGTAATGCTCCCCAAATTGTGCAGACCCACGTCCATAGCATTTGTGAATATTATCACAAAAGGGAGTTAGGATTGCAGGTCCAAATAATGTTGTCAAGTGACCCTTGTCACATTGCATGGGGTTGATCCAGTGGCAGGATTTCTGAGAGAAATGTGAGGGTAGGAGCAAGAATGAGAAAGACTTCACCCACTCTGTCAACTTAAAAGTATTTATTCTTAGCTGGGTGGTGGTGTCATACACCTTTAATCCAAATACTCACAAGGCAGATGCAGGCGGATTTCTGTGAGTTTGAGGCCAGACTGGTCTACAAAGTGAGTTACAAGACATCTAGGTCTGCAATGTCTCAAAAGACAGAGAAACTGTGTCTCAAAAACACACACACACATGTAGGAGGAGGCCATTAATTAGTTCCCAGCCACTTAGCCCCAAAATAATCACATAGAAAGTGTATTATTTTTTTTTTTTTTTTTTGGTTTTTCGAGACAGGGTTTCTCTGCAGCTTTTTTAGAGCCTGTCCTGGAACTAGCTCTTGTAGACCAGGCTGGCCTCGAACTCACAGAGATCCGCCTGCCTCTGCCTCCCGGGTGCTGGGATTAAAGGCGTGCACCACCACCGCCCGGCAGAAAGTGCATTAATTAAAAGACTGCTTGGCCCATTACAACTGTAGAAATTAGCTCGATTCAAGAAATAACCAGGGTCGCCCAGACAAAAGGGCCAAGGTGGGGCAGGTTACAAGATCAACTCCAAAAAATCAGTCGCCCTCCTATACACAAAGGATAAGGAAGCAAAGAGGGAAATCAGAGAAGTATCACCTTTCACAATAGCCACAAATAGCATAAGATATCTGGGAGTATCTCTAACCAAGGAAGTGAAGGATTTTTTTGACAAGAACTTTAAGTGTTTGAAGAAAGAAATTGAAGAGGATACCAGAAAATGGAAGGATCTCCCCTGCTCGTGGATTGGGAGGATCAACATAGTAAAAATGGCAATTCTACCAAAAGCAATCTATAGATTCAATGCAATCCCAATCAAGGTACCATTAAAATTCTTCACAGAGATTGAGAGGACAATAATCAACTTTATATGGAAAAACAAGAAACCCAGGATAGCCAAAAAAATCTTATACAATAAAGGTACTTCTGGAGGCATTACCATCCCTGACTTCAAACTCTATTACAGAGCTACAGTATTGAAAACAGCTTGGTATTGGCATAAAAACAGAGAAGTTGACCAATGGAATCGTATAGAAGACCCGGATCTTAAACCACAAACCTACGAACACCTGATTTTTGATAAAGGAGCCAAAAGTACACAATGGAAGAAAGAGGGCATCTTCAACAAATGGTGCTGGCATAACTGGATGTCAACCTGTAGAAGAATGAAAGTAGATCCATATCTATCACCATGCACAAAACTCAAGTCCAAATGGATTAAAGACCTCAATATTAATCTGAACACATTGAGCTTGATAGAGGAGAAAGTGGGAAGTACTCTACAACAAATGGGCACAGGGAACCGTTTCCTATGCATAACCCCAGCTGCACAGACATTAAGGGCAACATTGAATAAATGGGACCTCCTGAAGTTGAGCAGCTTCTGTAAAGCAAAGGACATTATCACTAAGACACAAAGGCAGCCTACTGACTGGGAAAAGATCTTCACCAACCCTGCAACTGTCAAAGGTCTGATCTCTAAAATATATAAGGAACTCAAGAGACTAGACGGTAAAATGCCAATTAACCCAATTAAAAAATGGGGCGCTGAACTGAACAGAGAATTCTCAACAGACGAAGTTCAAATGGCCAAAAGACACTTAAGGGCATGCTCAACCTCCCTAGCTATCAGGGAAATGCAAATCAAAACAACTTTGAGATATCATCTTACACCTGTCAGATTGGCTAAAATCAAAAACACCAATAATACCCTTTGCTGGAGAGGTTGTGGGGTAAGGGGTACACTCATCCATTGCTGGTGGGAATGCAAACTTGTGCAACCACTTTGGAAAGCAGTGTGGAGGTTTCTCAGGAAATTCGGGATCAACCTACCCCAGGACCCAGCAATTCCACTATTGGGAATCTACCCAAGAGATGCCCAATCATACTACAAAAGCATATGCTCATCTATGTTTATAGCAGCATTATTTGTAATAGCCAGATCCTGGAAACAACCTAGATGCCCTTCAGTGGAAGAATGGATGAAGAAACTGTGGAATATATACATGCTAGAATACTACTCAGCGGTAAAAAACAATGACATCTTGAATTTTGCAGGCAAATGGATGGAAATAGAAAACACTATTCTGAGTGAGGTAACCCAGACCCAAAATGATGAACATGGGATGTACTCACTCATAATCGGTTTCTAGCCATAATTAAAGGACATCGAGCCTATAAATTTGGGATCCTTGAGAAGATAATAGGAAGGTGAACTCCCAAAAAAAAAAAAAGATATAGTAATCCTCCTGGATATTGGAAGTAGACACGATCGCCAGGCAAAATTGGGAACTTGAGGGTTGGACGCGACTGGGCCAAGGGAAGATTGGGAGAGAAAAGTGTGAAGGGGAGAATGGGGGGAGCTCGGAGGAACGGGATGCTTGGGATACAGGAAGGGTGGATATGGGAGCAGGGAAGCATATATCTTAATTTAAGGAGCCACCTTAGGGTTGTCAAGAGACTTGACCCTAGAGGAGTTCCCAGGTTTCCAGGGAGACGCCCCCAGTTAGTTCCTTGGGCAGCTGAGGAGAGGGAGCCTGAAAAGGCCAGTTCCTATAGCCATACTGATGAATTTCTTGCATATCACCATAGAACCTCCACCTGACGATAGATGAAGAAAATGACAGAGCCCCACATTGGAGCACCCGACTGAGCTCCCAAGGTCCTGATGAGGAGCAGAAGGAGAGAGAACATGAGAAAGAAAGTCAGGACCGTGAGGGAACCTCCATCTGGCGATAGATGAAGAAAATGACTGAGCCCCACATTGGAGCACTGGACTGAGCTCCCAAGGTCCTGATGAGGAGCAGAAGGAGAGAGAACATGAGAAAGAAAGTCAGGAACGTGAGGGGTGTGTTCACTCATGGAGACGGTGGGACAGAACTAATGGGAGATCACCAACTCCAGTTGGAATGGGACTGATGGATCATGCGACCAAATCCGTCTCTCTGAATGTGGCCAACAGTGGGGGCTGACTGAGAAGCAAAGGACAATGGCGCTGGGCTCTGACTCTTCTGCATGGACGGGTTCTGTGGGAGCCTTCTCAGCTTGGTCGATCACCTTCCTGGACCTGGGGGGAGTTGGGAGGACCTTGGTCTTAGCATAGAGTAGGGAACCCTGATGGCTCCTTGGCCTTGAGAGGAAGGGAGGGGAGGTATGGGTGGAGGGGAGGGGAGGGAAGGGGGAGAAGGAGGGGAGGGAAGGGGGAGGAGGAGGGGAGGGAAGGGGTAGGAGGAGGGGAGGATATGGAAATTTTTAAATATAGAAAAATAAACCATGAGAAAAAAAAGAAAAAAAAAAGAAATAACCAGGCTAGCTAAAGAATAAAACAATTATATTTTTATTTATTATAAGGGGAAAACTCACAAAACAGGAATGAGAAGTCTAAGCTCAGCTGTGCCCCATGAAAATCACACAGAGACTGTATTAATTAAAACACTGCTTGACCCATTAACTCTAGCTTCTTATTGACTAACAATTATATCTTAATTTAACTCATTTCTAGTAATCTGTGTGATACCATGTGGCTGTGTCTTACTGGCTAAAGTTTCAGCGTCTGTCTCCATGAGGGCTACATGGCTTCTCCCTGACTGAGGCATTCTTCCTCTCAGCATTCAGCTTAGTTTTACACAATCCTACTTCATTTAATCCCATATTAACCCATATAGTATCCAATTTTTCTCTCAGTTAAACCATTCTTCCCAGGAAGTCCACTTCTGACTCTCACGTTTCTGTGTCAGAGCATGTGTATGTGCACACAAGTGCATGTGTGTCTGTGCATTAACCAGTGAGTTTAAACAGAGTTGCTTTCATATGGGTGGGAGATTAGTTAGTGCTCTATGGGCAGCTTATGGGCTACACCACTAGAAAAACTAACACTCATTCCTTAATTCGCCATTAGCTGTCATTTTATTTTTGTATAGTATCATAAAGAAGTTTTAAATTCAGTGTGTATTCACTTGAAGACAATTAATGAGTACTCTTAAGAAAAAAATAATAGCTACTTTTAAGTAGCAAAAATTGAGATAGGTTTAAATATCCAAAGTAGGAAATTGTACCCAGTCATATACCAGGCAAAATAAAAATTTATACAGTTATACAAGTATTAAGACAAATATAGAAGTTGACAAAGGATCAAAGACAGTTCAAGGGCTCCTTTCTGCTGTGGCCCATATCTTGTTGCCACATCAACCTATGAGCATGGACTGCTGTCTTGTTTCACTGAAGTGTGTGATGGAAGAGATGGAGATGAATCAAAGGCTGGATTATAAAGGATTGTATAATTGCGACACTTTGGTAACTCAGTCCAGGGTGTCCTGAATACTATTCCCAGAACTCAAATATAAATCTCTGGTTATGGTGATGTGTGATGATAGTGCCAATCTATCTTACTCGAAGAATTACAGCCCACTGAGTTACCACTTCAAGAGAGAAAAACAAATAGACACAGAGACAAAGATAGAGAAATAAAATATAAACAGAAAAAAGACCTTGAGGAATTAAACCGAGTGTTCTCCTCTGACCTCTTTATGCATACAGTACAGCCTTATCTTCCTACATACATCCATATACAAAATGATTTACACCATTTGTGTCCCTGTGGGCATTGTTAGCAGCCCTATGTGATCAGATCCATGTTCAAGAGGTTCTGAGAAGCCAGTATAGGGGGAGACTGAAGTTCCCAATCAATACTTAAGTAAGTGAGCATCAGAGAATATCATCTAAGCCCCTACTTCAATAACCTGCAGTCTCAGGAGAGATCCTGAGGGAGAGACACCCATCTAATGCCTATGAGTGCCTGGTGCTCATAATTTGTGTGCTATTCCAGATGGTTGCTGTTTTATGTTCTGGGTGACCCAATATAGAGCATAGATAACTATTATAGTTACTTCAAGGAGAAATAGTGTGTAATTATTAAGCTCATATTCTTAAAGACTAGTGGAACTACAGCACTCATGTGAATTAGTGTCAAGATGAAGAGAATGTTTAAAATCATCATATAGAATTTTATCTGCAATTTGATCTCCAGTTAAATTTATCTTTCCTTATACAAATTGTGAGAAAGCACACTCAGTGTATAGTAATGGTATATGCATGATAATCTCTCACTTTAATTTTATTGGATTCCTAGTCTTTTGTCTCCAACTTTCTGCAACAGATAAATATTACTTTTATAAGTAAGAA
Organism: Arvicola amphibius; assembly: GCF_903992535.2. Classification (NCBI taxonomy): domain Eukaryota; kingdom Metazoa; phylum Chordata; class Mammalia; order Rodentia; family Cricetidae; genus Arvicola; species Arvicola amphibius. Next base: position 73,898,328 of record NC_052048.2, on the reverse strand, counting down.
AACAATTCACATGTAATTAATTTGAAAAATAATCAAATATTTTATAGTCAAAGATGAAAGATATAGTTAAAATATTTAGTTCTGGGGCTGGGGAGATGACTCAGTCTATAAAGTGCATAAAGTGCTTGCCTTGCAAGAGTGAGGATCTGAGCACCTACTTTGAAAAAGCTGAGGATTCCCAGCACCTACTTTGACAAAGCTTGTAATCCCAGCACTGACGAGGCTGAGACAATCTGATCCCTATGGTTGCCTTTCCCTGGGAAAGCCTACCATACTTGGTGAGTTCTGGGATAGTGGGACATGAATTTTACTTGAAAAATGACACTGGAGGTTGCCCTTTGGCTACAACATGCAGGTGTACACACACACATGTTCACATGCACCACCCCACACTCTTACAATGCCTGTGTACACATACATACACTAAAAATTATTTAGTTTTTCTAAGAATTTATATTCTCTCTCTCAGTTATGAATCATCTTCTATAAAACCAATTCATACTTGTTTTTCTAATGGGTATTATTTCATCTAATAATCCCTTTAGTAATGGAGGTGGATTAGTTTTCAAGATACTCACTGTTTTTTCCAAAGGTAATTTTGTCCTTGAAAATTATTGTGCCATGTGAACAACTGGAAAGGAGAATTGAAGGTGTCTGCTTTCTTTTTAAGTTTAAACAGATATTAGAGAAAGAAACATGGAGACAATTTCCCAACTGTCTTTTTTTTGGCAATAAGAGAGAGCACTATGAATATGGTACATAGGGTCTAGAGTCTCATGGGCCTGAGCTCATTCATTCTTTCCTTTATACTTGAACATACATTTTACTTCATCTTTTTTACATCCTAAGAACTGTTAATGTAGGTCTTTGAAAATATTGGGACTTCTTTTAGCCCATGTGTGTTTGACTCAAAGACTTAGTTGCGAGCCTATCACTGGTCACAAAATGTCAACAGAGACTGTGGCTCTCAATCTCTTTTACTTTGATGGTTAGCAATGTGTACACACAAGCATGCATGCCAAGCAATAGCAGGCATTAATAAAAAAATTTAAGGAATAGAGAGGAATAGCTGGTTGTAGGGGTTTAAAGGAGAGATGAGGTAAATGACTGCAGATTTGGAAGTATTTAGAAAAATATTTCTAGGAGGACTTCTTAAAACAATGACTAGGGAGGAAGGGATGATGTCAGGCAATGGGAAAGCTGTAGTCAAGATCACAGCATCAGATTGGCCTACAAGGAGTTCTGAATTTACCTGGATTTCTATTAGTCATTGACAAATGAGCATTTCAAAGGCACATACCATTGAAGATTCTTCCAGTACCAGTAGCCAGGTGCCAACATGATGAGAGAGTCACACATGGGAGGAGAGTCAAGTCAAATCAAGAAGGATGAGAGTTTTCAACAAAATGAACAAAGATAACAGAAGTGAGCTTGGTAGAGTACATCTTGCTTCTGATTTTTATTGTCTACTTCTCTCTTTTCTCTCCTTTGATTGACCTTTTCAAGGGTGATAATAGGAAATACGTACTTGACATTGTTTCTATCTATGCATCTAAATAACAGCAATGACCCCAGTGTCCTGAAATTCGTTATCTATCCTTTCTAAATTCTACATGAAGATCAGCTCATCACAAATTCAGATGGCCTCGCTGTGCAGTTACATAATTTCCATTTTTGTTCTTCCTAGAACGTGTGCTCAAGGAAGTATGAGACCAACCTTGCTATGTGGCATATAAAGAGCTGTATGTGGCACAATGCCAGACATAATGCAGACCCTGAGTAAAGTAGCATCTATCCATTATGATTATTCTGTGTGCATCCCAGCACTGTAACAATGTTTAATCATGAAAAAAGAATGATCATCTCCTCTTCTACCCTCCCTCCTGCCCGCCTACACTCTTAATTTACTCAAGAGATCTTGTCTTTTCCTCCTTCCTAGGAAGATCCATGTATTTCTCTGTTAGGGTTTTCTTTGTTGTCTAGGTTCTCTGAGGTTGTGGACTGTAGACTGACTATTCTTTGCTTTATGCCTAAAAGTCACCTATAAGTGAGTACAGTAAGGGGAGAAGGGAAGAAGGAAGGGGAGTGGAAGAAAATGTATAGCTCAATTAAAAACAATAAAGTATAAAATAAAATAAAAAGAATAATCCTCTTTGGGCTTTTCATCAACCAGTTAGTCCCGTGTTCTTCCTAGCCTGCTAAGACCTGAGAGATGTGTTGGCCATAGCTATGTGACAGGGCCATCTGTAACCTGAGCTTTTGGGACCAGTATATTTCTTTCCTGTGGATTTATCCAGCATGGTTGTAATGGCTCAGTAACAAACATGTGTATGCATGAATTGATAGAAGGAAGAGGCAGCTATGACTGCTAAAGGCAGCAGAGGGAGAGTGGAGTAGCTGCCAAGGTTCCCCCTCCATCATAATAAGCACTAATTGAATGTCTTGTTTGAAAAATATGTAAAATTATAAAGACAACATCATTCAAATGGTTTGGCCGGAATCTTGGTCAGACACAATTTTTGGTTTCAGACATGATGCATAAGCCGGTTAAGATGTATTATATATTTTAAAATACTGATTTTTTTCAGATTGATCAAGTGATATAGGATTTTTCTAGGACCAGCCCTCAATAAAGTATCAGATACATGTCTGTTCCACCCAAACTTTGCATAGCTCTATGGCTGTCTCCCCTCCTCTGGCCTCTCCTCTCCTCCCGTCTTTTTCCCTCCCCTCCTATCCTCTCCTAACCTCAGAGAACTTTGTGCTAGGTGACATAGAGGAGCTGTGATTTCCACCTTTGTTCCTCTAAATGATGATATCGGGTTAAACAAAACTGATTAACTCTGAAGCAAGAACAAAGTCTCACATCTACTGATGCATGAGTTCTGCTTTCCTGGTGGGTGGCTAAGGCACTTGGGCAGGTGCAGCAGAGGAAGTAGAGAGAAGAAAAACTTAGTCCCTGCTCTCTGTTAGGAAGAAAAGAAAAGTTTTGAGATGCTAAGGAATAGATGAGTAAGTTTCAACAAACTTATTGCATAATTACTGCTGGTTAACTGACCACTTTTAACTATATTACGTTATTGTCCTGATTATATTTTGAGGCAGTACAAGCTGGAATGCCATGGTTAATTTAGGTGTTAGCTTGACCAGGGTAAGGGTCTCTGGCGAAGCATTATTCCTGGGTGTGTGTTGGAGGGTGTTTCTGGAGACTGGCGTTTGAATCAACAGACAGAGCAAGAAAAACTGCTCTCAGTAGTGTTCTCAGTCAGCACGTGCTGTGTTGGAAATCTGTATAGGATCAAAAGCAGAGGAGAGGTGAGCACCTCTGCCTCTGAATCCGGAGCATGCCTCTTCCACTTCTTTTTCGCTATCAGCAGACCTCCAGGACTTTGAGCTCAAGAATTTGCAATGTTGACCTTGTTTCTCTAGCCTTATCCTTAAGCCTGGAGTCACACTATTGATTTCCCTGGTCCACAGGCTGTAGTGCTCAGACTGAACATGCGCCTTGGTTTTTCTGCGTCTTTAGCTAGGGGATTAGGTGGTGTATCATGGAATTTCTCTGCCTGTTTATCTCTGTGAACCAACATCTGTGACAAATCCTCCTTCTATATCCAGCTGGTTCTGCTTCTCTGGTAAATCCTAGCTGCTGCAGACATTGATCATCACCCTGCCAGAAAGCAGTTTCCTCTGATCTCATCTAGGTGACACCAAATAAATCAATTGATTTGTGATGAAATATGACAAACAGAATCATGGTGAATGGAAGCATGGTGATGGCTGGGTTAATGACCCTGGAAGACAGATAAAAATGAGGGTGTGGGAATTTACCCAGGTTTAAAGAGCAAAGTGAAATCATTATTCTGTGGCCGTTTACTCGGCACTGACTTGAATTCATGAAGCAAGATTTACCATAACCAGACATATTTTTCAGAAGCAATAAAATATTATAAATGAAATTAATTGTTGTAGATATTGGGAGGAAAGCAAATATTGAGAGGACAAAATTCAATATTGTACTGTTTAGAGTTTTATTTTTAAGAACTGGTGGGTGGTTATAGCGAAGTTCAACATTATTCTGAGAAAAGTTTGACATTTCAGAAAGAAAAGAAAACATGCATTGTAGGTGGAAAAAGCAGGGATCAGACACAGAACATTTGTGTAGAGATTGTTTGACTAACAACTATTTAGACTGGCTTGTGCAGGGTCACTTCAGGGTAGACCTGCTCCCATCCCAGGTCTCTTAGAGGCTTTGCACATTGTATGCTACCTTTCTCCATGCAAGTCCTCTGTAAAACAATACAGAATAAATCCTGGATGACACATGTTACCTCTGACCCGGGGGAAACCATCAGGTGTTGACTATGCTTGCCAATAGCAGTAATTAATTCCATTCACACCATAGACTAACACAAGCCAAAATTCCTTATTTGGTTGTTGGATGGGATTTTAAAATATGGAGTTAACAGATGAAGTGAGAAAACAGAGCTATTTTCATAGAGATCATTGGAAAAACTGGGAAGATAACACAATTCCCCCCATCTAAGTCTACCTAGCATGTGTAACAGGAGACAGGTTCTGTTGTCAGGTTGCATATTCAGTCAGCAATGAAACAGAAATCAGCCCACTCTTGCTGGCTCAGCTGTGAAGATCTGGAGCTTAACCAATATGGTGAAATACACGTTCTGATTGTTTAACTTCTTTGACTAAAATATAAGTTTTTATTAATCATATTCTCTTTCCCACTGCATTAGAGCTGATATACCCATGATTGCCCATACTGCCAGGTAGAAAACTGAATCATAGGATTAACTTTATGGCTACATTTAATACCCAGACAAAAGGGTTCAATGTCTATTTTTTTTTTAGGTTATGGATGTTTATTATCATTTTCGGGAGTTTGGTTACAAGTTGTTATTGGTCATAGTGAGGTAAAAAGGCTAAACAAAAGAGTTAAATTCAAAGATCTCTTTCTAAATGATAAAAGGGATATAATAAAGAAATGATGAGACAAAAGAGTAGATTACTGGATTTACTTTAATCCAAAAAGCAACTATTAATCTCAAATATTTTCCATTGGCATGGATTTTTGTATATTGATATAAACTCGAGGTTATTTTTGCTAGAACATACTATATATATGTTTATATACTTGGTTAAAGAATTTTGGTATATCGATACAACATATAAGGTTATTTTTGTTTTAACATATATGTTTCTACTCTTGTTTAGAGTATTGTACCTATGCAGCTCATTAAAAATGAAATGTATACTCAGAGAGTCCTTGAAAGTTACTATTATAAACTATTTAGGGTAATTATGAAATGCAGGTTAGTAGTTAGTCATTTATAACAATCAAATTTGTGTTTTCAATGTCAAACAGATATATTTTAGATAGTTTTTTCTTTTTATTATTATTATTATTACAAATTTTCACCTCCCCCATCCCCCTCTCCCTATCCCCCTTCCCCTCCCTCTCCAGTCCAAAGAGCAGTCAGGGTTCCCTGCCCTGTGGGAAGTCCAAGGTCCTCCCCCCTCCATCCAGGTCTAGGAAGGTAAGGATCCAAACAGACTAGGTTCCCAAAAAGCCAGTACATGCAGTAGAATCAAAACCCAGTGCCATTGTCTGAGAAGTCAATGTCTATTTGAAACAATCTGGATGCCTGAGTGCTTGATATTAACATTTAGTAACCCTAATTTTTAGGAGGAGGCTGCTTGTTGGTTCCTGGCTGCTCAGCCCCGAAATAATCACACAGAAACCATATTATTTAAATCACTGCTTGGTCCATTATCGCTATCTTCTTATTGGCTAACTTTTAACCCATTTCTAGTAATCTGTGTATCGCCATGTGGCTGTGGCTTACTGGGTAAAGCTCTGGCATCTGTGTCCAGCTGGGCTACATGGCTTCTGTCTGACTCTGCCTCCTTTCTCCCAGCATTCAGTTTAGTTTTCCCCACCTACCTAAGTTCTGCTCTGTCAACAGGCAAAGACAGTTTCTTTTCTTTATTCACTAAGGGTATTCACAGCATACAGAAGGGAATCCCACATGTCCCACATCACTAATCTATTTAATCTATTAGCCCATTTTGAATTAATAGTGTTTTTTTTTGTTTGTTTTTTTGAGACTGACCTAATCTTTAAAAAGAGACTTGTGATGTGTGTAGTCTAAAGTTAAGGCGTTTAGCTCACGAAGCCACCTGGTACCCTGTAAATGACACTTTGAGTTTCATTCTGCCATCCAAGTTCATCTGCCAAAACCTTTTAAATAAAGGGAGACCTGTGATTAGCTTTGCAGCTCCCAAATGACCCACTAATTCTAGGCATAGGATCTGTATTAGTTGTCATTTTGGAGTGCATTTTCCTTTAATATACTGAGACATGGATTAAATAATTTACTGTTAGAAAGAAGCATTTAGAGAAAACGTAGATGTCTCCATCTTATAAAAATTTAGCCTTTGTATATTCTTTGTCTACCTCTTACTACTAGCATTTCTTTTTTAATTGTCCCACTAATACCTTAGGGAAACTTAGCTGCTACTTATATCTCTGTTCTATATTCTACCAAATTTGCCTAGGAAACTGCCAAAACTTCACATTAGTTAGTGGGTAGGCTTAAGTAATTTCATTTATGATTTAAAAGTACCACAACCTATTCTGTTCTCTTAACGGTTGTCACAATAAATATGCCTAGCAATTCATTTTTTCTTGTTTTAGAATAATTCTAGACTGTCCTCTAATAAGTAAACTTGTTTTTGATTCCCCAGATGACTGGATTATCAATTTATTACATCAGTAAACTATAGCTCTGAGTGTGTCTATACTTCCTTTTGTCAAATACAAATAGATTCTAGGGTCTCCTTTCAAAGCATTAGTCCCTTAATGGAATAAATAACATTACTGGGGAATGGTGAATGTTAGGGGGCAGGGCCAAGCTGGAGGAAGTAGGTTTCTTGGGCACTATCATTAGGACTCTAACATACCTTGCCCACTCCCTGGACCCATACTCTGCATTCTGAACTTCTATTTCCCCAAAACACTCCCTTACCTTGGTCTATTGATTTCTCTAAAACCCTGAGTGAGAGTAAATCTCCTGTACTTTAAGGTATTTCCATAGAATACTTTGGTCACGGTGATGAAAAAAATCTGACTAATATACTTTCTAGTACTAGTCAGTCTTTACCAAGGAAGTTACCTTAATGGGACAGGAGTATTTAAAGTAATGCATCCTAAGACATCCTTCCATCTTGACTAGCTATGTTCATGTAATATGAAATAAATCAACAAATTAAGTTGCCAATATTGTTCACATGTTGTGTGACTTATTTCCCTGAATCTATCAAAACAAACTATTTCTTTTCATTGGATCCTAGTCATTTGTGTTTTCCTGCATGCTTTGATAATAGAATATTATCAAAGGAGAGTAGAGAATGCTCTCTAACTGCCTTTTAGATGCTGGTGGCACCTAAGGAATCTGACAATTATTATTTTACCTCATAGCAAAAATCAATAACAGTTTTCTGTTCCAATATAAATGTAGTAGTTACTTGATTAGTTTCATGCACATAATGGAAAATTTTCTATATCCACCTAAATAAAGAGTTCATTTGGTAAAATGAAGAAGGAAAATTGAAGATTTTTTCATGGGAGAAATAACAGTGTGGGGGAGGATTGAGAGAAGAAATAACTGTGTTTTCTGGACTGGAGATAGGTTGAAAATGTTTCCCTGTAGAGGTTTTAAATGAAATTATCTGGCTTAGGAATCCTTCTATAGGTGGAAACACACACACAAGAACCATTATACAAATACATAGAGAGGTGAATGGACAATCAATATAGGCATGGGTGAGTGAAATATAAGTTTACTGTCATTTAACCAAGAAAATCTGCAGTATAATTTCATGTATATGGAGGGCTGTCCTACTCCTTTTCAGATTTTTAAAGAACAAATAACTTTTCTCTGTTTACAGAATTATCTGGTTACAATTCCTGAACACCCAACACCTAGATACATATTGAAAATATTTGATTCCATTCATAATAATGCATTGAAATGAATCTATTTGCAGAAAGTACTAGCAGCTAGTCTACTGTGCTCTGGGGGAGGGTAGGTTGAGAAGACAGAGACAGAAGAGGGAATGGTTTTCAATAGTTAGAATTTCCTTTCTCAAATGTTTCCATCTTAATCTTTGCATGCAGAGATATGATGTCTGAATTATAAAATATGGCTGTAGGCACAGAAGGGGGAATAAAGATCATTTTTAGGACACTGCAGGCCTTAACAAAAACTCATAATTCAAGTAGGAAAACTTGCAAACATTTTGTAGAATACAAATAAATAGATCACAGATGGAAACGATGATTCCTTAGGCTCTGCCTTCGGGATGAGAACTTAATTTGCAATCGGAGCTGATGGATCTCTTTTTGCCAGAGTGCAAATAAAATTTCAATTGAAGACCCAGGGCCCAAACTATTTATCCTTCTGGAACCCCTGTTCATTATTATTTAAATATTGGTGTTTAATTTTTTAATGAGGGGAAATAAATTAAACAGGACTCCACAGTGTGGTGAAAAATATAGGATTTAGAAAAATGTAGGATATAGAAATGTCTGATGTTGAACAGTCTAAAGCATCATTATGATGATGTTCAACGTCATTGTTAATGACTTCCTATTTACTAGGTGCCTGAGACTATTCCAAGATCCTTACATAATCAGTCTCATTGAATCCTCCCAGAGCTGCTACCTTTGCAATTTTTTGAGGGAGGAGATCAAGTGAAAGGGATTAGATGATCTTTAAAAGGCCTTGAAACTTTGAGCTTCTCAGTGGTATATGTGCTAGTTGATTCATACGGTATAGAGAAACACAAGACTGTAACAGTGAATTTAATAGGCTGGACCACACAAAGTAATAGCTCTCCCCTGTTTTGTTCTTTCTCCCTCATGGGAACCACACATGATTAAAATCAGAAAAGTCATTAACTTAACTTCATTAACTTCAGCTCTGAAGAAAACTTCCTGTAGTTTTATGGTCTCTGGGACCCAAGTGGAAGGTTTGTGGGGTAAATTAGGAATGGGAATGTACTTAGTACTGAGTCAGATCATTGAGGAAATATTTTATGTAATGGCTGTCTATCATGAGGCCTCAGTAAAAACACCTACAAAATCTGAACCATGATTTTGTACAAAATACTGATGAATACTTATGTTTCAGGAATGCAGCTGTGTTTATGATCATAGTCTGTGAGTGGGGGTTGAGTCAGTAGTTATATCTTTACTTGGAGACTTTAAAGTACTTGCTATGTCTTAAGTCTGGTATGGGGAAGGAATTTTTCCCAAAAGAGATAGCCAATAATGCCTTGGACTTGCTTATGATCTGGCCAGAAAAGTCACATATGAACTTTTAATGGGGATTATCTCTTCAGTACACAAATAAAGGCCTGATATAAACTGCAGTTCGTGTGTTCTTTTCCCATCCATCAGTGACTGGAGAGGACTTCCTCTTCATTCTGTATTGGATATCTTTGTAGGTTGCTGTGATAGATATAGAATTGCTTTCTGTTGTGTTGGGCTAGGAAAATTTGAAAATAAAGTCATACTTTTAAGCACTCTGAAAAAAATACAACAAGGGATAGGAAACTAATTTAAAATTCATAACTTGATAAATTGTAAAAAAAAAAGGAAAGTCAAACAAAAATGACCAAAAGATGCCAGTTTTATGATATAAATGCTGAAACACAGGGCTTAGGAAAAGATAGGAGACAAGTAAAAGACTCTGTAGGATCCAGAAAACAACCCAAAGAGTGGTTCTTCAAGTCCACAGACCATATGCCTGAGAGAAGTGACCAGGAATGGTTATTTGACAGGTCTATCCGCAGCCAGCATCTGCCTTCCCCTGACTTAATGAAGGCCTGAGCATATTCCTTGGAGAAATGAAATCCAAAATTCCAAAGTGTCTGGTCCATGAAGCACAATAGAAATTGGGGTTGAACTACATCACTGAAAACTGGAGTCAAATTCAAAGCTTTGTTTAGTGCTGTGCATTCCCTCCAACTTCTCCGACTGCACTTGTGATTCTTCAGGACTGATGAAGCTTCTTCTGGTAAGAGAATGGAGGCTTCCTCTGTGTATAAAAGGCAATTAAATATAAGACAACTAGAAATCATTGCTTGAATTACTCTCTTGACAGGGAAACCTAGGGAATAATAAGAAATTTTGAGGAGCCTAGAACCTCCAAACAGTCTTCTATATTTAGAATGGAGGGTAAAGAAAAATTTCCGTTTTAAGAGACTTTATAAGATGAAACACAGAGATCAAAGAGATATCACATAATGAAGTAAACTTAAAATATTCCAAAACCTTGTTAAGAAGGAAGAAAATATGGCTAGAACCCAATTATGAGTGAGTACATCCCATGTTCATCTTTTTGGGCCTGGGTTACCTCACTCAGGATGGTGTTTTCTATTTCCCTCCATTTGCATGCAAAATTCAAGATGTCATTGTTTTTTACCGCTGAGTAGTATTCTAGCATGTATATATTCCACACTTTCTTCAACCATTCTTCCACTGAAGGGCATCTAGGTTGTTTCCAGGTTCTGGCTATTACAAATAATGCTGCTATAAACATAGTTGAACAGATGCTTTTGTAATATGATTGGGCATCTCTTGGGTAAATTCCCAAGAGTGGGATTGCTGGGTCCTGGGGTAGGTTGATCCCAAATTTCCTGAGAAACCTCCACACTGCTTTCCAAAGCAGTTGCACAAGTTTGCATTCCCACCAGCAATGGATGAGTGTACCCCTTACTCCACATCCTCTCCAGCAAAGGCTATCATTGGTGTTTTTGATTTTAGCCATTCTGACAGGTATAAGATGGTATCTTAACGTTGTTTTGATTTGCGGGTGGCTGATGGTGGAGGCTGACCGAGGAGCCAAGGACAATGGCGATGGGCTTGCTCTCTATGACATGGACGGGCTCTGTGTGAGCCTTGTCAGTTCGGTTGCTCACCTTCCTGGACCTGGGGGGAGTTGGGAGGACCTTGGACTCAACATAGTGTAGAGAACCCTGATGGCTGTTTGGCCTCAAGAGGGAGGGAGTGGGGGTGTGGGTGGAGGGGAGGGGAGGGAAGAGGGAGGAGGAGGGGAGGAGATGGCAATTTTTAATAAAAAATAAATAAACTGGAAAAAAAAGAAAGAAGAAAATAATCCACCCATTTAAAAAATAGAAGATAGAAGCCAAACAATAGAAATAGTCAGAATTAAACACTGCTTTTAGAATGAAAAAACATATTCAAGTAAGTTTAAAAATCAAAACATTCTGAAATGCCAGGAGATTAGTGGCTTAAGATCTTCAGAAAACAAAAGCACATGGTTTTCATCATAGACATCTTTTTAATTTTTGTGTTTTGGTGTGTGTGTGTGTGTGTGTGTGTGTGTGTGTATGTGTGTGTGTGTGTTATACATATGTATTTGTGTGCATATGTGTACATGTGTATTCAGGGCACAGAGACTGACAAGTAATGTGGCAAGATCAGGGAGACACATGGTGTAGTGGAGAGCTTGGTCTCTGTGCTCAAAAATTCCCTGCAGAGAAGTTGCTGGAAGATGTTCCTAGGAAGTCCAAGCAGTGAGGTCATCTGTGGTAGACATAAAATGTCTTGTTTGACATCTTCTTTTCCTTTCAGGTATGAAGAGGACTGTAATTCCTTCACCACTGAAACCATGGACATCCACATTGCTTATTCCGCATCATGTACTGTGAGAAGGAGAGAAGGTGTTTTTTCTCTCTGAGGCATTTGATGGCCAAGCTTCGGCTTTCTTGGTCCCATTAAGTTATTTTATAGAGAACTTGGTCAAGAGAAGAAAGGTGGGTGACTCTCAACCACCCACTCTTTCTTTCTCAAACTGTTCCAAAACTAGTTCTTAGAAAAAATATTGAGGGGAAAACACACCTTGACATATCTGGGGGAGGGATGCTTCCTTCCTTTTCCCTGTTTCTGACCATGTTTATGGCTTCCGATCTCATCTCACACCAATGGTGCTGACAGGATAGTGTGAGCTATGCTTCCCAGAGGCTCTTGCTGCAGAGAGAAAGGAAGCAGCTAAGGAGCTGTGAGTGGCAACGGGACTGTCCTTCTGATGGAAGAGCTTTGACAACATCTGCTCAATGGAATTTCAGAACTGTTATGAACCAGTGGCTGTTTTTATGTTTCCCATTCATCATTTTGAAGTGACGTGAGCATTTATTGTTTTTATCTTGTTTCATTTCTGCCCATGTATACTTACTTATTGAACACAGTGAATTTGTTTTCTGGTTTCTAATTCTCCGAAGAAGAATTTGATCCTATTGTAAATATCACTTTCCATCATAGGCATGCACTAGATACTGGTGATGCCTTCTTGGAGGAAGAGGTGAGGTGAAATCAGACATAGAATGGCCAAAAGACTAAATAGTGGTAGGCATTTTAGCCTTTACAATTATTTTCATTCATATATAATTCTCATTTACTTCTGGGTTTATAAAGACTTGTAACTCTCTGCTCCTTCAAACTTAAAGGTGCACTGGTGATGAGTTATTTATTATCTAACAAATGTGACAAGTGGAGGATGTATTTTCAACATAGGACATTTATTATCTCATGCTTTTTCTCCTGCTTATAAATCAGATGGAATATAAGAAACCAATGATGCCCTAGTTCGGTTGCACATTGTTAGCCTCAAATGTGTCTACAAAGACTACCATGAACATAGGTCCCTGACTATCTTACTGAACATATAGAGTGAATGGGCAATGAGTCTCTGCTATTTTCTGTAACTGAATGTTCAGGTTCGTGGACTTGGGTACCTCCAAAGGATTGAAGCTTTCACTTAGTCTCTTCTGACATAATGATCTATAAAAAGAATTTCCTCCATAAACACTTGGATTAGCCTGCTATGACTGCTTCAGTGTGAACTTTAAAACAGATGTGATTTGGGTAAGAAAATGCAGGCTATTTGTATTGCCCTCAATCTTAACTGACCAACTTTTTACTTCCATATTGTTTGAATAAGAAAAACAGAAATGAGGGTGGTAGAGAGCTTCATTTTGCCCGAACATGTTTATTAATCTAATTGCTAATTGTGTCGAGTGTAATATTTTTAACCACGTTGCAGAACAGATGCCCAAATGTGATTTGAAGAGGTGAAGCTGTGAGTGTTGCTCATCCTGCTGACTTGCTTACAGAAATCTGTCTTCTCTCTCCAGCTCTTTCAGACTATTTGTTCCACACTAATAGTTTGGAAACATCACTTCTGGAAGTAATTTATTTAAACCATAAATCCTTAGTACTGCTTTCCACTTGGCTACATGGCACCTGAGATGGCTGTGGTACATTGCTGGAGGACACAATCCATTACAAGGCAAGGGTAAATGGGGCGTCCTTATTGCTCTGATCCTGAGCACCTGTGGACTGTCAGATGTTTTGTGCCTTCCCACACTGCTTGACTGTCTATGCATAGATTCCAGAGGTGCACACATCAAGATACCAACTAGGATTTTTAAAAGTTTCTTTTTTTTTCTATTTTGTGTTATGTTTTAAAGCCAGTATAGAAAATAATTGGTTACATTATGATATTTTTATACATATACATTAGCATAGCAGTTGCTAATTTGCCATCTTCCAGGAGTCCTCTCCCTTTTTGCTGCTCCTCTTCATTCTCCAAATACTACCCTGCTCTGTTTTCATAACGCATATATTCTGTTACTGGATTATCTCAAGCCTTTCACCTCAATAGAAACTCTCCTGTTTTCTCTTCCTCCCAACTTCTCTTTTTATTACCTGCATACACAGACAAAAATCTAGATTATGCACATGAAAAAACATGAAACATTTGTCTTTCCGAGTCTGGCCTCCTTTGGTTAACATAATGATCTCCAGTTCTATCCATTTTCCTTCAAATACCATGATTACAAACAAGTGCTTTCTGAGAATTACTCCATTCCCTCCCCCCCCCCCCGCAAGAACTGACAACTGTTACAGCAAGCGTGAGATTAAACTGCTTCTCTACAGCAAATGAAGGGATCACCTGAGCAAAAAGACAGATTAAAGAATGGGAAAAAAATCTGTCAAGTTTACATTAGGCACAGCATTAATAACTGGAATTCATAAAGAGCTGCAGAAATTAAACTAAAAAAAATCCAAATCATCTATCCAAAGAGAGTGTTCTTAGGGAAAGATATAGGAATGGCTATGAAACTGGCGGTGGTGGTACATGCTTTTAATCCCAGCACCTGGGAAGCATAGGCAGGCAGATCTCTGTGAGTTTGAATCCAGCCTGGTCTATAGAGTGAGTTTCAGGACAGGCTCCAAATATCTATAGAGAAAGCTTATCTCAAAAGATCAAAACAAAAAGGCTATGAACATCTGGAAAAGTGCTCAATGTTCTTATCCATCATGGGCATGCAAATTAAAACTGTCTTTAGAGTTCATCTTATATTCAGAGTGACTGTCATATTTTTTTCTCTTTTTCCTTTTAATAACAATAGATTCTTTTTTCATACAGTATAACCTGTATATACAGTACAATTTCCCATTCTTCTATTCCTAACAGTTCTTCCCCACCTCTCTCCCATCTGGGTCCAGTCCCATCCAGTCTATCATTAGAAGAGAACAGGCTTCTAAGAGATAACAACAAAATATAACAAAATAAAACATACGAAGATAAAAGAAAAAATCACATCAAAGTTGGACAAGTTAAATCAACAGAAGGAAAAGAGCACCAAGAGAATGCACAAGAACCAAATACTACTGGTCTCAAAAAAAAGAAAAGGAAAGGAAAAGGTAGTGATGAAATGACTCCTAATGATATTCTGCTATTTATCATATTTATCAATTAAAACATTGAATTATCAGGATTTCATTGAATTATTTAGTTAGGTTAGAGTCTAGACTCTTTATTATATTATTCCCTTCATATTTTCTGTTGGGCCAAAATTATCTCAGGGCCTGTACCTCGAGGTCTATAAGACAGAGAAAAGCCTGACTGGAGTTTGAGTGAGGTTGAGACAGCAAAAACTAGGTACATGCCCCTCCAGCCAGAGGGAGGGTTTGATTGCCTCTCATTGAAGGAGGTATCCCCACATCACAGGATGTCACTTAACCCATATAAACTGATGCTCACAGTAATAAATTGAGTTCCTGCTTTGACACAACTCCCTATTGCATCTGATTGTCTGCATAGTGGGGCTGTGGAATGGGCAGATAGTGCACTCACCTTTCTCTGGGAAATAAGGAGGCTCAGGAAGCCTAGCAGTTCTCTTTGAATCCTGCAGCTAGATTAGATTCTACAATCCACTACAATTACTGTATAATTGTCATTATCCTTAATTCCATTGGAGAAAATGTATTGGAAAAGACCAAATGAATTGAACACATATAACCTGATCTTAGCTTAAAATTACATTCAAAATGGTATGAAGAAATTTCTCCCATATCCACTCCTCCATCCCAAACTGTCCCCATTCCCCAATGCTCTCCCCATTCTCCCCTTCTCACTTCTCTCTCCCCATCTCCCCTTACTCCCATCCCACCCTCACCCCACAGCTCTCAATTATTCCTGGAAATCTTATATACTTCCAATATCCTGGAGGATAATTACATGGTTTTTTCTTTTATTCTTGGAGTTACACCTCCTATTTAGCTTCTCTAGGATCGTGAATTATAGACTCAATGTCCTTTATTAATGGCTAGAATCCACTAATCAGCAAGTACATACCATATTCATCTTTTTGGGTCTGGGTTACCTCACTCGGGATAGTGATCTCTATTTCCATCCATTTGCTGGCAAAATTCAAAATGACATTGTCTTTTACCACTGAGTAGTATTCTAATGCGTTATATATTCCATACTTTCTTTGACCATTCTTCCATTGAGGGGCATCTAGGTTGTTTCCAGGTTCTGGCTATTACAAATAATGCTGCTATGAACATAGTTGAACAAATGCTTTTATAGTATGGTAGGGCATCTCTTGGGTATATTCCCAGGAGTGGTATTGCTGGATCCTGAGGTAGGTTGATCCCAAATTTCCTGAGAAACCGCCACACTGATTTCCAAAGTGGTTGCACAAGTTTGCATTCCCACCAGCAATGGATGAGTGTTCCCCTTACTCCACATCCTCTCCAGCAAAGGCTATCATTGGTGTTTTTGATTTTAGCCATTCTGAAAGGTGTAAGATGATATCTCAAAGTTGTTTTGATTTGCATTTCCCTGATGGCTAAGGAGATTGAACATGACCTTAAGTGTCTTTTGGCCATTTGAACTTCTTCAGTTGAGAATTCTCTGTTCAGATCAGTACCCCATTTTTCAATGGGGTAATTAGCATTTTAATGTCTGGTTTCTTGAGTTCCTTATATATTTTGGAGATCAGACCTTTGTCTGATGCAGGGTTGGTGAAGATCTTCTCCCAATCAGTAGGTTGATATATCTTAATTAAGGGAGCCATTTGAGGGTTGGCAAGAGAGTGGACCCTGGAGGGGTTCCCAGGTGTCCAAGGAGATGCCTCCAGCCTGCTTCTTGAGCAGCTGAGAAAAGGGCGCCTGAAATAGCCCTATACTATAGCCACTCTGATGAATATTTTGCCTATCATCATAGAACCTTCTTCTGGCGATGGATGGAGATAGAGACAGAGACTCACATTGGAGCACTGGACTGAGCTCCCAAGGTCCAAATGAGGAGCAGAAGGAGGGAGAACATGAGCAAGGAAGTCATGGCCGCAAGGGGTGCGCCCATCCACTGTGATGGTGGGGCCGATCTAATGGGAACTCACCAAGACCAGCTGGACTGGGACTGATGGAGCATGTGATCAAACCGGTCTCTCTGAATGTGGCTGACATGGAGGGCCGACTGATAAGCCAAGGGCAAAGGTACTGGGTTATGATTCTACTCCATATATTGGCTGTGTGGGAACCTAATCTGTTTGGATCCTCAATTTCCTAGACCGGGATGGTGGGGGGAGGACCTTGGACTTCCCACAGGGCAGGGAACCCTGACTGCTCTTTGGACTGGAGAGGGAGGAGGAGGAGGAATGGGGGAAGGGGCAAGGAAATTGGAAGAGGGGAGAGGGTGAAAATCTGTAATAATAATAATAATAATAATAATAATAATAAAAGAAAAATAAATAAAATAAAAAAGAAATTTCTCAGTGTTGCTTGGAAATGGCATTTGTCTCAGCTTGCTTATGTTTCTGTCTTCTTACTATTCACACATACCTTTTCTTGAGTTTTTCCACTCCAAAGCCTTCCTCTTGTTTTCCCACTCTGCTTATTCAGGATTTATTCATCTTCATTCTACTGAATGTCCTGTCTCTTCTTCTCTCTGTCCTTTTACCTGGCACTCCCTTATTCAGTTAAATAAATGAAAACAATGTCTTGTGCTTAGAATCCCATTCCTTCTTTCTGTTTTAAAGACTTTGTTGGTTTGCTTGTCCCTTTGTAAGCTACTCCTTTCTCTCTTTTCTCTGACTTCTATACTTTGTACCCACTAGCCTGTGGGCATGCCTCAAGACTTTATCCTCAGAAAAGAGTGTAAAACTGTCACTCTATGGGCTAATATTTCCCTTTGTGTATGACCCATTTCTTAGATTCCAGAATAATAAAAACTGTGAAATTTCTTGATGGTTGTTATTTCTACTTCTTCCAATAGCAGGTCCAATATGAAATCAGGTACAAATACTGTTAAGCTTCTTTTGAAACTATTTTATTCTACATCCTGTATTATTCTATTTCTAGTTGTAAAGTCTCACCTCAAATGTTTCTGAATTGTACTTTTATGACAGTCTACATGATTTCCACAATAATCTGCTTTAAATAAAAGCATGGTTGTGCCAGCTCTTTGTGAATTTATTTTAAATTCTTCCAACAATACTGAGGGTAAAAGTTAATTTTATATGCAATTATACAATCATGTATGATATGCAAGAAATAGTCCTACAATTTGCTTACAATTTTGCTTACTTTATGATCTCTCACCTACACTTCCCATGCTCCATTCATCATGACCCTCTTCATATTCCTAAGATCTGCCAAACCTATTTGAATGTTAGGATTTATCACAGATACTTCTTTTCTCCTCTGCAATGTTTTTCTCTTTCTAACTTATTTATACATTTTATTCCATTTTATACATCACTTTCATAAAAGAAAAACTATCTTCAATAAAAATCCAGCAAGGTCCCTTGTATACAACCATCTATTGTCCTTTAATGAGACATATAAGAAGAATTATTTTACAATTGTGATTTCTAAAATATTTTATTATTTTTATGTGTACAGGTGATTTGTCTGCATGTAAGCCTGTGCAATACATGTATGGTGCTTATGAAGGCTGGAAGAGGTCATTAGTTCCCCTTGAATTATAGTTCAACAGTTCTGATTTGCCATCAAGATGTTAGAATCAGTTGGGCAGTGGTGGTGCTCGCCTTTAATACTAGCTCTTGGGAGGCAGAGGTAGGCCCATCTCTGTGAGTTCAAAACCAGCCTGATCTACAGAATGAGTTCCAGGACAGCAATGACTGCTCCACAGCCAAATCTTCATAAGCCCGTCTAACTTATTTATAAGACTATAAACTTCAGGTAAGAAGGAACAACTTTGGATATGTTAATGTGTGAGTCTTTATTCACTCTCACTGAATGCATTGTGCATAAAAATATAAGGAAGATATGTTCATTCACCGAGCATATCTCCATGATTGGAAATTTGTTTTGGACATATTATCTAGGTGATAAAAAGTAAGATTTGACAAAAGTATAATCTTGATTAAATTCACATGAAACCTAAAAGAAGGACTTGAAATCTTATCTGGCTGCATGGCTGTGGAAGCCTTAGGTTTTCCCAAAGACTTATTTACTTGAAGTATCTTAGATCAAGAGTCTCGAAGAGACATCTGTGGCAGTAACTATGCTGCATTTCTCTTGCCTCTGGTTCTGGGAGCCTATCTGTAATTCCTTTGATTCCTAATCTCTGGTACCCTGCAGAAATCAGTTATAGCCTTATCTAACCCTAGACATACGAATTTAACTCATTTCCCACTGATTTCCCCACAGGTTTTAGTTAGCTTACTTCTCTCCAACAAACATTCATTATTTTGAGTCCCTCGTTTAGGAAGGGTGATCAGTTTTCATTTACACATCAAACACTCCCTGAATGCAATGGTGATACAGGAGGACCATTTGGGATCTTTTTATGGTCATACCATTTCTTTGTTTGTCCTTGTGCAATTTACAAAGGGTGCAAGAGTTAAAAATTACAATAGACCAGACTTAAAGATGACAGGAACGATTTAAAAACCAGCATAAAGAGTTTGCTATCCTGCTGCTTGCTGCTGCAGGGCCTCTAGGGATATTATAAATGGTGACTATATATATGTTTAGGTACTGTTATAAATATGCTGCACGTAAATGTTTCTCTAGAAGGCTGGGAGGCTGGAATCAATGTACAGCCATTTTTCCCCCCCTGTCAGGAGCTGTAGAGTTTTTATTGGCACAATTTCCATTACTCAGCACTGACTACAAGACCTTTGATCAAACTAATTAGAAATACTTACACTTTGTAGCGTTCATCAAATTTATTATTTAGATTATGTATGTGCATGCATATAAAATAAATAGAGGTATTAAATATGAAACTATGGCATTTATGCCATAGATTAGAATGAGAAAGCATTCTAATTAGATAGTGAATATACTTAATGTATAGATTTTCTTATGTGTGTTTTATTAATCAGCTAAAACTACAATGGGTAATATAATAAAATCTGAATGTGCAAAAGAGGGTATATCTTTTTTTCTGATAATTGACTCAATCTGCAGGTATTTGTCAACCAGTAATTTTTGTTTTTGTTAAAAACTCTGCCGATAAAATAAATGTCTAATTTGCTGAGAATATTTTCACTATCTTGATGAATAAGCATTACTGCAATTGGTTAGCATACACAATCAAAGCCACAATATTTTCAAAACTGTTAAGTAAAAGGAGTTGTTCTGGCCTTTGATGGAAACTTAGAGGGGGGTGGATTTGAATTTGAATTTGAAAAGATGACTTCAGGATAGAGGTAGTATTGGGCAATGAATGGAAAACAGATAATTGGGCATGAGCTACAGATTTGTTTTCTGCATTCTAAAATTTAAATCATAAGATGGGAAAGCCCAGGAACTGGCAGTGGGCATGTGTGTTGATAAGTGAATATTTTGAATACTTTAGCAATGCTATAGTACAAAGGGTTGAAGAGGATGGGCATTCTAGATTTGCCGAGTGATGCAATTGTGATTTCTCTGGTGGTTGTTATTGTGAGGACTGTCAACAGCCTTGTTCAGAAACAGTTTCATGGGCATCTTTGTCAAACCAACTCCCAAGCTCATGGCCTTATAAAAGAGCAGGTGGACAGATGTGAGAACTGGAGGATGGTGGGGAGTGCTGTGCAATGCTGTCTTCTGGACATGCCCGGAATGGTGCACTCATAAATGCACAACTGTGATTACCTGCACAAGACCAAACCAGTCAACCTTCCAGAATGTTGAGAATTTCTGTTCCTAGCTGAAGAGCTATCGGTAGTCAGCTGTGGCCAGAGTGGATAGTCATTTTCTTTGGGGATAGGGCCATAGGTGAGAGTCCAGTGTGCATGGATGGCCCCATGTACACACTGATAGCATTAACTAAATGCAGTGTGATGTGAAAAATAAGAAGAGAACACGAAGGTGAAAGGGGCATTTGATGAAGGGTTTGGCAAGAGTTGATGGGGTGCAGTGGTAGATAGGATTCTAGTACCTTGTATATGTGCATGAAAATTTGAAGGGATAAATTCTAAAGGGGAGGGTCTTTCCAACTTTTGGCAGTTATAGGAATCTACCTGATTTAAGTATCCTTAGCAGTTCTTTAAATTCTAGATTTAGATGGGATCACATTACTGTAAAAAACGTTTCTTACTGTGCACCTTTATCTTCACTAAGGCATCTCCACCAGTGAGAGGTCACTTGCAGTGGAGAAGAAGTCTGCAGATATATCAATAGGAAACCATCACAAGTCTCTCCTTTGACTTTATCTCCAATGTATTGTCTCTGATAGTGAGAATCTCCAACTTTCAAATGTGACAAAGTTCCACCTGTTTGTAATATCTGAATTTTTATAATTTGTGAGTGCAAATAAAACACATCTCTTACCTCAAAGACTATAGATTGCTTATTCTGGAGCCAAAAATAAATGACCATGGCCCAGGAAAACAAATTTAGGTTGTCCTAAATATCATTTTCTAATGTAGTAGTAACAATTTCATAGCAGTGGTTTCCAATCTTCCTAATGCTATGTTCCTTTAATTCAGTTCCTCGTGTTATGGTAATCCATGACCATCTAATTATTTTGTTGTTACTTCATAAGTGTAAATTTGCTATTGTTATGAATTGTAGTATAAATAGCTGATATTCCAGATGTCTGAACTGTGGCCCATAGATTGAGAACTGCTGTAATAGAACAGAAATGCAGAACACTTTTTTATGTCTTGGTGCATACATCAGGTAGAAGGTTGCAACAAAGCATCAGTTCTCTATTGCAGGTCTCACAAGCTATCTGGTGACTATTTCAGCTTATATACCTTCCAAATACTTAAGTCACAAGGATGGTCCATAAAAGGGTACAAGAGCTTCTGGAGCTGGCACCTTTGCAGTGGAATGACATCGGAGCCTGGCTGGGATTTCTTTGTTCCACTTCAAGTACATAATTGGTTGACTCTACCAAGGGCCAACTCAATGTTTTATTATTTTCAATTATTTCTTGATGTATCTACTTATTTTTTGCATGTTTTATATAATCAAGCATTAACTTTGATATGTTAGAATTTGTTTTTCTATTTGTTCTGTTGATGGAAAACTCACAGCTCTCATTTTAAAGGGAATAAGAAACAGTTTATTCTGGAGCACTTTGAGTAACCATGTCCAGGGAACACAGATTTAAGTTACCCCAAATTCCATGTTCCAATGTGGAAGCTGCTTCAGGAAGGTTGTGAAGTTTTACAGAACAAAGAAAGTCATAAAGCAAAGAGCAAAGCATGTTTTAGATACATTGGTGGGTACATCAGAGAGGCGGGTACAAAGGGATGTGGGGAGCTTCACTATAAGCTTTGGGCTTGGTTAAAGCTAATGGTCTGTTAACAGACTCCTCAAGGTTTTTATTTATTCGTTACAGGATGTTAGTTCTGACACAGAAATGGGCAAGGATAGCTGTTGCTAAGAGTTAGAACCAGCAAAGGATTTGCAGCAATTCCATCTCTCCCCAGCACTGAGTCCAGGGACCTGCATCATTTCCGTATCTCCAGTACTGAGCCCAGGGACCTGCAGCATTTCCATATCTCCAGCACTGAGCCCAGGGACTTGCAGCATTTCCATATCTCCTGCACTGAGCCCAGGAACCTACATCATTCCCATCTCTCCCTAGCACTGAGCCCAGGGACCTGCAGCATTTCCATATCTCCAGCACTGAGCCCAGGGACTTGCAGCATTTCCATATCTCCTGCACTGAGCCCAGGAACCTACATCATTCCCATCTCTCCCTAGCACTGAGCCCAGGGACCTGCAGCATTTCCATATCTCCAGCACTGAGCCCAGGGACCTGCAGCATTTCCATATCTCCTGCACTGAGCCCAGGAACCTGCAGCATTCCCATCTCTCCCCAGCACTGAGCCCAGGGACCTGCAGCATTTCCATCTCTCCCCAGAACTGGAACTATAATCAGGCAGTCTCTGCAGGCAAGC
Source organism: Arvicola amphibius (assembly GCF_903992535.2). Taxonomy (NCBI): domain Eukaryota; kingdom Metazoa; phylum Chordata; class Mammalia; order Rodentia; family Cricetidae; genus Arvicola; species Arvicola amphibius. Next base: position 73,875,561 of record NC_052048.2, on the reverse strand, counting down.
TTTTTTTTTAAATGAGTTCTCATTCACAGTTGTAAGTCCTTGGGATAATATTCAGAAACTGTATATATATTTTGTTGTAACTGAATATCATGAAGTTCACAGTGGAGGTTGTACGAAACCCTCAGGTCATCAGGATTTATCTCAATCATTACTTGTAGAAGACCTCTCAATTACTCTGCAATTGAGACTAACATCTATGTTAAAATGGACATTTCTGACCACAAAGAATGAATAGAATCGAAGTAGGTCAACAGCTGTTGAATTATTTTAATATACTTAAAAAATGGAACAAAGAACACAGGCATCTAATGACTGCCAAGAGAATGAGGATTAGCTTTTCCTGGGGATGAATCCTCTAACTTGTTTTCCTATAAAAAGCAATCAGCATTTTAAAGTCTAGTCTCTTGAGTTCCTTATATATTTTGGAGATCAGACCTTTGTCTGTTGCGGGGTTGGTGAAGATCTTTTCCCAGTCAGTAGGCTGCCTTTTTGTCTTAGTGACAGTGTCCTTTGCTTTACAGAAGCTGCTCAGCTTCAGGAGGTCCCATTTATTCAATGTTGCCCTTAATGTCTGTGCTGCTGGGGCTTATACGTAGGAAGCGGTCTCCTGTGCCCAAATGTTGTAGAGTACTTCCCACTTTCTCCTCTAACAGGTTCAGTGTGTTCAGATTGATATTGAGGTCTTTAATCCATTTGGACTTGAGTTTTGTGCATGGTGATAGACAAGGATCTACTTTGCCATACTCATGAATATCTTGCATATCACCATAGAACCTTCACCTGGCATTGGATGGAGAAAATGACAGAGCCCCACATAGAAGCACCGGATTGAGCTACCAAGGTCCTGATGAGGAGCAAAAGGAGGGAGATCATGAGCAAGGAAGTCAGGATCGTGAGGAGTTTACCCACTGAGACGGTGGGACAGATCTAACGGGAGACCACCAAGTCCAGTTGGAATGGGACTGATGGAACAGGGGACCAAACCGGACTCTCTGAATGTGGCTGACAGTGGAGGAGGACTGAGAAACCAAGGACAACGGCGATGAGCATGAACTCTACAGCATGGACGGGCTCACTGTGAGCCTTGTCAATTTGGTTGCTCACCTTCCTGGACTTAGGGGGAGCTGGGAGGACCTTGGACTTAAAATAGTGAAGGGAACTCTGATGGCTCTTTGGCTTGGAGAGGGCGGCGGAGTGGGGGGTATGGATGGAAGGGAGGGGAGGGAAGGGGGAGGAGGAGGGGGAGATTTTTAATAAAAAAAATGAGAAAAAAAAATACTTGCCCCAGGGGAAAAAAAAGCAATCAGCCTTGAAATCTCTCTCTCTCTCTCTCTCTCTCTCTCTCTCTCTCTCTCTCTCTCTCTCTCTCTCTCTCTCTCTCACACACACACACACACATCCAAAATTAACTAATTTGGTTGTTCCTGTGCATACACACACAAACACACAGACACACGGACACACACACACACACACACACACACACACACACACACACACACAAAACCAAAACAATAATTACCAAAAACAAAGCAGTTGTGAATTTACAACGGGGTAAGGGGGAAGGGAGTGACTAGAGGAAGAAAGGGAAGGGGTTAAGAGATGTAATTTATGCTTTATTTAAAATATATTTGAAAAATCTCTATCATAGTTTTGTAAACATAATTCACAATGACTGATGTTTACACATAACAAGTGACATTTGGGTGCTCTTTTATGACAACGGTGTAGAAACCAGCCCAGCTTGTGCTGTTTAAGGAACACAGCCAATGTAAAGTTCACAATTTTTATTTCTACTTTTAGTGTTTTTCAGGAGTCTATTCATGTCAAATTGAAACAACAGTCCTGATTCCATGCTGCATCCACACATAAGGGAAAAGAGAAAAAATAACATTGAGCTGAAAAAGGGTGTTATAGCGTTAGTTCTGAAATTCAAATACACTTTATAAATCTGAGAACAGACCATTTGTGTCACATAAAAATGTAAGTGCTAATGAAAGCAAACATTTAATCATACTAGGGAGAACATTTAGATTTAATTTCAGAAGTCAGGTGTGCAGCTGAATAAAATTTTTGTCACATTTTTAAGTAAAATGAAATGTGAAGTCAATGAAGAATGTGCCAAATTGGAGTGAAAATTTTAATGAGTATATTTTAAGCATATTATTGAAATGGTTGCTATACATTATGGAGTAACCAAGGTATTATTTAAATATACATAATCAAAATCAAGTTGCCTTTGCCTAGAGTGCCCTTATTTGTTTTTTATTTTTTCTTTTTTATTGATTTTTATTGAGCTCCACATTTTTCTCTGCTTCCTTCACTGCCTCTCCCCTCTCCAATCCAACCCTCTCCCAAAGTCCCCATGCTCCTAATTTACTCAGGAGATCTTGTCCTTTTCTACTTTCTATTTCCCATGTAGATTGGATCTATGTAAGTCTCTCTTAATGTCCTCGTTGTTGTATAAATTCTCTGGGATTGTGGTTTGTAGGCTAGTTTTTCTTTGCTTCATGTATAAAACCTACCTATGAGTGAGTACATGTGATAATTGTCTTTCTATGTCTGGGTTACCTCATTCAAAATGATGTTTTCTAGCTCCATCCATTTTCCTGCAAAATTCAAGATGTTATTTTTTTTTCTGCTGTGTAGTACTCTATTGTGTGAATGTACCACATTTTCCTTATCCATTCTTCGGTCGAGGGGCATTTATGTTGTTTCCAGGTTCTAGCAATGACAAACTTTCCACTTAAATTGTGGCACTCAGTAGCATCTTCTGCAACAAATCTCACTTTAATCTGCTTTGCGGGTTTCAATTTGACAATACAGTCTTCTTAGGAATGTTAATTATTGGCCTCTTTTAGTGTCCTCATTTATGTAATCAGATATTTTCTTTTCCTTTGTAGCTGGGTTTGCTAATATGTACACAAGTGTATATGCAGGGGTCATGGTGTTCCGTTTAAACCTCTAATGCCATACTAGTGTTTAAGCCTATGTTGCCTTGTTAGCAACTTGTAACTTCCTGACCTCAGCAGGCAAGCAAAGGAAGTTTTCATGGTATACTAATAATGAAATTTCTCTCTCTCTCTTTTTTTTTTTTTTTTTTTTTTTTTTGGTTTTTCGAGACAGGGTCTCCCTGTAGTTTCTAGAGCCTGTCCTGGAACTAGCTCTTGTAGACCAGGCTGGCCTCGAACTCAGAGATCCGCCTGCCTCTGCCTCCCGAGTGCTGGGATTAAAGGCGTGTGCCACCACCGCCTGGCTTAATAATGAAGTTTCTATTGAAGCTTCTTGTCAGACCTGAATGACATTCACTTTCAATTATTTCTGTTCAAATACACTAAAATTTTAAAATGCTAGACTACAAAACAGTTACAAACACATCTCTTAGAAATGCTTAGAAGGAAGTTACTGTACAAGACGGAGATGGAGCTGTCAAAAGTGTGAGTAATTGTTGGTAGCTGACAGAGGCAGGGACTTGGAGGCTGCACTTCCAGGAGTCTATGGAGTAAGGCTAGAATCCTTTCCTGCATTGAAGGAAATTTCATGCTTATGGTCTGCTTGTATGCAATGTTTATTTGTTCTGTAATAGGAGTCTCAGGTCGCTAATAGTCAATGGTTTTTTTTTTTTTTTTGTGTGTGTGTGTGTGTTTTGGCAAGAGCAGACATTGTAGAAAGAATTCAAAATAAACAATCAAAGCCATTTTTATAATATAATTTTAAAGCACACATCATTGTATGTTTTATGAATAAAAATATTTTTGCAGAGGAATTTATGAACCATACAAGAAGCAAGTGTGTAAGCAGTAGGGCCAAGACCCCATGTCCACTGTCTGATTCCATATCCTGCGCTCTGAATACTGTAGGATAATTTTGAAGGTCAATCTTTCCTCTGGACATTGCTGTCTCAAGTGCTGAGGTAGCTGAGTCAGCAGGAGTTGCTGAGCACCTGAGAGAAGTCATGAGTTTGAATGCTGCTGTTTATAAAAGAATCCAGACTCCTTTCTGAATTAAATGCTGCTGACCCTGATTCCAGGGAGGGCAGGTAACCTGCTCTGTCCCTCAAGTGTGGGTAGCTAGAAGTTGGACATTCACGGTTTTCTGTTGTTGGTTCCTCCCAGCTCTCATTCCTACACCTGCCTGTCTACTTCTGTAAACCACTAAGTAGACAAGCAGTGTGGTCAGCTTTAGCTACATACTCCTCCTTTCCTGAGCAACTCCTATGCTGATTTGGTATACTAGTGGGTCTTCTCTTACTTAATAACGTGACTAGCCAAAGAAAACTGAATGGTTTTAAATGACTACACATGCCAAAAATCATTATAATTTTCTAAATTCTGAAATTCTTCTACTCCTGAAATGGACTGCCCTATCTGAATATCTCTGTGGTACTCTTAAAGGGAGACAGAGAAACAAGCATACATTACAAAATATGTGGTAGATTGCATGATGTGACATAAAAAGACATACTTATCCTCCTTTCATGGATTTGAATGAACAAAATGATAAAACCAAAATATATAAAGCAACTTGACCTAATTATAAGAAAGAACAAGTAATTACATAGGCATAACAAAGTATTTAATACATCTTCACAAAAATCAATGCATTAGAACAAAATAATTGCAAAGGAAATAAGAATATTTTTAAAATAATTTATAAGCGTGCAGTAGTATGTATGCCTCATATTACTACTGAATAGTAACTATAGCTTTTTAAGTTATTAAGATACTTTTAATACAATGTGTTCTGATTGTGGTTTCCCCTTTTCCTTCTCCTGCTCCTCCCAGTTTCTCCCCATTTCCCTTCCCATCCAGATCAAAACCTTCCCTGCTTCTCCTTCAGAAGGAGAGACAGGCATCTAAGGAATAAGATAAATCAAAACCACACAAATCAGAAGATGTTTAAACAACCAAATGAGAAAAGGAGCCAAAGAAAAAAAATGACATTTAGATGCAGACCAAACCATTCATACACACAGAGAAATCCCATAAAAACACAAAAACAGAAGTCATAATGCATTCATGAAGGACTTATAAAGTCAAAAAAATATAAAAGCTCTCTTTCAACATTATGAGTCAAAGAGCATCCAAAGATGCTGCTGAGTTCATTTTGTGTTGGCCATCTACTGCTGGACATGGGGCCTACCCTTAACAGTGGTTTGTTTCTGCAGTGAGACTCCCTTGGAGAAAACTAAATTTTTATTTTCAAGTGGCTGTCAATTGCAGATAGCTTCGAGTTTAGGGATGGATTCATGACTCCACTTCTTCTCTCAGCTGTACAACCTCACCTGGTGTAGAACTGTGCAGGTCCTGTGCATGCTGCTGCATTCTCTGTAAGTCCATGCACACTAATCTTTCCCAAACAGTCCCTCTGACTGTGGGGACCAAATGCCAAAATGCATGAGCCTTCAGGGGCCATTCTCATTCAACTACCACATTCCACTCACTGGCCCCTATAGGCCTGTAGTTATATCAAAATGCAAAATGCATTCAGTGTTACTCGAAAGGGCCCTATAGTCTTTCACAGTCTCAACAGTTTCAAAGCCCTCTTCTGAGACTTAAGGCAATCTCTTACCTGTAACCCTCCTGTAAACTCAAAAGGCAAATTATATACTCTCAACACACAGTGGCACAGAATGTACATTAACCTTCCAAAAGGAAAGAGAAAGGGAATAGAGAGGAAACACTGGATCAAAGCAAGACCCAAAAGGGAAAAAGCTGAATTCTTCATCTCCTTGTCTGATTGATGTCAAAGCCCTTCTCAGATTTCCCATTCCTTTCACCTTTGTTAACCGCAACTCATTTTTCTCTTTTGGGTTGGGCCATACCTAGTGTGGAGTTCTCCTTGGCTGTTGGAGGAGGGCCGTTTTGTTCATCCCAGCAGCCCAGCTAGCTCAGCCCCGAAATAACCACACAGAAACTATTAATTAAACCACTGCTTGGCTCATTAGCTCTAGCCTCTTATTGGCTAACTCTCACATCTTGTTTAATTCATTTCTATTAATCGGCTTACCGGGAAAGATTCAGCATGTCTGACTCTGGCGGCTCCATGACGACTCTCTCTGACTCTGCTTTCTTCCTCCCAGCATTCTATTTAATTTTCCCCACCTACCTAAGTTCTGCCCTATCAAGGGCCCAAAGCAGTTTCTTTATTAACCAATGAAAGCAATACAAAGACAGAGGAACCTCCTACACCACTTGGTAAAGTGTCCCACTTTTCTGAAATTTATCATTTTGGGGTTTCCAGTGCAATCCAGATTTCACCTTCACAGCTTCTAGCAGTGGCTGCTCTGTGCCCCCAGGAAGGAATATTTTTGCCATATGCCTGAACTCAGCAGTTTTTCTTAACTACCGAGAAAGATTCCATAACTTCTCTCCCGTGCCATTCTTGAATGCAAAACCAGAACCACATGGCCAAAGCTGCCTTGTTCTGCATGTTGGGGTTGTGACCTGGCTTTCTTGTTGAATTGCGTTTGTGCAAAACCTTTCCATTTTTTAAGTCTAGCAGATCCCTCGTCTCTTTTCCTTTCAAAGATTGCAGATGATCTGGCTCGAGTTTTGTCTTGTGGGCAGCATGCCCTTTATTCCATTCTATATCAGGCCTGTCTTTAAGCTTCTCAACTTCTATTATTATTATTATTATTATTATTATTATTATTATTATCATTATTTTATTATTTAATAAAAATTTCTGCCTCCTCCCCACCTCCCATTTCTTTCTCCCTCCTCCCATTCCCCTCCCCCTCCCTCTCCAGTCCGAAGAGCAGTAAGGGTTCCCTGCCCTGTGGGAAGTCCAAGGTCCTTCCCCCTCCATCCAGATCTAGGAAGGTGAGCATCCAAACAGGCTAGTCCCCCCCAAAGCCAATACATGCAGTAGGATCAAAACCCAGTGCCATTATCCTTGGCTTCTCAGCAGCCCTCATTGTCCGCCATGTTCAGGGAGTCCAGTTTTATCCCATGCTTTTTCAGTCCCAGTCCAGCTGGCCTTGGTGAGCTCCCATTAGATCAGCCCCACCATCTCAGTGGGTGGGGACACCCTTCATGGTCCTGACTTCCTTGATCATGCTCTCCCTCCTTCTGATCCTTATTTGGACCTTGGGAGCTTAGTCCAGTGCTTCAGTGTGGGGCTCTGTCTCTATCTCCATCCATCCCCAGATGAAGGTTCTATGGTGATATGCAAGATATTCATCAGTGGCTATAGGATCGGGCCATTTCAGGCTCCCTCTCCTCAGGTGCCCAAGGAACTAGATGGGGACATCTCCCTGGACACCTGGGAACCCCTCTAGAGTCAAGTCTCTTGCCAACCCTAAAATGGCTCCCTTAATTAAGATATATACTTCCCTGCCCCCATATCCACCCTTCCTTTATCCCAACCATCCCATTCCCCCAAGCTCTCCCCATCTTCTCCTTCACACTTTTCTTTCCTCATCCTCCCCTTCACACTTTTCTCTCCCCATCTCCCCTTACCCCCATACCCACCCCACCCCCAAGTGTCAGCAGTAAAAAACAATGACATCTTGAATTTTCCATGCAAATGGATGGAAATAGAAAACACTATCCTGTGTGAGGTAACCCATAACCAAAAAGATGAAAATGGGATGTACTCACTCATAATTGGTTTCTAGTCATAAATAATGGACACTGAGCCTTTAATTCATGATCCTAGAGAAGCTAAATAACAAGGTGAACCCAGAGAAAAACATACAGTTATCCGCCTGGATATTGGAAGTAGACATGATTGCCGAGCTTCTCATCTTCTTAAGCACAGGAGTTGGCTCCAACATTATATGCTCCTTTTTTCCTCAAATTGTATATTTTGCATTTCTTTGTCCTGCTTGCTCCTTTTCATTGTAGTTCTGCATAAGAGTGATCTCTAATAGCCATGTGACATGGTCAATACTAAGCTGTCTTTGAAATCTCTTCTACTAATAACATTAATCGCAAACTGTACAATATAGCCTCAGATAGATTTTTAGAACAAGTGCAAAATGCAGCTACATTCCTAATAAAAATATTCCAAGAATGGTCTTTATGCTGACTGCTAATATTCCCTCCCCCTGACAACTCTTGAGCTGCACCCCATAGTTCACATTGCTTGCAGTACTAATGCCTTTCATGCTCCCAGTAGGTTGGTCCATTAAGCTCCATTTAAAGTGTTCAGCTACTCTTGTAGTCTTCAGTCCCACAGTCTTCCATATTCCTTCAACAAATGGTGTGGTTAGGACTGTCATATAACCCCCCTCTCCCTAGTGTCAACTTCTGTCTTAGTTATTGAAAAAAAAAACATGACTAAGACAGCTTTGATAGAAGGAAGTATTAAACTGGGTACTTGCTTACACTTTTAGAGGGTTAATCTATGATCATCAAGGCAGGACGCAGTAGCTGAGAGCTTTATGACCTGACCCACAGGTAGCAGACACAGGGTTGTGTACTGTGCCTGGCCTAAATTTCTGAAAACTCAAAGTCCATTCCCAGTGACATGTTTCTTCCAACAAGGCCACACCTACTAATCCTTAGTAACTGGGAATAAAGCATACAAATATATGAGTGTTTGGAGAAGACCCATAAGCTATTATTGTGAAAAAGTATTGGATATTTGCTGACAAGTGTATTTTCAGCCTCTTTGGAAATGATCCTCTGACTTTTGATTTTTATTAAATTGACGTGATTTACTGTATTAATTAAATTTACATAATTTATCCTGGGTTATAGAAATAAATCTCACATGATCTTAGTGGGTTTTTTTTTTATTATATTGTTGCATTAGTGAGAGTATACACACACACACACACACACACACACACACACACACACACACACACAAAGTGGATAGAGGTAAGAGAAGGAGCGAGGGAGTGGGAGAAGATGTCACATGGTAGAGAGGCCAACCATGGAAGTTCCTGGTATAATTCAGTCTGTGTCCAAAAGCTTGAGAACCCAGGTGTTTTGACATGGATAAGCATATGTTTCGCAAACCAAATTTCTGAGTTTGTACATTGTATATATTTGGACTTTGAACTCTTAGATGGTTCTTAGGGCTAGATGAGTAAGTCCCATGATACAGTTGAAGTCTCCTTAAGAAAATGAAATGAAATATGTTGAAATATGTGTTTGAGTTTGCATCTTAAGGTAATTTTCAGTTTTTAATTTTTTAGTCATTTGTTGTTGACTAATGATTCACTTAATTTTGGCATGATTTTTTTTTTTTTTTTTTTAGTTTCTGGGTCCATTTTTAGTCTTGATCAATATTTTCATTTCATTATGATAAGAAAATATAGTTTTATTATTATATTGTCTCAAATGCACTGATACATGTTTACAACTTATTTTACTATTTATCCTAAGGAATAGTCTATCTACCCCCAAAATAATATATATTTTACTTTTGATTAGTGCCCTGTTTAGTTTTATGTTTTTAAAATTTTTTATTTAAAATATTTTTTTAAAAAAATCATTTTGCATACCAACCACAGTTTCCCTTTCCTCCTCTCCTCCTGCTCCTTTCCCCCATCTTACTCCCTCCCAACCTCCCCATTTACCTCTCAGAAAGGGTAAGACAGATGGGGACTCAACAAAGTCTGTCATATTAAGTTGGGGAAGAACAAGCACTTCCCCCATATCTAGGCTGAGCAAGGTGTTCCTTGATATGTTTCTTTGTGGAACTCTTGCTTCACTTATTCTATCCATTATTAAAAATGAATTCCTGGGGTTGGAGATATGACTTAGTGGTTAAGAGCACAGGGAGTTCTTTCAGAGGATCTGGGTTTGATCCTCCAGACCCAGATGACAGCTCACAACTATCAATAACTTTAGTTCTAGTATTTTTGTGTGTTCTACTTACTAAATGGAGTTTTTTTCTTGCTCATAACAGTTTTTTTGTGACTCATCTAAATCTGTTATCATTACTAGCAAGCATATTTCATTTTTTATTATTGCTGTAGAATGTAAGTTACACTTTTTACACAGGGGCAGAGTTGAATAGTTAGAGGCAATATGGCAGCAAAACTACAACCTTCAGTATTCTGATATCAGAAAACAAAGCTTTTTCAATACCTGATCTAAGAGACAGATCTATTGTGTGAAATCAATATAGGTTGAAGGGTCTATTGGACACTGGATGTCTATCATTATGCAATCTTAAGAGCTTGTGATTTTAGACACAATGTCCTGCCCTTCTTGTGCCTACAACATGTTATATAATCCTCAAAATAATATAAATAATGGCTCTCACCTATTAACGCACTACTCTTGCAGAGGACGGCAGTCCAGTTCCAAGCATCCAGGTGATAAGGCTCAGAACCTCCAGCAACTACAGTTGCTGCACATGCAACTCCCTCTTCTACAATTCTACATGTACATGTTCCTACAGACATACACATAATTAAAAACAAAAGTCAATTTCATTAAAAGATGGATAACATCCTTTAATAGCTATTACAGAGTGCAGAGGAACTTAGTAATATTGTAGGTTGAATTCCAACTTTGTTATTACGTCATAGCTATGGTCAAGGTATTTATTAACAGCATTTTCTTGGTTCACTTTTCTCAGCTTCTCTAATATAGAGTTGATGTGAGACTTAAGTAAGTTAATATATGTGAAACACTTAAATCAGTGCCTGGCTCCAAGAACTGCATAAATGTTATAATTATTTCAAAGACAGAAAGATGTGAAGACATAAAATTAGATCGTTTACTCAAGGTAATTAAACTAGAAATTGATGTGTTTGATATTGCAAAAGAGATCTGTGCTCATGCTCCCAATAGCTAGACTTCCTGTCTACCCAGATGCTTATTTAGATCATTAATTTTATTGTTTTATGAGTAATTGGTGATGCTTGCCTTGAAATTTTTCTATCAAAAACATTTCAGTTTAGGGCCTATAAGATGGCTTTGTGGGTAAAGGCACTTTCTATACAATTCCCTGAACTGGCTCTGCAAAGTTGTCCACTGGCCTCTATACACATACATACATATATATATATATATATATATGTATATGTATATGTATATGTATATGTATATGTATATGTATATGTATATGTATATGTATATGTATATGTATATATATACATAATGGTAATGGGCACCCACACAAATATATCCTGTATGCATGCATGCACACATTCAGAAATACACCAAATATAATTTAAAATTACTCCATTTGCTGGGCAGTGGTGGCACACACCTTTACTCCCAGTATTAGGGAAACAGAAGCAAGCCTGTTAGTTTGAAGCCTACCTAGTAAGTTCCAGGACAACCAGGGCTGCACAGAGAGACCCTGTCTTGAAAAAGACCAAATAAAAACAAAAACAAATAGAATCAGTTCATCCATAAATTTTCAAAGGAGACTTGGAGGAGTTGGAGGAAGAGGGAAGAGTAGTATATATATAGTATATAGTAGTATATAGATGCAATGCTCACGTATGAACTTCTCAAAAAATCATAAAAGTTAATACTTATACTTTATATCACTACTAAGTAAATGCCCTTGACAAATATAAATTTTAAAAAAGCACTCAGTTCCATCTAAATGGTTAAGAAGTTTCTCAAGGCACTCAACAACAATTCCTGTTTTTGGTAGTTTGTTTTGTTTATTTTTATTTATTTATTATTATTAGTTGCTTTGCTTGAAGGGCATTGTTGCAGGGAGGAATAAGGTGCTAGTTGAGTTAGAAAGGGATTACGTCTTCTGTTAATTTGCTTTGTGCATAATGAAGCAGGGTGAAGCAAGCCTTTAAAGTGTTGGAAAATGTCAATAAAAGAGAAATGCATATTTAAAATATCAGATCACAGATGCTGGGGAGATGTCACAGTGGTTAAGAATGCTGACTGCTCTTTCCAGAGGACCTGGGGTTCAATACCCAGCACCCACAGCTTATCTCACTGCCTTCCTGTGACCCCTATTCCAGAGATCCATCATCTCTTGTGACCTGTGTGGTCACTGCATGCATGTGGTGCACAAACATACATTCAGGCAAACACCCATGCACATAAAATAAACAAAATCTCAAAAAAACCTTCAAAAAGAAAGAACAAACAAAACAAAACAACAAGAAAACCTATCAAATCAAAAGCCTAGAGAGAGAATGACTTCACCAAAAGTGTTTTCATGGAGAACTCCAGGGCTTATAACATAAGTGTAACATCTTATAAAAGCAAACAATGGATTCCCCCCAAATACCAGAATTAATTAACTCAGAACTGTGGAACCTTGACAAAAGCTAACAATACACACTCAGATGTTTAATTCAAAATGAAGCTGCTGTCTTCAGTGAGTGGTCCATTTGTCTTCCTTCCACCTTCAGATCAGCAGTGGCTGGGATAAAGCATCTCATAATTGTAGCTTGTCTTTGTAGAGGGAGAGCAAGCAATACTGTCCCTTCTTCTCATGTAACTGTGTTTCCCATCTATTTGGTGGCTTCCTGTTGTTTGACAATACTTTTTCTGAAGAGATGCTACACACATATCTATTTATGCCAGATAGGGAGTCCAGGACAGAACAAGTTACAGACACCAGCAGAATCCAACTTCATGAACCAATGAGTTTTATTGGGGTTACTTACTGAAATATGGTGAGAGGTTACTTACAGGAGCAGAAATGACTTAAAGTCAGCTGCATCACAAAAGTCAATCCTAGCTTGGGTGGCAGCCCATGAAAGCTGATACACAGCATTCTGTTCCAGCTCTTACATTCTTTCAACCCTTGTTCAGCAATGATCTCTGAGAGCATTGCAAGGGTGACTACAGATGTCCACTTATGGCTCAGGATTAGGTCAATGTGTCACAGCAACAGTCACTTACTTTTCAGAAACGTCACCAGTGGCTATGAGCTGAGGTTGACAATGGTGAACTCAGCTGTAAACACAAATGTTAGAAGGAAGCTTGATGGACACACATCACACCCATCTAGTAACACAGTGGAAGCTACTTCTAGCTTTGAGACCTGTGGTCTCCCTGGTCTTATGTTTTGTTATGGCTTACAGGACCAGATGTAAACTCCTTCTTAAATCCAACTGAATAATTGTTCATCTTATCCATGCTAACTGATCCACCAAAGCACAAGCAAATATATCCTGTCTGACATGTTAGTATTTTAGCAGAGTTGATAGCCAAGCAAGAATGTTAGTGACAGTTCTCCACTGCCCTTCAAATGTTAACCAGCAGTGGAGAAGTTTCCAGGTTAATCCCAGCTTAATTTCTCCAGGTCTTAGAATCAAAGAATTGTCTATAGCAATAGGGTCATAATATCTTATTATGGATAATAATCAACAGCGGTTGTAATGACTTTATGGTTGTATGATCGTACAGGGCTTCCAGTGCCAACAACTCATAAAGAGGGTTTATATTCAAATAATCTTCTGTCCCTGGACATGTCCTACTCCATAAATGCAGGGTACTTTTTGGATTTTTTCCCCTTTCATTTGGCACAGCACTGGTAGGGTTGTAAGGAAGATTGATGTACTGTCTTGGTGAGTGTTTTATTGCTGTGGAGAGGCACCATAACCAAGGTATAAAAAAAAGCATTTCAGTTGAGGTTGGCTTACAGTTTCAGAGGTTTAGTCCATTATCATAATGGCAGGTACATGGCAATCATGTAGGAAGACATGGTACTGGAGAAGAAGTTGAGAGGTTCTATATACAGATCAGCAGGCAACAGGAAGAGAGAGAGACTAGGCCAGACTTAGGCTCTTGAAACATAAAAGTCCACACCCAGTGACACACTTGCTACAGCAAGATCACCCCTACTCCAACAGGCCACATCTCCTAATCCTTCTCAGTAGTAACTAAGCAATCAAATATATGAGCCTGAGGGTCGATTCCTATACAAGCCTATGTAAGCTGCTTATGGTTTTTCGTAATATTCTATGGTGTCACTCTCTCAGGTTTACACAACCTCTTACCTACTGGTCAAAGTCACTGAGGATCTGTCAAAACCTTTTCTACATTATAAAGATCTCACTCCACCAATGGGCTCAGAAAAAAAAAAAACCTAGAGCTCCTTAAGGTAATTCTTGAGGTCCTGACTGGATCATTCTTTTTCTTAATGCCTTAGTGAATATATTTGTATTTGGCCCAGTCAACTGGGTTTCCAACACATATTCTCTTTTCCCCCAGTACTCCCAGAAGTACTTGACCATTCTCTATTGTTTAACCATTCTGGACATTTATAGGAAACTTCAGATGGCGATTACCAAGTGTTCCTGATGACTCTGATAACCCAGTCCATCAGGAACTGATTTCCTCCATAGGGTCTTGGGGCTTTGAAGCCTTTGCCTTAAGGAGAGATGGGTGGTTAGTTATATTACTCAGTTCTTCTGCCTCCACAGAAGTCAAACTGATCCCATTCATTCTTTTGTCCCACAGCTTCACAAGTCAAGCTTCAAAGAAGAGCTGGAAGAGGTTTAGACCAACTGAGTCATTTGGAAAGATCACTCTCCAGCCTGTTGAGCCTCCTGCAGGCTATTCATTGTGCTCCAGGTTCTCAGCATTTGTAACCTGCCCTCATTCTGCCATGGGCTTTGGCTTTGCAGCTGTCTTTTACTCATTTCTGCTGTTATAATTAACCCATCACACCGGTATTCCTGTTAGTGAGCCTACTAGAACTCATTGGACCAATAAGTTGGACTTGGTGATGTCTGTACTTGGTCTGTCTTGGGCTCCCTATCACACATTTTCCTAGAGGACTGTGAACAGGAATGCCTTTATTAAGCATGGCTCACAGTACTTTCTGGACTCAGAGCCTCCTGGGGCATTTGATGGGTGCTTCTAAGGTCCTAACAGTAAACACTTTGGACATTACTAATCCAGGAAGAACCTTCCATAATAGAAATAACCTGGAATGTCAGGAAGGTAAGGGGTTAGGAAAGTGCTTACACCGAGTTTTTCAGACTTTATATGTATACTAGAGTATATGCATTTGCAAAACTGTACAAATACCACAAAATGCTAAGGAGATCTCAAGATTAATCTCCCTTTTAACTCTCTGCAAGCAAGGCACAAAAGTTAAAGCAAGTTGTAAATGACTTATCTAAGTGTAAGGAATGTCCCACCCACACAGCGCCTGGCTGCAAATCCTGGGTTGCAGGAAGCCAATTTGCTGGCCGCCATTACAAGATGGCTCCAAACCCCTGCACCACTGAGTAAACAACTCCATATTAGGCAAGGCTGTAGACAGAACCTCTCGCATGCGCAGTAGTGTGCAGTAATCATGGCCAATCCCATGGTCGGGGGCATCGAAAGACGAGCGAGTAGCCAATCCAGGCACGACCCGTTTCCGCTCTCCCTATATAAGCGGCTGCCATTTAGTACTCGGGACCCCTCACTTCCTGCTCTCCCTTCAACCAAGAGGCTCCAATAAAGTGTGATTTGAGAAGAATCCTCGACTGGTGGTTGTTCTTCCCTGCTGGTCAGGGGGGTTGGCCGCACTGGGTGAGCATTCTGCTAATTTTCTTTTGGTTCCTGGAATTTAAGGAAGTTTCCCTCAATACATTTAGCCATGGAGCAAGTGGATAAAGACAAGAACAACTGACAAACAGATTTAAGGGAAATAGTTATCTGTTGGAAGTACATATGATTTTTTCTAGAACCATATCCTGCTTAAAAATGGATTCTGCCATTCTCAGCTAAGAGTGGCATTTCACGAGCTCCTCCACCCTCACACCAGGGTTTTGGCTGGTTGACATTGTGCAGTTTGTGCATGAAGTCCAGCTGCCGTGAGTTTATGTGTGTAATAGCCCTGCTGGGTCCAGTAAAACACTGTTTTGTTGTAGATGTCCACGAAATGAACTAACACATTTAAAAGCAGAGTGGGGAAAAAAGGAAGGAGAGTGAGAGCAAGAGCACACATATGAAGTTTGGAGGGAAATGGTGGATGTAGGTGTTGTTGGACAGAAGGGAGAGGGTGTGGATTTGATTGAAACACATTATACCCGTATCTACATTTCTCAATGATAATGAAGCTGAAACAGAAGTTAGGTAAAGCACCAACAAGCAGGTCCAGTCTATAATAAACAGCACTAACTTCTGGGAAAGGCTGACCTCTGATTGTATAGAAAAACATCTCTTAAGCAAAGTACAAGTCATACTCAATCAACCGAAGCATAATGCATTCACGTGAGTTAAAAAAAAAAGTAACAGAAAGTTGACCCAGGAATCCCAAGGAATAGACTTGTTGCACAAAGTTTTTAAGCAAACATTGTGAGTGAGCTCAAAATCCACAAGAAAAACAAAAAGGAGCAATGTAGGAGAGTCATGTCTCACCAAATGAAGGATTATATAAATAGGAGATATTTTCTGTAAGAGGTTACCAGACTTCAGCTAGCAGGAAGACTGTGAATAGGGCTTGAAATCAAGAGAAGCACAACAGAGAACTTCTCTTTGCTCTGAGTTGAGGACACCTGGAGAGAGAATGCCAGTTTCCTTATAGGCCTGTTGGAGGCCTTGAAGGAGTATGTGACTAATGGTCCTTGCTGTGCATTTGCACAATGGAGATCAAAGAAGAAGATGGTGGGTTTGGTGGACCTATGAAGAGTTCTGTCAGTCATTCAATCAGGCACAGAGTTGCAGTTAAGGTTATATTGTCCTATTGATCCAAAATTATTGAACTCTTGACCAGCAGATGTCATTGTAAGGTGATCTTATTCAAACAAATTTCTTCTAAAAATATTTTTCTACTGAGTTTTAATTGAAAATTATGTTTATGAGACATTAGGAAGTACAGCCAGAATTGTGCTTCATTCCTACCAACTATGACAAATGATTTGGAATACATTTCTTTGTACTTTATTTTAGATCACTACTGTGCGCAAGTGTATGTGTGTGCTGTAGTGTGTACACATGTGTGTGTGTGCAGATACACATACCTGTGTGTGTACATGCAGAGAACTGAGAGGATGCCCACTGTCATGTCTAGCACTCTTTGCCTTATTTACTGAATCTAGAGTTATGCTGTCAGGCAGTGAGCAAAGCCCCATCAACCTTCCTGTTCCCAGGCCCCACAGTGCTGGGTCCATATGTGTATATGGGTCCACAACTGCTTTTTAAGCAGATTGTAGAGTTTGAAGGCATGTTCTCATGACTTAACAGCAAACCGGATCAATCATCTACCCACACACAACGGGTATTAGTTTCTACAAACAGATTTGTTTCTATTAATTTTCTTTTGATCATTGTTCTCATACAGCATTTTGAAGATTGCTATGAGCTTGAATTCAGTTTGGAGATTATAATTAAGAAATAGCAGACTTCATATTAGTGTCTCTTCCTTGGCACTCACAGAGTATGTTCATATAGTGCCTTTTCTAGAGTGTTTGTGTGTGGAAAATACTTTATCCCAAAACTACCTTTCCTTATGCATATATTGTTACATTTTGTGGAGCAGTGCTAACCTTGAAATACAAGGCAGGAAATTCCTGCCTTAGCTGCTCATCTGTGTCTGATCTGCTTTCCAAAACCGCCAAGAAATCTTCACTGCCCAAAGAAAGGCAGGAGGAACTGAACCAGGGGCAAAGTGATGTCACATGAACATCATGGCCTCTTTCAAAGCTAGAAAGTGCTACATCTGTCTCCCAGAAACACTTCTTCTCCTTTTGGCTCAGTGCTTCTCATGTGCTACTTTTCCACTTTTGTGTTTGTTTAAAGCAGGATATATCAGAGAACAACGATGACCCATTACTAAAAGGTTAATTACCCAGTGAACCGAAGCTGAAATTAACAAAACCAAACAAGCACATTAGATACTTAGTAGAAAGAATAGAAAAATATTGGCAAATAATAGAAAGCTACATTTTTTCTAAAGGAAACCACTTTTTATGGTTTCTTGACTTTAATTATTGAGGAAAAGAGGCCATGAATTTGAAGGGAGCAAGGAGAGCATATGGAATGGTGTGGAGTGAAAGGAGGGAAGGGAGAATGTTATTATTCCATATCACAATCTCAAGAGTAAAAATGAAAAAATAGAAATGAAAAACTAACATTCTAGTAGACAAATATGTGTATACTTTTCAAGGATGATCATTCACTTTTCCTTTTGTTAAACATTGCATAAAAAAGACTATTATAAAGTATATAACTATAAAATATGACTATTTCAACTGTTGTTTTTAGAGTTAAATTTATTTATGTATGTGTGTTTGTGTGTGCAGATGGGCCATGAAGGTCAAAAGAGGGCATTGGATCCTATCATGCTGGAGTAGAAACGTCCCGAGCCTCTGGGAACAGAAACTGTGTCCTCTGCGGAGAGCACAAACATAACTAACTGCGGAGCCATCCTTCAGGTTCTACATCCCATTGTTCTGGGTTAATTGTATCAGCATAAAGGGGGGATCACTGTTTTTCTTCTAAAATCTTGTCATATTTTTAATAGTATTACGGCAAGATAAATTCCCACTAATAGTATTTCTAAGCCAAATACATGGGCATAAACATACAACAGAAGCAAAAGTCAATAAAAATGCATAAATAGAATTAAGGCATATTCACTTTTATTCAACAAAGGAAACAATCAGAGAAGAGCAGAGTGAGAAGAGAACAGGAAACAAAGTTCTGGAAACATGTATCTGATATGAGGATAAAGTTCAGAATAAACAGGGGTCTCAAACAAATTGATAACAAGAAAGCAAATTACCCCCGATTTACAAATGGCAAAAAAATTGAAAGCTTGCTACTACCTCAGAGAAATAAGCACGTATCCAACAAAAAACAAAAACATGCTCAGCATGTCTGAGCCACAGGGCAATTCCAAGCACAGCCACCTGTTAGATGCCTTTTTGAAAAATACAAGTAATAAGACTTGTTGGTGAAAATGTGGGAAAGGGAAACCCTGGGTCTGGAGAGATGGCTTAGTGGGTAAGAGGACTGGACACTCTTCCAGAGGTACTGGGTTCAGTTCTGAGCACCCATATTATGTGGCTCACAACAACATGTAACTCTGACTACAGGAGATCTAATGGTCTCTTCTGGCCTCCATGGGCACTGAGCTCATGTGGAATAAACCCCCACACAAATACATAAATAAGAATTAAAATCTTAAGAGAAAATTTTACAAAGAATCCTCATGTACTGTTGGTAGTAATGTAATTTGGTATAGCCATTATGTATAATTTAAATGCAAACTACCATATGATTCAAAATTTTTTATTATGGGTATCTATTCATGAAATGAAATGAAATCTGCATATCAAAGAACTTTCTTTGCTTTCTTGTCCATTGTGATATTAGTCACAAAAGCCAAAATTACCTAAGTAAATGTCTATCACTGGAAGAGCAAGTAAGGAAAGTGTAGCAGTATACACAATGGAATACTATTAAAGCATAAAGGAATTCTGACAATATGATTGTCAACCTAGGACATTAAGCTATGTCAAAAAAGATAGAGACAAATGCCATGGTATATTAATCATGTATGGAATCTAAAATGTTAATTTCAAGTGAGCACACAATAGAACAGTGGCTATCAGCGGGAAGGGCTTGGGAGAATTGAGATTACTAATGTTAGCACAGACTTCTAGCTAGACAGGTATAAATTCAGGCCATCTATTAAAGAATAGGGCAATTACATTAGCAACAATGTATTTCCCACTAGAAAATTGCTTAAGAGAGTAACTTTTCAATGTTTTCATCTCAAAAGGGATTATGATAGGTGAGAGATTTTGAATTGGTCAGTTTTAGCTATTCTACAATGTGCATGTATACGAGAAAAAAAATCTCTTAACAAATATTTATAGTTTATCAATTTAAAAATGATGGAAATCTAAATTAAGAATATCAATTCACTACTTGCAAGAAATGAAGAAATGAGAAGTAAATTATACTTGATAATAAAGTCTTTCATTGATATATTACTTAAATATATGAGATGGTATTTTATATGCGATCTGTTATCACATTTGGGAGATATGTTGTGAAACCACTTCACACCTTTCAAGTGATGAAACCTTAAGGAAGCAGCACCACACGAAAACATATGATTGGAACATTGATTTTCATGATGGAAAGGATAAACCCTTACCAACTTGTCCTAGAGTATGAATACATACCAGTATGTGTTAATTAGCTTTCTTGTTATTTGCTTTTCAAGAGAAAATTATTTTAATATGTTTTCTATTCACTTGATTTTAGGATATTTGGAGAACTCTTCCATACAGTTCATGATGAAACTGTCCTTTATAATTGTCACATCTTTTATTACAAGTTTACAGGTTGTCATGTCGTATCCCTTTAGTCTTCAAAGGACTCTCATCCCTAATATTTTGACCTCCTTTGGAATGACAAATGTCAAGAGGGCTAAAAGAAACTATGTGCCTCACATTCTAAAGGCCAGAAAGTGATTGCCTTATTTCTTTATAAGGAAGAGCTCTGATGTGTGGGGGAGGGGGAAGGGGTTGGTGTCAGGAGTGTGTAAAAAAAGGGTAGCAAAAATTCTAATTGGCATTAAAAAATAAAAACCCAGAGTCTGATATAGGAGTTAATACTGAAGATCAGAGAAGCAAAGTGGCCAATCACTAGAGTTCTTATCTTTACCAGTGCTCAGAACAAAAGGGCAAACCTGCTTCTATGAATCTTCAGATTGCGTCTCCAGACTGCATCTCTCTCCACCATACGTCAGACTATATCTGAGTTCCTGTCTTCTCCTGCTTTATATTCTTCTCCCTACCCTGTCATATTTCTTCCTGTCTCCACCTCTCTAGTGCTGGGATTAAAGGTCTGTGTGTGACTCTTAAATACTGGGCTTAAAGGCGTGCGCCACCACTGCCCAGCTCTGTTTCTTTTTTAGACTGGATCAATCTAGAGTAGCCCTGTGTGGTCTTGAACTCACAGAGATCTATTTGCCTCTGTTTCTCATTGTTGGTATTAAAGGTGTGTGCCACCAGTGCCTGTCCTTTATAGCTTGTGGTTTAGCTCTGCATTCTGATCTTCAGGCAAACTTTATTTGTTAGATTACAGACAATCACTACAGAAAAGCACATGGTATTTTGTTTTTTACCTTAAGGGAGTGACTAGACTGACCTTGGCATTGACATTTATGTGTGTGTTGGGGAGTGAAGGCATTTGTAGGGAAGGGAACAGAAGGTATTTGTGTGAAGTGTGCAGAAGACACTGTGACCAGAAGTCAGTTTATGACAAATGACACTGTCTCAAGGGTGGAGTTGGGTCTTATAGATGGGAGCCACAGAATCAAAGACAAGTTCACTCATTACTTGACTGCTTCTGCAACTTTGTAGTAATATCCTTACTGTATCCATGTTTGGATTACACATAAGTTTTTTTTCCTTATGTAAGAGCCAGGGTAGGAAGAATGAACATTCATGCAGCTGGTTGAAGAATGTTTAACTTTCAAAGAGAGGTCAGGTTTTACGTCCTGCCATTCCTCAGGGGGTGAGAGCAAGGGAAAATCAAATCTATAAAATGGGAATAAAAAACAGTTGGGTGTAACAAAAGCAACATTTCCAGCCAATAATGGTGTCACACAATCTGACCATTATGACTCATGGTGAGATAAACATTTTGAATGCTCAAAAGCAACCTCTCTCATGCTGTCGTTTTGATGAAAGCATAGGCACAAATGTATTAGATGTTCCCCCTTAGAGACATTTCAAACTGCCATGAATAATAGTTAAAATACAAAAGAAAAATCATATAACCTTAGGAGGGTCACCTTGGATGGAGGATTTTGAATCCACATGGAAGGCGTTTGGGGACTTTATCTGTGTAGGTATTCATTCATTTATTTACTTATTCCTTTGTTTGTTCTTGACTTCTTACTCTGTAATGATCACTCAAGAGTAAAGCATTGGAAAAAGTTACCCAGGGTCACAATCTATCTTTGAGGGGACATGTTTTATGGAGTAGTACATTCAAGAAACAAAATACAAATCCATTTCCATTTCAAGGAAGACATAATAGGCACTTACTGGCTGATGAATGTGATCCGTGGAACTTTAGGTTTTGAATGTGAATCCTCATTCTTTGACATAACAAAACAGGACTCAGAATATGTTGACTGTACTGACAGCAGCTCAGGACCATCTGATATCTCAGGCTGGAGGATAGGGGCTGCATACTACTTGAGATAGAGGTCACACTTTATGTTTACAATTTCGCACATAAAAATGCTCAGCAACATAAAAAGACTCTTCTTGAGGTCACATCATCAATAGTATTTCCACAGTCAGGCATTTTGCTCATGCATTTCATATTTGGTGATGTACCATTCACATACATAGATTTGTTGAACTGTGTCTTAGTTAAAATTTCCATTGCTATGATAAAACACTCTTACAAAAAGCAGCTTGGGGAGGAAAGGATTAATTTAACTCCCACTTCCATTTTACAGTCAATTATGGGAGGAAGTCAGGGGAGAAACTGAAAGTAGGAACTGAAGCAGAGGCCATGCTGCTTACTGGCTTACTCATTTTGCTTTCTTATATAATGCAGGACTGCCTGCCCAGAGATGGCACAGCCCACAATGGACTGGGACCTCCCACATCAACCATTAATTAAGGAAAGGGCCAACAGATTTGCCTAAAAGTCAGTCTTATGGAGTCAATGTCTCAACTGAGAGTCTCTCTTTCCAGTTTGTGTCTAGTTGATAAAAAAACAAACAGGATAAATTCACAATACATATGGGCAGGAAAGAAGAGCTAACACCAGATTGGCAGCCAGCTGTGCTGTCTGGTTACACAGCTCCAGGACATTTTCATTTGTGTCCACATGATCCTTGATAATACTTTGCATAAGCACAATGATTCAATGCAAAGAGGGGTCTCCTCTATGCACTGAATTGTATTGCTGTATCTCTCATTAGCATGAAGGAAAGAATAAAAGGAAACAATGAAGGGACAGATGTTCCTCAAAAGGGTATAATTCATTTTCTTATCTTACTACATATCTGAAATGTTCTGCTAGAATATCATCCACATTTATTACTTTCTCCTCAAGACAAAATATCCGAGAAAACCAGCTTTACAACAGAAGAACTTATTGCGGCTTATGGTTTAAGAATACAGTCCACCATGGCAAGAAGGCATGGTCGCAGGAACACTAGGTAACTGAAAACATTGTGTATGCAGCCTGGAACCAGAAAGAGGTGAATACTAGGCTTATCTTATTTTGTCCTTTTATTTATTAGAAGACTGCAGTCATGGGATGGTCTTATCCACTTTTGGTGGGTCTTCCCACCTTCGGGAACCTAATCAAGAAACTTCCTCACAAAGATGTTTGGTTAGTTGTTTGTTTTCATGGAGATTCTAAAGTCTATCAAGTTGACTTTCTTTTTTTAAATGATTTTTATTGAACTCTACATTTTTCTCTGCTCACCTCCCTGCCCTTCCTCTCCCCTTCAACCTTCTCCCAAGGTATCCATGATCCAAATTTACTCAGGAGATCTTGTCTTTTTCTATTACCCATGTGGATTAGATCTATGTATGTCTCTCTTAGGGTCCTCATTAATGTCTAGGTTCTCTGGGACTGTGATTTGTGGGATGGTTTTCTTTGCTTTATGTTTAAAAACCACTTATGAGTGAATACATGTGATAATTGTCTTTCTGTGTCTAGGTTACCTCACTCAAAATTATGTTTTCTAGCTCCATCCATTTGCCTGAAGAATTCAAGATGTCGTTATTTTTTTCTGCTGTGTAGTACTCCATTGTTTAAATGTACCACATTTTCCTTATCCATTCTTCAGTCAAGGGGCATTTAGGTTGTTTCCATGTTCTGGCTATGACAAACAATGCTGCTAAACATAGTTGAGCACATGTCCTCGTGGCACGATTGAGCCTCCTTTGGTATATACCCAAAAGTGGTATTTTGGGGTATTGAGGAAGGTCTTTTCCTAATTATCTGAGAAATCACCATACTGACATCCAAAGGGGCTGTACAAGCTTGCATTCGCACCAGCAATGCAGAAGAGTTCACTTTAACCCACAGCCTCTCCAGTATAAGTTATCTGCCTGATGTGGGGTTATGAAGATCTTTTCCTATTCTGTAGGCTGCCGTTTTGTCTTATTGGCCATATCCTTTGCTTTATAGATACTTTTCAGTTTCAGGAGGTCTCATTTATTAATTGTTTCTCTCAGTGTCTGTGCTACTGGGGTTATATTTAGGAAGTGATCTTCGGTGCCAATGTGTTGCTTTCCTGTACCTGCTCCTGTTGAGTTCACTGTCTCAGGTCTGCTCTGGCCCAGGTTGCTGGCTCAGTCCTGGATCCATAAATGTTCCTGACTGGATCTGTTCCTGCTCCCATGTAGCTTGCTTTTACAGGCCCACTCTGACCTAGGTGGCTGGTTCAGTCTTGCTCCCATGGGGCTTACTGCTCCAGGCTTGCTCTGGCCTAGGTCACTGGCCCAGGCCTGCTTCTGCAAATGACCCTGGTCTGGATCCACTCCTGCTCTTGTGGAGTTCACTGTCCAAGGCCTGCTTTGGCTCAGGTCGCTGGCTCAATCCTGTTCTTTTGGAAATCACTGGCTCAGACCTACTCTGGCCTAGGTAGCTGGTTCAGTTTGCCCCTATGGAGTTCCTCAAGTTGACTTTCAAGGTGGACCATTGGAGTATCTCAGCTTTCATTTATATGTTTTCTAGTTCTTTGATGGCAAGAATCATGATTTTTAAGAAATTTGGTAAAAAAAAAAAACCACAAAACTGAAATTTAAAAAAAAAAACACTTAATATCCACAGGGATATTCTTTTTAAAGTTTTTTTGAGGGTATAATACAGTCATTTATACCTTCTCTCTTTTCCTCCCCAAATCCTCTGTCTTTCCAGTTTTGTTCTGTTATCTTGTCATATTACATTTCTAAGTGTTAAGGGATTTGTCATATACAGTTTTTGTGTAATTTATTTGTCTACAAACAAGAGGTAGCTTAACTGACACATTTTGTTTTTCCTGAGGAAGAATAATTGCTTCCTATTTTAAAGAACATTGTTTGCTCATTTTCCTACCTGTAATGCAAGATGGGAGAGATTTTTAATTTTCTTGTTTAAAATATTTCCAATTATTCAATCATTTATCAAACAAATCTTCACTCCATTTAAATTTCTGCCTGTGTGTTTTCAACTAGTAAAATATAAGACTAAAATAATACATCAGCTAAACCCAACAAAGGAAGAGCTAATCCAGAAAGAATCTATCTATTATCATGCAGTATCTGATGTTATCAAGGCTGGAGTTCTCAGCCTGATTTGCAATGTGTTACAGTCTTGTTGGATACAAATTCATGTTCTTGAAGGAAGAATAAAAATGTGGTAAATAGGTTTTTCATTGTCTGAAAAATCAGCTTTATGAAAATGGCATACTGTTAGAAAGTGATTTTTAAACTCATTTTGCACATAAACACACAAATTGTAGAAGTCTTCTTTGAAACCAGAAGTGAGGGTCATAATGTTACTTAGTTACATTCACATATGCAGGTCAGACTTTGAAGACAGGGGTCATCATCTTACGAGATTAAACTGATTGACTCATTTTGGGTATCTGCTCTCTGCTAGGCATTCAGGAATCTGAGAACAATTTTTGATTCATTGCTTTAGTGTGTGTTTCCATGGCATCCCTAATTTACTCATCTCCATATTCAGGGCATGGTCTATTTCCAGGTTAAGACTTCCAGTCCTTGAACTCTCCAACCTGTCTTCCTCCTGATTATCATAATAAAATAAGAAGGGAAAATGCCATTCCTTGCTGTTATTTTATTGTCATGCTTGTCTGATGGAGCCAAATACCAATACTGGTTGATGTCTTATTGCTAACCCACAGCCTTTGTGAACAACGCACAGAAGGCTGAAGTCAAGAATGAAGCAAGGATATAGTTAAGTAGATGCCTCAGTGAGTAAAATGCCTCGTGAGCAAGCAGAAGGACCCAGGCTCAGATTCCCAGCACAGATGAAAAGGCTGAGTGTGGTTGTGCATGCCTATAAAGACCTAGGGAGGTGGAGACAGTGGCATCTCTCAGCTTGCTAGCCAGCTAGCTTTGCCAAATTGATGAACTGTAGGTTCAGTGAGAGACGCCCACCTCAACAAATAAGCTGGTGAACATAAAAAGACAAAATTTCCACTGTCCTCCACATGTATGCATTCTTATATGCATGTGCAACCACCCATATATGCATGCATACATGTCCATACCACACACAGATACACACACACACACACACACACACACCAACCACAAGTCAAGGACAGTACTATCTTTCCCTCTAAAAATCTAGACAAATAAACAAAGCAAAATGAAGAAAAAAATACATAAAATACATTAAAAATTGTCAAAAATATTTCTGAAAGGAATAGTGTTTTCATCTCAACAGTGGCTTAATGAGATCACTTCATATTTTCAAATAATTATTAAACCAATGGTGTCACTTTCAGGCAACCCTCATGGGCAAATGTAGACTATTGATCAGAAGGTGCAAATGAGTTGCCTGGCATACCACATGATTTTATGAAGCTACGTGTTTGGGTCTGGTACTCAGATTCCTCCTGGCAGTTGTATTCCTTGTACTCACAGCAGCTGTGATTACTTATGCAAGACATGCATGAGATAGGGTTCATGACCTTCCATCAATCATGTGAGAGATGGAAGCTCACCAGACTCCACCCCTCCCCGCGGTGTTATTGGCAGTTAAGAGCTGCTGCAGGAGAGACTATCACACCTTCTTCAGTGCTGTAGCCACTGGTTAGCTGTCTTGTTCTAATAGATATCCCTTCACTCATGCTCAAGCAGGAAGTCTTAATTAGATTTGATGACTCATAAGACAATTAAAAATATGAGGCTTAAGGCATGAAGAGTGTCTATTTTGGAAGAAGGGGTTCAGTAGAAAATGGAATGAGGTAGGAGAAAGTGATGGGGATGAATGTGAGCATAATTAATTACATATACTCATATGAAGTCATAAAATTAATTAATAAAAAAAGTCTACATGTTTCATGGAGTAGACTCCAAGCCTTCTGGAAAAAGTGTTATCAGATCCAATCAAGTTATGCTGGTATTGAAACAAATAAAACCATCCAACCTTCCATCCTGATACTGTGTCATACATCCATATTCCCAGCATTTGGAACACAGAGGCAATAAGATTGGTGAAAGTTCAAGGCTAGTGTGGTATATATAAAGTGAATTCCAGGCCACACAGACATTTGTAAGGAAGCTTTTTTCAAGAAGATTGGAATAAGGGAAAAAAAACAGCGAGATTTATAGTCAGTCCACTTATTACCTGGCTTCTTTTTATTCCCTTCGATAAAATCCACATCAGAATGAAGAAGCTGGGATTCTCTACAAAGGCTGCATGTCTCTCCCTGAAGCCTTCATGGCCCTGGGTACCACTTGTGTTATTTATACTAGGAAGACAGAGCAGGAGACTGGAGCAGCAAGACACCAGGCTATGGATTGTGATCCGTAGCCCCTGTAGAAAAGTGCAAACCTAGCTGTGGGCCCATGCCACAGCCTTTCCATCTATCTCCAGAAAGAACAAGCAGTCCTGAGATATCCTGGACCCTCTCCAGCAAGGCAGCTGTGCCTCTCAATGCTGCAGATTGATGTCAGCCATGAAATTCTTGACAAGATATTTTTCTGCCATATGGTCTGGGAGTGCCCAGGGCATCAGGCTCGCCGAGACAAGGTAATTTAATGGCTTAAGAGGATCTTAACCATATTTTCTAGCAGAATCTCTGTCTTGGGAGATGAAATCTGCTTATGAATACTGGCTATTTATTTACTCAAACCATTCATTACCTGGTTCTGTTCCACACATAGTGCTCGCTTGGGATCCTGATATTTCTGAGTTATCTTATTTCCTTAGACGGTATGGCTTAGAGTATTAATATGTCTATTGACTCTCTCTGTAAAAATAAAGTGAAAATGCTGGAAAGAGAACTATTAGGAATGTGTATGTCACCCACTACTGTTGCTTTAGCCATGAATGTGAATCAAATGTAAAACTTGCTAGTAGAATGGAAACAAGCTACCTCACAGTTACCAATCTCCACCACCCTTACTTTTGGTCAGTGGTTCAGAGTGCCTCCCAACCACATATGGTAGGTTTTATACCAATCTTCTGTTCTTTGAAGTACCTCCTGAGATTTATTTCCTAAAATGGCGACAGTAAATCTCCTCAAGGTGATCATAATCATGAGACTCTTCTGTAACCACGTCTAATGATCAGCTGTAGTAGTTGTTGAAGAGCACTCTAGCCCCGGTGCAAGGTATACATGATGTTACTCGATTGCGGATAAGCATCTTCTGACATGCCTACTTCTGTGCCCCTTCACATTCCATCCATTACTATGTTCTGTCATAGTTTCCTTTTCTTCGTGCATTTGCTCACAATTTTTGTTGGAATGTATTTGCCTGATACTCGTTCTGACAGCATATACATTAGAATGGAAATGATACAGAGATCAGCAGGGCCTCTGTACTAGAATAAAAAGTGGATTCATAAAGTGTTTCAGATTCTGTTAAATGGAATAAGTAAGTCTTATGAATAGAAGTATTCAAGTTTTTCTCTCTTTTGTGAAATTTAGGTAGAATTAGACTATTAAACTGTAGAAGGGTGAAAGAGGGAAGAGGACAAACAGGGCAGTAGAGAGGACTAATATCAGGAAAAGTGCATTCTAACATGACAATGTCAATGAAGCTCACTATTCCGTACAATTAGTGTATAAGAAGAGAGACACAATTTTCTAACATATCAGAATATTGTGATCAATATATCAAATTACATACGGATGATTAAGAGTATTGCTATGTCTGGATACCTATGGGAAACTCTCAAAGATGATCATATGACAGGAAAAAATAAATTTTTGAAAGCTCAATAGAGTTGAAATCTTAACTATAATGCCATAACTATGGTGAGACTGTTGGACACCACTTACCAACTGTATTTAGGTTTTATTCTTGCACTGAACATTGTGCAATTAAAAAATGATGTGTCTCTTTCTCTCCTGATGGAGTTTTGAGATGTTTCTGAAAGAGCTACTATTGATAATTGCCCAGGACTTTTGGAACTTATGGAAATTTCTTCAATTGCATTTTCATCATAAATTTCATTACATATTTCCAAAATTGCTGTTATACAAATATTAGTTTGACCAACTAAAACTTCTCATTTTCCCTCAATTTCATTCACTATTATTGATAAACACTTAAGTTTGCTAAATTAGAGAGTATGAAATAGTGTTCCCATTGTGGTGTGTATGTTTCCTTCCCACGTGGCTCATGAGAATGCAGACTCTGTAAAATGCTTTAGTGATACCTTAGGCACAGAATGTTCATTCAATGTAAGCTTTTCCCTATTATTCATTGTTCTGTCTTGGCAGGGAACTGAGCGTCTCTGTTCTTCAGTTTCCTCAGCTGTTACATCAGGAGTTATCATACCTGATTATTAAGACTGAGTATGGAATACATAAACTAACTGATGCTGAAGTACATATAGAATAGTGCCTCTTCTAGATTAAAAAAACAAATAAAAGATTATAAGCTAGCTACAAATCTCCCCACAATTTTTTTTTAGTGTTTTAAAAATTTCTAATATGTTTTATTCAGTTGCTTTGTCACATAGGTTTCTTTATTCTGTCATAGTTTAATAAATTATATTTTGGTAAATCCTATCATATTTATATTTTCAAAGAAGGCAGACCATTTACATTTCAAATTATCCATGAATTTGGGAAAATCTAATGGACTCTTAAAGTTGCTCTGAACTGTGTCTTTCCTTTTCTTGTAGGACTCTTCATAAGGTTTGAAGCTAGGTGTGAGTATGGTATTGCAAAGCTTTCTCATGTATGCTGAGAAGTAATTCCACTCTCAAATTCATACACCTTCTCCAGCTCACTGAGCAGGCTGTCTTAGTAATGGCTATGACCTCAAGCAAGGCAGTTTCAAAAGGGAGCATGGAACTATCTGATTTTCATTTGGGTGTTCAAGTGAATGTCAGTATCTAAGCTTGAAGTCCTTCAGTCAAGAAAGAGAGTCAGGGAAGCATATCACACCTAAACCATGTAAATAATGAAAACTGAAGATGAGTAGGAATTATATTTCCTTTATAAAATATTAAGATAAATAAAACAGTATAGTATATCATTTCAATCACTTGTATATACAATAAAACATTCAATTTATGTTACTATTTATAGCTATGAGATACATCAGATTAATGGAGTAAAGAGAATTATCCAGGAATTTCTGTCTATATTTTTCATGATTCTTATTTAGTAGGTGGGGGATAAAATCACAAAAATTTCTCAATGTTAGGTGAGAATTTATTGATTTTTGTTTTTGTCCTGTTAATGTTTACATATGAACTGTTTCAGAATGAATATGGCTGACGTCATAAAAATTCCTTTATCATTTCCTGGCCACAGCAATTGATTCATGCTAGTTTTAAATAAATTTGTTTAATTAAAAAAACACACTTTGTGAGACCTGAAGTACACAGAAGGTATTAGCTTGAAGGTAGTAGCCTCCTCTAACCATACCTCTGTGTTGTTAATGCCCCTCCTTTGATGGAGGAGAGTTATCTGTCTACGTTACTTTCATTGGTTAATTAATAAAGAAAACTGCCTTGGCCCTTTAAGAGACAGAAAATTAGGTAGGTGGAGTAGACAGAACAGAATTCTGGGAGAGTTGGGGAGACACTTCAGGCGGTCTCCATAGAGAGTCTCCATGCTTCTCCTCTCCGAGATGGACGCAGGTTAAGATCTCTCCTGGTAAGCCACACCTCGTGGTGCTACACAGATTACTAAATATGGGTTAAAGGAAGATGTGAGAATTAGCCAATAAGAGGCTACAGATAATGGGCCAGGCAGTGTTTAAAATAATACAGTTTCCGTGTAATTATTTCGGGTGTAAAGCTAACTGGCGGCCGGGTGGCGGGAAGCAGCCCCGCCACTCCTATCTACACTCCTTAGAGGTAACTATTCTTAAAATAGTTTTTTAATTTATTTTCAGAAATATCTCCCTCATTTTCTTTGGGAAGACTAATTGAATTATTTTATTAAACTATTCTACAAGCTTGTCTTTATTTTAATCAATAATAAATACAGAGTATTTTTTCATCCTTTTACACTTTGATTCATTCTTTGTTAAGTGGGCATCATAATTCAATTGCTTACACCATTAATTTTGATCACATACAAATTTGTAGTTTGGTTTGTCTGTAATCTTTTTTAATTGACTCTTAATGTTAATTTATTATTAGTTT
Organism: Arvicola amphibius; assembly: GCF_903992535.2. NCBI lineage: Eukaryota > Metazoa > Chordata > Mammalia > Rodentia > Cricetidae > Arvicola > Arvicola amphibius. The sequence goes on along the minus strand of NC_052048.2, from coordinate 73,844,377 downwards.
TTCTGTAAACATAATTGGAGAATGAATCTTTCTTCTCTATAAGGCTGAATTCCATGAGCAGGGGCTGCAGCTCAGTAGTAGAGATCTATCTTGTTTAAGACCCTGAATTCAATTCAATTCCCATTTCACACACACACACACACACACACACACACACACACACACACACACACCTTAGCCAGAAAATGGATAGCATTATAACAGGATGTCCACTTACCTTAGTGTCCTCATGATTTCATGAATTATTATTTCTTCTTCAAATACAGTCTATTTCATTTGATTTAACCTCATTAATACACTTTGGCTTTTCAATGCATTTAAAACTACCAAGAATCAGTTCCAGTGATATAGGCATGATATTGGGTCAAAACAAAAATGTTATCTTTGTGGATCTGAAATATATGAAGAGTATAATATACCTCTAAGAGAATCCTGTGTGTTTCAGGTCTCTGTGTCTATTGTGACTTGAAAAGACATTTTCAGCATCTCTGGCTTTCTTTTACCACATAGCAGTTTGTCTTCTGTTGACCCTTCTTTTATCTGACATCACCCTTTCAATCCATGGTCCATCTCAATGATATACAAAATGAGTCAACACAGTATTCTATATTTGTATTAACCTCAGCTATGATGACCTTTCTCAAAAGAACACATACTGAGATACCACCAGGTGTAATTCATGAAAGAACATTTGTAGTTGAGTAAGTGAATTAGTTTTCATTACAGTGCCAAAAGTACTTGACAGAACAATTTAAAGTGTGAAATTACTTATTTTGCTCACAATTTCAGAGGTTCCAATCATGCGTTTGGGGGTGGGATGGAGAAGAACAGGTCACATGTTGTATGCAGAAGTAAGACATTGGAGACAGAGAAAAAGAGGAAGAGTGAAAACTGATGATGATGACACAGAGAGAGAAAGAGCAGGGGGAGCGGGAGAGGGGGAGAGAATAACTGAGTTTGAGGGCTATCTCCTTTGTCTTCTCTTATTCCAGCCGTGCCCCTAATTAACTTCCTCTGGAAATAGCATTGCATATATACCAATAAGTGTGCTCCCTAATCTTCTAGGCACATCTTAGTCTGATGAAATTGACAGCTAAAATCAGTCATGATAATAGTTTTAATCCTGGAAGAACCTAAGTAGGTTTGATTGAGATGATTTGTGTAGATCCTAATGAACTATCAAAGAGACAAGAACATCAGAAACACTTTAGTTTCTGTTTACTAATAGGAAGACTTTGAACAATGTTTGCCCCCTTTGCTAACTTTTATCTAACACAAAAGTAGATTTGCAAACACAAAGAAAAGATGGAGAAATCACTAGAGGTTCAACCGGTGGTGGGTAACAGAGCCAAAATGGAACCAAGGCCTCAAGTCAACACATTGTCTTGAATTACTTAGGAGGTTTTTTTATGTCAATAAGTCATAGAACTTACATAAGAATTGTAACAATGTGATTTTTGTCATTAAAATGAAAAAGAAGAGTAATCTGTGAGCAGTCTTCATGTTATTTTTGCCATGTTAGACACAGCTGCAACTCTCAGTATATCTTCCTGAAAAATCAAGGTTATATGACTGTTTGCAGAAGAAACTAAATGTAAGTAAGTCATTGCCCAATCTTCATTGAGTGTTTTCCAAGCAGTTATGCTAGGATATTTTTAAAAATATTATTACAATAGTCCTTCCTCCACACCTTTCCATGTAAGGCTATCCTATATAATACAAATTTCTGGTCAGGTATCTTTATTTTTTACTAATTGTTATTAGATGTACACACACACACACACACACACACACACACACACACACTTCCCTGGAGCAGGCCACCTCTCCCACTCTCTCTCCCTCTCTGTCTCCCTCTTCCTCTCCCTCTCCCTTTTCCTCTCCCAGCTTTCCTAAGTTCCCTGTAGTTCTCTGTGTAGGATTGATGGTGTCTCATGGGCTTCTTCCCATCCACTTTGGCATGTTCACTGTTGTCATCCATGTTTAGTTCTTGTTTAAGCAGCAATGTTGGAGAACTTTTATGGGTGTCACTTCTGACTTTCCTAGGAGACACAATTTTACAGCAATCTTTTTGAACTTCCGGGTCTCACAATTTTCCTCTATCTTCTGGAATGCTCTCTGAACCTAAGGTTTAGGAGTGTTTTGTCGATTTTTATTAATGAAAAGCAAGGGTTTAGGCTAGTCACATAGTACCACAAGGACATGTGCTCAAATATGTTCATAGCATATTTGTTTGTCATAGACAGAAGCTGGAAACAACCTAAATGCCCCTTGACCGAAGAATGGATAAGAAAAGTGGTACATTTACACAATGGAGTACTACACAACAGAAAAAAAACCTGACATCTTGAATTTTGCAGGAAAATAAATGGAGCTAATAAACATTATTTTGAGTGAGGTAACCCAGACAAAGAAAGACAATTATCACATGTACTCACTCATAGGTGGTTTTTAAATATAAAACAAAGAAAACCAACCTACAAACCACAATCCCAAAGAACTAAGACAACAATAGGACACTAAGAGGGACTTACATAAATCTAATCTATACTGGAAATAGAAAAAGACAAGTTCTGAGTAAACTGGGAGCATGGTGACCTTGGGGGAGGGTTGAAGGTGGTAGGGGAGATGCAGGGAGGAGAGCAGAGAAAAATGTGGAGTTCAATAAAAACAAGTGTGATCTACAAATTGAAATTTGTTTAAAATATATGTGAGTTTTATTTTAATGGGAAGTCATGACAGCAATACAGAAAAACACATTTTCCTTGCTAAGAGAAAAAAAAATCACATCAGAATAGAACTGAAAAATCCAATCATAACTGTTTTTTTATTATTGAACTGTGTAGGTTGACAGTTTGAGGAGAATCCAAGAGAACCACCTGGTACACTGAACTGAAGGTTTGATTTTTACAGGTTGTTGTTTGGTGTATTATACAATAGCAAGTAGTCACCCGTGCTAAAGTCAGGAATACATTTACTTACACTGCACTGTATTCAAGGGAATGCCCATGGATACTAATAACACATGTTGAAAATAATAAGAATCTAACCAGTGAACTTACTACTAGGCCAGAGTTTGGATCTGATTTTTAATTAGAGGGTTGAGGTTTGCTTTCACAAAGTTCTGCTGCTTGCTTTGGTATTAATCACCGGTTATATTTGTTTTTTGCTTCTTCAGTCTTTGGGGGAAAGAAGGTCTCAAATCTTTTGCTGATCGTAGCTGTGAACTCTGCGGTAACTGATTTTCTATTTCATGCATAATTATCCCTCAAGTGCCTGGGACAGAGTTTCATTTGAACTATTCCCTTTTCCAGCTGTTAGGGTGTTAATTACTGCATTTTCTACAGGCTAACTGGTTGTTCTTGGAATGACATTTCTTGAGTGCTGTGTGTATCCAGATGTGTATTCAATTTTTCTACTTATGTATTATAGTGCTCTTATAAAATTCTAACTGCAGCCATATCTGAAGAGCTGCATTTTCCCAGTGCTAAGCTGCTGTGCCGATGCAATGTCTAAAGGTTTCTGAATGTTGCTTAGCTCCTTCCCTTCTAAGGTATTAGAACATTTTCAAAGCTCTTTTTACCCACTTTTAGCACCAGTAATCTTGGAAATGAACTGTTTCCACTCCCCTCTTTTCATCATGAACATTTAGAACATGAAGAAAAATTTCTTACCAAAGAAAGAATAAATAGTATACTGTGGATTGCTGCTTTCCTGATCAAAGCAGAAGTGGAAATTCTCTGGCCGGACTTAATCCATTCACTTTGTTAGAATTAGATGGCCTCATGTTTCTCCCAGTGGAATAGTCAATGCTTGGACAGCATGGGGAATGACTTTTGTAAACACTGAGAATCAGTTCTCTTATTTAATCTCAAGAGAAACTGCTGTTTTTCTTTGTCACCAAGTGCATAGTTGTCTTATAATTGAACCACTTAAAAAATAAAAGCAATATACCCAAAGTCCCTTAAGTTTCTGTAGGCTCTTGACCAAATGGATTGTTTTCATTACAAAATTCTAATCTTAAAGTTTGATTTTTTTCTTATTATTATACCCCAGGACTCAGATGAATGTGAAATGACTAAATAAACAACATTTTTAAACATCTGTGTGTGCATTCTGTAAGCAAAATCATGTCCTTGGCATTTTGGTTCACTAGTTTCTGTGATGTTTGAAGATCTTCTCAGACAATTCTCTCTTACACACACATACACACACACGCGCACACACACACACATACACACACATGTATATATACTTTCTGAAATACCCTACCCTACATAATTTGTAGAGATGACTCAGGGTTACAAATACCTTGCAAGTATCTTGCAGAGGACTTGAGTTCTAGTGCAAGCGTCAGTATCAGCATGTCACAATATCTAGTTCTAGCTCAAGAAGAATTGTTGCCCCCTTCTGACCCCGACCTCTGGACTGATCCACACAAGTGTCTTTCACTCCAACACACACACACACATAAATAAATAAATAAATAAATAAATAAATAATAAGAAATTAAAAAAAAATCTCACTATAAAGAACCTCCCAACAACGAAGACCTGGGAAACTTTTGGATGAGGGGCAGAAATAATCTATGAGTCTGAAGTTGGGAGAAGTGATGCAAATGTTGCTTCTGGAAATGGCATGGCTCTTGTACAGATGAAGTCAACAACACCTGTGTTTAATTGCATAAGAATTGCACATAATAAATCCAGTTTCAAAAAATCATCATGGAATAGGGAGGTGCTCTCAAGGACCCATCTTAGCTGAAGGGTCATTGGTGGTTGATGGTTGCTAGGGGAGGGACAGTAGACTACACTATTTTTTTTTTAGGAATATGGTCCTTGGTAGGTGGTCCATGTCCTAGGGAATAGCCCATACTGTTCACATGTAGTCATCACTAATTAGACTTGTGATAGGGCTATTAATATCAATGATAACTCTAAGAATAAGGACAGGAATCTAGAAGGGAGATGAGTTAGTGTATCTTAAGTTTAAGGGAGATGTGGGGGGGTAGTTATATTTGATCAAAATGTCTTGTATTTATTTATAAAAATTTCCAAGAGTAGTATATGAAGTTCTCATAGAATTAATAAAAATATCAAATGTTGTTAAAAAATATCAGCCTTGATTTGGCTTAGAAACTCCAAATCACCCTTTTTTCAACTATCTTGTCTGTATATTGGTCATGAAATGAAACAGGCCTGTCTTACTGCCTGTCTTTGCGGAAGTGTCTATCTCTGTGGGCCTCCAATCAATGAGGTGCAAAGTGAGCAAACCCCACTCTAAGAGTTCCAGGCAAGATAGCTTTTCAGTGCTGGTAGTACTGTGTGCCACTGAGCCAAGCCTCTTTCACTATAATGCATGAACCTCAAGGGGGACTCTAGTTCAAACTTGCCTTTAGGTTCAAACATCTGAAAAATGGATTTGTTCTAATTATTCTTATTGGCTTCTATAGTCCCCCCCCACACTTTCTCTATAATTCTTTTTAAGCCTCACAAATGCCAATCTTTAAACACAGAACAACTGGCTTGTCTGGATCCTGCAATTAGATATTTTAATAAAGATATAGAAGATAGCAACTTCAGTTGCTTATATATGAGTGTATATTGTGCTGTGAATCTTACATGTAATGAGAAGTAAATGCTTTGGAGCAATCTCTTCAGATAGTGGGAAGCACTTTTCACTAGATTATTGAATAACTCGATAAGAGCTATTGAGATCCTTCAGCCTCTGCTTGCCCTATACAGAAAAAGAAAGCAGGATTTGAAACGCAGGTGTTTGCAGTGGGGTCTAATTAGCCTCCTTGACTCCCACTGTGCTGCTGTCCAGATTCCTCTGTTTCCAGAGCATGGCTTCCCGAAATCTTTTTGTTCTTCTATGATCAGTGAGCTTCACATCATTTCCTAGGTTTAAAAATCATTTTGTCTGTGCTGGGGTTGAGGCTCAGTTAGTTGAGTGTTTGTGTAGTTTGCAAAAAACCCTGGATTCAGTCCCAAGCGGAACATATACTGGGTGTGCTGGTGTGTGTCTTTAATACCAGCACTTGGGAGGTAAAAAAGAATAAATTATTCAAAGTCATATATAGCTACATAGTGAATTCAAGGGCAGCTGGGGCTACTTGAGACCCTGTCCCAAAACAAATAAATCAAATAAATGAGAAGCTAAAAATTACACAAACAATCTTGTTTTTATTTCTTCTTATCTTCACATTTTCAAATGTGGCTATAGCCACTGAATTCTAATGCTTGCTTCTTTGTCCATCCATCCATGGCTCAGTCTTTACATAAATCTTCCCCTGCTTGACATAACCTTCTGTCATTTCCATGCTGACTTCTAGTAATTATTTTAAAGTCCATTGAGATCACTTTTCTCTCCCCTCAAAATGCACTCAGCACATTCTCTTTGATCAAAAGAAGTTGCTCTTTTTCAATAGTCTTAGAGCTAGGGTCCATCTTTCGACTGATCATCAAGAAGTTAAGCTCAATCCCCATGAGACTATTCATCACTGATGATTAATTTTTAATTAAAGGAAAATGACTATTGCAAGTTTTAACTGAGTAGGTAATTACTTGGATTTTATTGAGTTATTTATTGTGAAAGGACCATCAGCCAAGTTTTTCCATCAGTTGTTGGGGAGGATGGGCACAGTAGCCTTTCATGGAACCTAAAGAACAAGGGCTGAGGATTTTACAATCTTGGGCTTTGAAAAGTCTTGCTTTTATTTCATCATCTTTAATTGATAATCCTATTTCATTTATAGGTCACTTCACCTTGGGGTGGTAAAAAAAGCAATAACTATCAACAGTGGGCCAAGAATTTCCTTTCGATTCTGCACCTAAGGTGTTTTAGGCAAAGGCACCTGAAGAAAACAGCTGGAAAGGAAAACGCCTGGGTGAAGAGTGTAGTCAGTCCTCACCTTCAATCCCTTCAGAAATTGCCATGTACAGACTGTGTTGTGAATCAGGGTTTGTGTGTGTGTGTGTGTGTGCGCGCGCGCATGTGTGTGTGTGTGTGTGTGTGTGTGTGTGTGTGTATGTTTCTCCTGAGATGTATCCGGGTGGGGGGACATCTGTGTCAAGATTGAAAAACTGCACAGTTGTTTTTTGTTTTAAAACTTGTTAATTTTTTATGTATGAGTGTTTTGTCTGCATACATGTCTCCTCATGGTGCTTGGTGTCTGCCAAGACCAGAAAAAGGCATCAGACACCCTGAGCCCGGAGTTCCCAATGGATATGGGTGCTGGGAATTGAACCCTGCACTTCTCTGCATGAGCAGCCAGTGCTCTTAAGCGCTGAGCCATCTTTGCGGCTCTATGTGGATTTTTTTAACCCAATCTTTGAGTCCTCAGTTTTCTGTGGTTCACCCCAGCCACTCCTCTTGAGAACACTCTTCGTTTGATTTCAGAATTCCTTCTCTGTATTTGGTTTATAACTTTGCTACGAAGTAGAAATGTGTATGCTTGTTTGCTTCGTTTTCTTTTTGTGCAGCTACTCATGCACGGAGCCTGCAAAGCCTTTGATATCCTCCACCTCCAGCTTTTCGGGTCTCTCTCTGCTCAAGGGAAACTGTCCCGAGAGACTTTCCCCTTGACCTTGATGTAGGAGGAGAATGCCCATTTCTATTCTGAATGCCCTCCCATCGCTGATAGGATATTATACTATGATATTCAGATACTTGCCAGCTTTTTTTCCCCTTTACTTTAAACCCCTATAGTGTCACCAACTTAATAGCTATGAAGTAAACATCAGCTCAGGAGTATTGAGAGCACATTTGGGGAAAAAACCCTGCATAATTGATCTCATATATATCATTCTGATTTGGATATATTTAGATTCTGTTAATCCTATGGATGAAGTGACCAAATGTTATTGAAGTTTTTCTTAAAATTGCTTCAAAGGAACTAATAATGAACTTATCCCATACTGAGTTTTGAAAACTGAATATTAACTAAAGTGTGTATCTTGGTGCATAAGCTCACCATGGTGCTTACGTGGAGTTCAGAGGGCAACTGCCCAGAGTGATTTCTCTCCTTTTACCATATGGGTCCTGAGAATCATTCTCAAGTTGTTACATTGAGAGAATGCAGCATGACCTGCTTAGACATCTTGGGAGCCTACAATGACTTTTGTCACTGACTTCAGTAAGTCCCAAGAAGTTAAATAATGTTTATTGGTGATGTTATGAATTTTATCAGAAGTGTGAGACAATTATTTTCAATTTATATTTATTTTATGTATGAGTGTTTTGACTGCATATATCTGTAAACCACATGTGTGTCTTATATCCAGGAAAACCAAAATAGAGTGTCAAGGTATCCAAGAACTGGAGTTACAGATGATTGTCTCTCTATGAGTTTTGGGAACTGAACCTCAGTTTTCTGCAAGACTAGCAAATGCTCCTAACCTCTGAGGCATCTTTCCAGCCCTCACTTAATTATTATTTAATTTCAGCAACCATTCTGGTAATAGTACAATCTACAGTGTGGTTTGGAGGAGACCAAAACTAATAACATTATCCTAATTTATTGTTGTAATTAGATGAAATAATGTGAGAAAAGTTACCATTTAGAAGCTCTGTTATCCTCGGTTCCCAGAGGCACAGCTCCTGTCTTCCCTTTTTCATCCTCAAAATCCAAATAGATTTCTAAAAGCTCATAATGTGCTTTTTTCACCAATAAAATAAACATTTATTTCATGTTGCACACTCACCTAAATATTTGCAGCAAGGAACCACAGGTGAGAGACAGCATGTAGCACTTGTCTTTCTGGATATGGGTCACCACACTCAGTATAATCTTTCCTGGATCCATCCACTTATCTCCAAATTAAGTGATTTAATTTTTCTTTAGAGCTGAATAGTATTCATGTGTGTGTAGGTGTGTGTGTGTGTGTGTGTGTGTGTGTGTGTTTACACCACATTTTCACTATCCACAATTTGGATTTACTAGCTATTATAAATAGAGCAGCAATGAATATTGCTAACAAGCGTCTATGGATTTGAATGTTGAGTCCTCTCTGTATGTATTAAGGAGTGATAGAGCTGGGTGTGATATGGTAGATTTTATTGTATTTTCTTGAGGATTCTTCATACTTATTTCCAGAGTGGCTGCATTAACTTGCATTCTCTCCTATAGTGAATGAGGGTTCCTCTTCCCCCATAACCTCACTAGAATTTGTTGTTAGTTGTTTAGTTGATCTTAACCATTCTGGCTAAGGTGAGGTGACCTCTCAAAGCTGTTTTGATTCACATTTCCCTAATTGCTAAGGATTATAAACACCTTTTTAGATTCCTAGCCCATTTTCTTAATGGTTCATTTATTTCCTTGGTTAGTTTGTTTTCTTTGTATATTGTAAGTATTAATCTTTGTCAGATGTATAGCTGACAATGGTTATCTCTCATTCTGTGAGCTTCTTTTCCACTCACTTGATTGAAGCAACCAACTTGTACACATGGTTTTTAGTTTTATGAACTACCAGTCATAAATCATTGCCCTTAGTTCTCGTATTTTCACTTGAAATTGAGGTTCATTTTGTACCTCCTGTTGTAATAAACATTCTAAGACCAGAAGAAGATGACTGAGGTGGGAGGGGCAGTTGCATTTGATAAGGAAAAAGAGAAGAAAATGTCACAAAAATTCTTTGACATGTGACAGAATTTATGCGATAGAATGTAGTAGGGCCGTGGGTATAAGACAGCAGTGTGGGCGAATGCTCTTCTATTTACAGTTTAAGAGAGGACTTTGGCATTTAAGTGAATACAAACATTTACGAAGAACATATATGGGTATTTGGGTACACAACTTTGTCTAGAATTGGAAGACTCAGAATTCACTTACCCTAGAGGATGCCCATGTACTTAGAATGCACCTCAGTACTGAGGTACTGGGTCTATTTTAGTTTTCCAGGGATCAAACCTAAAGAGGTATGGATGTTAAAGATGGAGGCATGAATGGTACTGATGAAAAGGATCACAGTTTTGTTTTATAGTTTGTGACCTAATGGTAGATCATTGGCCTTAGGAAACTACTGATTTACCAAGGAACCCAGTTTACTTTTAAGTCAATGACTGGTTGAACATCAAATTGTCTACTGAGATCTCAAGTCACAGTGATAAATTGGGGGGGGGGGGAGTAAGTATTATGAAGGCTAAAGAAACACAGTATATACATGCCAAATGAATTAATGACTTCTATACACTATACAAAAAGCACCATAACACGCTCAAAGGGAACAAACTCGTTTCTTGATTATTGAGTGTGTTTACACACCATTGGAAAGCTGGTTCTTTTTTTGTTTTTGTTTTTTTTTTGGGGGGGGGTGTTGGTTTTGGAGTTCTTACTGCCAACCTGTGGAGAAAACATTTTGTAAAAATTACTGCCTACTGGGAAATTTCAGGCTTATAAAATACTGAGTGATCTTCTAGGAAGAAAATGCAATTCCAGCATAAAATTAATTCTGAGCTTGTGTCACCTCTGGTCCCAAGTCCTTTCTCAGGTGCAATTAAGCACATCAGGAAGTACCAGCTATAGCTTCTATAGATGCCAATTTCTTTGTCTAGTAGCCATCAAATACCTACTATTATTCACTGTAAAAGTGAACTTTATCTGGCTTTTGTGTTGTCTGAAATCCTCTATCCAGTGGCTTGCTGTTTTGACATGCTTCATGCCCATAGATTCTTCCTTGTTCAATTGTTCCAGTATGAGATTAAGACTAAAGAATTCAAAGACTTGATTTGAAGATAATTATTGATCTAATTTGTTACCAGGCATAATTTTCTATAGGAAATCAGTGGCGGATAGAATAAATCCTGTACTTAATAAATACAAAAAACAAAACAAAACAAAACAAAACCAAACCAAAACACTTGATGTCACTAGGTGGTGCTGCATGGCTCACAACTGATTTCAAGTCACAGGTTGCTCAGACTAGCTTTGAAGTGAAAGTTTAGGGGAATTTCTGTTCCAAGATACCAAGCTCCAAAGCTCCAGTCTAAATGTCTAAACAACAAACATTTTTTTTTTCAGTTTTCTTCATGATGTCTTAATGTTAGGAAAACTGTCTGCCTGTGGTGGAACGCAGTGGGTGATATGTCACAAGATAGACGGGCTTTCCCTTCAACTTACAATTTAGAAGAGGACTTTGGTATTCAAGCAGATGCAAGAATTTTAGCAGTTGATGCCAAAATGTTCCATTTTGTAGCTTTGTCTAGTACAAGATGAAGACTCAAAATTTACTTACTCCAGACACAACGTGAGTGCTCAGAATGGTCCTCACTGCTGAGAGGTCTGGCCTTACCTTTCAGAGAGCCACAGGAATCTTCCATATCTCTGATGGGATGAAGATCATCTTTCACAGTGGAGAAGCTTGGCATAACAATACATATAGAGACTAAATGTAATGATTATAAAAGACAAAAGTACCTTAATTCTCTGTTACATAAACTGAGTTTATCACCACTAACTTTTATTTATTCTTTGAAGTTTTCATACTTTAGGGTGTTTGATCATAACCTTCACCTGGCATTGGATGGAGAAAATGACAGAGCCCCACATAGGAGCACCAGACTGAGCTCCCAAGGTCCTGATGAGGAGCAAAAGGAAGGAGATCATGAGCAAGGAAGTCAGGACCATGAGGAGTGCGTTTACCCATTGAGACGGTGGGACAGATCTAATGGGAGACCACCAAGTCCAGTTGGAATGGGACTGATGGACCAGGGGACCAAACCGGACTCTCTGAATGTGGCTGACGGTGGAGGAGGACTGAGAAACCAAGGACAACGGCGATGAGCTTGAACTCTACAGCATGGACGGGCTCACTGTGAGCCTTGTCAGTTTGGTTGCTCACCTTCTTGGACTTAGGGGGAGCTGGGAGGACCTTGGACTTAACATAGTGAAGGGAACCCTGATGGCTCTTTGTCTTGGAGAGGGGTGGAGTGGGGGTATGGGTGGAAGGAATGGGAGGGAAGGGGGAGGAGGAGGGGAAGAGATGGAAATTTTTAATAAAAAAAATGACTAAATACTGAAAGCTAAAACAAAAAAATAAATAAATAAAAACTGAAAACTTTAAAAAAATTGAAAATACATTTTTTTCTAAATAATATAATTTGATAATGTTTTCCACCCTGAGTTCCCTCCCCCATCTCTTTCCAAACCCTGTCACATCTCAAAAAGCCCGCCAAATGTTGATGCCTCCCCCAGAAATGCTCAAGACTACTCCTACATGTGATTTCAGCTGCCCCCCAGAAAACAGACATGTTTCTGGTCTCTCTTTCCCATCTCCTCTTGGGTGCTGGAAAATCATCCGTGAATGTTTTATCCATTAAACCTGGGCTTTTTCTAATTCGGTTTGATTTGGTCTGATTTGGATTGCTTGGAATGCAGAAACTTTTCAATACATGCAATAGTGATTGGATTGTTTCTCAGGGTTTGAAATTTCTCTTTGATATCTTCAGCATCCCCTCTTTCGATAGCTTCCTTTCCCATGTCAAAGGCCTTGGCTTTATGACTCTTCACAAGCACGTGGGAACTTTGAAAGCTTCTCTTTAACTCTCCCTATCCTATCCGATTCTATCTTCAGGAAAAAGCCGATTAGCAATACCATCTGCAGGACAAAAATACAAATGTTTTAATGCCACATTTGCAAAAAAAAAAAAAAATAACCAACGCCACATTTGCAAAAGGATCTACACAGGTCAGATAATAGAATTTTAGCTGTGGGAGTTGGACATTCCTAAGTAATTAGGAAAAGCTTTATTTGGAAAAAGAGAAGAGTGTGTCTTAGTCCTCTGGGGTGACCTCTCTAGATTCGTGTTCATTCATATATCTGTGTTACATAGGCTTACTAATTAATATATAATCCATATGTTAATGGTGGTGATCTGTTTAGATTCTCTAAAACACTTGCATGATTTTGAAGACTTTTTTTTTCGGGGATTTTTACAATGAGAAGGAGAGAGATTTGTGAGTGATTGTGTGTATAGAAAAAATAATTAGGTCATGCAGGCCACTGGCCATCCTGGAGAAGTTTGTACTCTTTGTGTAGACCACTAGTGTGCACTAGGTCTCAGGTGAGTCCTTCCCTTGCGGGCTTCTTGTAGACCTTTGGTGCCAGTCCAGATTATGCCCTGGGAGTCAGGGAAAACAGAATTAAGAAAATAGAATGGCACTTTTCTTACAAGGCCAACACATTCATTAAAGACATTTGTGAAATCCTCGTGTTCAGCACTAAGCATGTTCAGTATATGGTGTTTCTGGTTCCTTCATTCCAGGCGTTCTGGATGATGAATGTGAACATTCCTGAGGGATGTTTACAATGTGATTATTTGTCTACTTGCTCTAATGTAACTGTCTGCTTTAAAAAACCTAAAGAGAAGAGCCGGACTTTATGCAATAAATTACAGTACAATGAAGGGGGGAGATAGCATGGGCAGCAGATGAATTTATAAAGTAAAAGGAAAATAAAATAAACCAACCTCAAAGAACTCAAAGTGCCCCTGAAGGCCTATCTTATTCTAAATAAAGCACTCTTTTTTGTTTGATCTTCCCATGTATCCTGTCACACGTTTGCCTCTTATCAGAGAATATTCACTTGAGGCTGTTGCCATTGGTAACAGTCACTGAAGTACTTAGCAGGGACCTCTCCAACACCCACATAATTGGACAGTGGTCCCTCCATGTGCTCTTAGAGTTGAAAATTGGTATGTTTGTACCTTTCATTTGTCTCTGCCCTTTGACCTCACAGATGTAATATAATTAGGATACATTTTCTTAAAGAAATGCAGCAAAGGCATTCATCAAAACTCAGAAAGATAAAATTTGATTTTTAATGTTAGATGGGATTTTAATACAGGCAGATGGTACATTATATTAGGCAGATCAGATAAATATGCTCAATAGTCTCACCTTAAAAATGCTCCTTTCTTTTTGTAGGACCTAGCTATAATAAGCTTCATTGTCCTGAGTCTCAGTAATTTTTCCTAAGTCAATGCAAGAAGACAGGTATCACCCAGGAATAGACCATCCAAAGGAAATTCCTAATGTTCCAACCATTGTAGATAGGATCACCTGCCAGCAGACATTCATGACTTTTTACCAGGACACCCTTAGACAAATGTCAGCCAATGAGGATTGAACCCATCACCCCAAACCCTGCTAATGTATTTTCTGATTTTTGCCTTTAAATAGTGCTCTCTGGAAAGATGGGGTACCTCCTCTCACTGCTTTGTGGACAAGGTTCCTACAGGCTTGTACATGTGCATAATAAACCTTGCTTTTGTATTTCAGTGAGTCTGTCTCCCTGGTGGTCTTTTGGGATCCCCACGGACTGGGAACAACATTTTTTTTTTCTTTTAGCTAGGACATACATTTTAGGTGTTAAGTCTCTTTAGATTAATTTGTAGCCATATCTTTTAGACTAGGTAGATACTTTACTAACAGAATATGTTTAAAAGTTTTCATAGGGGGTAACTGGTGATTTAAAAATACCTTATAAAATGAGACATTTCCTTTCTTGTTGCTCTAATAAACCCCTGACACAAATAAGACAAGAAAAGCAGGATTTGTGGGTGGCACACAGTTTGGGGATACTGTCTATCATGGTGGGGAAGTCAAGGAGACAAGAGCTTGAAGCAGTTGGTCACATATTTTCAGGAACAAGAAAGGGAGGAACCCTCATGATCACTTAACTTTGTCCTTTCTACATAGTCCCAGACCCAGGGAACTGGGCCAGCCTCCTTTAGGGCAGGCCTATCCATCTACTCAAGATAACCTCTAATAGGCACCAGACCCAATAGCAATTTCCCATCATACAAGGAAATACATGTTTAGCATGAAGGAATAAAAAAATCATCATACTTGTGTCATCTTCATACAAATAAGATAAAATAAAATAAAACCAAGCTCCAGATAAATGAAGCAGAGAAAATCAGTAGTAGTCACAATTCCTATCCTGGTTCATCATGATTTTCACAATTTAAGGTAACTATTATCTTTAATTATAACTTTTTTTTGATGATTATAATTCTTCCCTCAACCCCTCCCATCTACCCCTCCTTACTCTCCTAATTCATGACCTCTTTTTCACAAATTGTTATTGTATGCATATAGGTATATACATATATATTTCTAAATTTAACCAATTCAGTATGTACAATATTACTTGTATGGATGTTTTCAGGGCTGACCATTTTCAGTTAACATATTTCTAAACTTTATATAAATGAGATCACATAATACTCTCTCTTCACTGTCTCTGTCACTGTGTGTGTTTGTGTGTGTGTGTGTGTGTGTGTGTGTGTGTGCGTGTGTGTAGCAGGGGTGCTTGTAAGAACAGAATTTTGAGAGCACTAATGAGGCATAAACAGGGAAGTGCCAATAATCTCAAGAAGTAAAGCCTCAAATGGTAATACATTCGAGACATAAAAGACTGTAAAAATACATACTTTTCAAAGCTGTTTTCCCAGAATAAGTCATATTTTATGCTAATACATAAAATTCAATTAACTTTCATAACATGAAATTATGGTGTCTTTGGGATATAGATGAAGAATCTACTGTCCAAACATAAGGAACCAAGGTCACTCCATGAGACTTGCATGATTGATGGAGAGAACTGATTCTTGCAAGTTGTCCTTTGACCTCCACACATGTTCTGTGGCAATGCACATAAACATAAAGAAGAAATAAATATGATAATTTTTAATAAAAAAGGAAAAATCTTTGTAATGTTTTTCAAAACTTAATCAAATGAAACTTAATAGCTGAAATATTTCTAGACATATACAGAGTTTAAAACAAAGTGAATTGGAGAACAAAATAAAAAGGGCCAAAGAAATAAAGTTTTTCTCCCAATATAAAACTTAAAAGAGTTTCAAATGAATAAAATAAGACCATAGAACATTCAAATTTGGAATAGAAAAGAAAGCTGCGGTACAAAAAAAAACCCATTTTTTGAAATTTCTTCAGTGTATGTGTCCAAGTGTGCACATGCACATGTATAACATTTGGAGGTAGGAGGACAGTTTGGTGCACACAGTTCTTTCCTCCCACTGTTTGGGTCTTAGGGGCTGAACTCCAGCCATCAGCCTTGGCAGCAAGCAACATTACACCTGAGCCACATCAGTGCTTCCAGAATGGTTAGTCTTTTGTAAATACTATTTCAGATTAAAAAGTGTCTTAGTATTTGCAACTTAATGAAAGTAAGATGCACTGTGAAAGCAGGCCAAAGGTCCTCTAAATTGGTTCATGCATTTTATCTTTCTCAGTAATGTTGAAATCCTTCCTCAAAAATGTACACTGAAGACAAGTATTCTAAATTTGGAACTAGCTTCAACTAACAACCATTATCAATTTTATCAGGAGATAAAGGAACACAGTGTACAAGAATTAGACATTGACATTAGCTTGTAAAACTGACAACTCATGTGTTTGCACTAAGTTAGCTGTGAACTTCTGAATTATGAGGCAAAGGAAGAGAACACAAAGAATATGGTCATCAGAGCACGTGCCTTTCAGTATAAACTAACATGCAGCCAGCTCTCTGTTGCCACCTGTAGAATGTGAAAGGAAGATATAGTGGGTTAATGAACAGAGCCTTGAGTCATCTGAGGGTATGTGCAGGCTCTTTGTTCAAAACCCCAGTGTACTTTAGGACAATCCTAGGGTTGAGACATGGTAGTAGGAAAGCGCACTGGCTGTATTTTGCTAAATAAGCATTGACATTTTCCAAATTATATTTAGGGCAGTATTCAACCCAGAACGATCAATGTCACTATTCTGTTGTAGTGGCAGCTTGGTGAAGAAACCATGCTCAGTAAGAATGTGGATAATAACTGACCTGGGAATCAGATCCAGTGTGAGGAGTGGATCTGATATGGCCTTTCAGGTAATTTGGTGTGTGTTGACTCAATACCTAGTATCTGAACTCTGATGCTAGTCTTAGTACCTAAGATCATGTTCTCAGGTTTGAGGTATTATTTTAAGTATGAAATGAGGATGTATGCTAAATGAAAATTAAGATAATTTTAACATTTATAACTCAAGGTAAGATCTTCACTGACAGAGTATTTTGGTAGTAATTTACCATCCCCAAACCTTATTCATTAAATCCTCAATAGTGGGGGATTAGAGGAGATGGTTTGTTATATTTTCTATTTCTGAGATTTTTATGATATTAAACACGATTCTTCAATAGGAAGAAACCTTAATGTTTTAACATAGTTGTAGCAGGTGGCCACTTGTTTGTTCCCAGCTATTCAGCCCCAAAATAACCACACAGAAATTATATTCATTAAAACACTGCTTGGCCCATTAGCTCTAGCTTCTTATTGGCTAACCCTTACATCTTTTTTTTTTTTTCTCATGGTTTATTTTTTTTTTATATTTAAAAATTTCCATCTCCTTCCCTCCTCCTCCCCCCTCCTTCTCCCCTTTCTCTCCCCTCCTTCTCCCCCTTCCCTCCCCTCCCCTCCACCCATACCTCCCCTCCCTCCCTCTCAAGGCCAAGGAGCCATCAGGGTTCCCCACTCTATGCTAAGACCAAGGTCCTCCCAACTCCCCCCAGGTCCAGGAAGGTGATCGACCAAGCTGAGAAGGCTCCCACAGAGCCCGTCCATGAAGAACAATCAGAGCCCAGAGCCATTGTCCTTTGCTTCTCAGTCAGCCCCCGCTGTTGGCCACACTCAGAGAGACGGGTTTGGTCGCATGATCCATCAGTCCCATTCCAACTGGAGTTGGTGATCTCCCATTAGTTCTGTCCCACCGTTTCCATGAGTGAACGCACCCCTCTCGTTCCTGACTTTCTCCCTCATGTTCTCGCTCCTTCTGCTCCTCATCGGGACCTTGGGAGCTCAGTCCAGTGCTCCAATGTGGGGCTCAGTCACCTTCCCCATCTGTCGCCAGCTGGAGGTTCCCTCACGGTCCTGACTTTCTTTCTCATGTTCTCTCTCCTTCTGCTCCTCATCAGGACCTTGGGAGCTCAGTCCGGTGCTCCAAGGTGGGGCTCTGTCATTTTCTTCATCTATCGTCAGGTGGAGGTTCTATGGTGATATGCAAGAAATTCATCAGTATGGCTATAGGAACTGGCCTTTTCAGGCTCCCTCTCCTCAGCTGCCCAAGGAACTAACTGGGGACGTCTCCCTGGAAACCTGGGAACCCCTCTAGGGTCAAGTCTCTTGACAACCCTCAGGTAGCTCCTTAAATTCAGATATATGCTTCCCTGCTCTCATATCCACCCTTCGTATATCCCAAGCACCCCATTCCTCCGAGCTCCCCCCGCTCTCCCCTTCACACTTTTCTCTCCCCCTCTTCCCTTGGCCCAGTCTTGCCCAACCCTCAAGTTCCCAATTTTGCCTGGCGATCGTGTCTACTTCCAATATCCAGGAGGATTACTATATCTTTTTTGAAGGGGGACATAACCACAGACACAGAGGAAATTCAGAAAATCATTAGATCTTACTACAAAAGCCTGTATGCCACAAAATTGGAAAATGTAAAAGAAATGGACAGTTTTTTAGATAAATACCATATACCAAAGTTAAACCAGGACCAGGTAAATGCTCTAAATTGTCCTGTTAGTCGCGAAGAATTAGAAACTGTTATCAGAAACCTGCCTACCAAAAAGAGCCCAGGACCAGATGGTTTCAATGCGGAATTCTACCAGAACTTCCAAGAAGACCTAATACCTATACTCCTTAAGGTATTTCATAATATAGAAACACAAGAGTCACTGCCAAATTCCTTCTATGAAGCTACAGTTACCCTGATACCTAAACCACACAAAGACTCAACCAAGAAAGAGAATTACAGGCCAATCTCACTCATGAATATGGACGCAAAAATTCTCAATAAAATACTGGCAAACCGAATCCAAGAACACATTAGAAAAATTATCCATTACGATCAAGTAGGCTTCATCCCAGAGATGCAGGGCTGGTTCAACATACGAAAATCTATTAATGTAATCCATCATATAAACAAACTGAAGGAAAAAAAACCATATGGTCATCTCATTAGATGCTGAAAAAGCATTTGACAAAATTCAGCACCCTTTTATGATAAAGGTCTTGGAGAGATTAGGGATACAAGGGTCATTCCTAAATATAATAAAAGCTATTTACAGCAAGCCGACAGCTAACATCAAATTAAACGGAGAGAAACTCAAGGCTATCCCACTAAATTCAGGAACACGACAAGGCTGTCCACTCTCTCCTTATCTCTTCAATATAGTGCTTGAAGTTCTAGCAATAGCAATAAGACAACATAAGGGAATCAAGGGGATTCAATTTGGAAAGGAAGAAGTTAAACTTTCATTATTT
This sequence comes from Arvicola amphibius, assembly GCF_903992535.2. Classification (NCBI taxonomy): domain Eukaryota; kingdom Metazoa; phylum Chordata; class Mammalia; order Rodentia; family Cricetidae; genus Arvicola; species Arvicola amphibius. The sequence continues at coordinate 73,825,069 of NC_052048.2, read as the reverse complement.
GCAGATGATATGATAGTATACATAAGCGACCCCAAAAACTCCACCAAAGAACTCCTACAGCTGATAAACTCCTTCAGTAACGTGGCAGGATACAAGATCAACTCCAAATAACCCTTACATCTTAAAATAACCCATCTCCATTAATCCGTGTATTGCCACGAGGCTGTGGCTTTCTGAATAAAGTTCCAGAGCCTGTCTCCTGTGGGGCAACACTGGCTCTCCTGACCCTGCCTTCTTTCTCCCAGCATTCAGTTTAGTTTCCCCCACTTACGTATATTCTGCCCTGCACAGCCCTAAGACAGCTTCTCTATTAACCAGTGGTATTCACAGCATTCAGAGGGGAATCCCACATTACCTCCCCTTTTCTGTTTACATAAAAAGAAGGTTTTAACTTTAACATAGTAAAATTACATATAACAAAAGTATCAAGCAAGAATTACAGCTACAATATTTATATCTATATTATCTTTTATTATAACTAAGGAAAACTATAATTATAACTATCTATTCTTCATCAGACTTCATCAAAGTCCCAAGAAGGATATATTACCCAAGTAGACAGGAAGTGCATTGTAAGCATCTTCCAAAACTCTAGAATTGACAGAAACACCTCACTGCCAAAGTTCTTCTGTATCATTGTGGCATCCACCTTCAGCCTACAGGTAGGTAGTTTCTGGCAGACTTTTCCATGAAGCAGGAAATTTCAAAGACAGTTCCGTCCACATTGGCAGTTAGTCAGTTAACTTCCTCTGTGCCCTGCAGAATGTCTGGCAGTCTCTTTCATGAAACAGAAACCCCAAGAGACTGTCTCACCTTCTTTAGGCAGTTTCAGCCGTCACTGTTCTGTGGCTCCTGCATGTCCAGCTCATATAGCATGCCATCAAGCAGTCTAGGCAAGAGCAATTTCCTGCCCAAGTGGCTAACAAATTTCATGAGTAGCCTCTTTGATGCCATTCTTTCTTTTGAAAAAATAAAAAGAGCCAGGAACAGATGTGTCTCTCTGTCATGAAAAATCCTAAGTTTTTGATTTGAAGAATACCTAACTAAAATATATCTCTATATAGCTAGAAAACCAAACTAATATGATTACAAGCTTTATTATAGATGACTCTCTATTAAACTATGTTTCTTAATTATACATTACATTTTTTCATATCTATATCATATCCCACTTTAAATGTAAATAAATATTTATAAATGATATTTGGGAATTGGGGCATAGTTCTCTCCAGACTTCTTCCTGCTTTTTGTTGGGTGAAGTATTTTTTGGGGGTGAGGTTCACAGAGACCTCTTGGTTCATCAAACCACATTAGTCTGGAAGCAATCCACAGGTTCTCATCTTCTGTAGAAACAAAAGAAGAACCTCTTTTCCAAAGCAACATATCCTTAGATTCAAATTTTAAAGATGCAATACCTTTAAAGTATATATGCTGGTTACTTAGCTCCGTCATAGTCAAAAAGTTTAAAGAAAATACAATAATATACATTATCCACTCTGTTTATTTTCCAACTTTGCGTGACTTATTTTTCTTTATTCCTTTTAATCTATGACTATATGTACTTTGTCTTTTAAAGGACTTTGTTTTATTATTTTAAAAATTATTTATTTAATTTTCTAATTCTCTATACTCTTTTTCTTCTCTCTTCCAAGCCTATGTTCATTTGTCTAACACTGTGACCTGTTGTAAGAGGTTGCTTGTTTGTTCTCAGCTGTTCAGCCCCCAAATAATCACACAGAAACTGTATTAATTAAACTACTACTTGGCCTATTAGCTCTAACTTCTTATTGGCTAGCTTTTGCATCTTAATGTAATCCATTTCTATTATTTTATATTTTATCATGAGGCTTGTAGCCTACTAGGAAGGTTCCAGTGTGTCTGTCTCTGGTGGCAACTCCATGGCTTCTCTCTGACTTTACCTCCTTCTTCCAGCATTCAGCTTAGTTTTCCCCACCTAACTAAATTCTATGTTGCTATAGTCCAAACCAGTTTCTTTAATCATTAGCCAATAATAGCAACATATAGACAGAAGGACCTCCCACATCAGTGACCCATTTACAGGTCTTTTTAATTTGAAGTTGTTTTTATTATATATCTATAATCCTTTTCTGAACAGAAGTGCTTCTTACAAAGCTAAGCAACATTATTATGGCTAACGCTGCTTTGCTCCAAGCAGTATAAAATGTTGGAGGAGGTATGTTCAATATCTCTGAGAGCCATTCTCTCCACTCAGATCCAGAGTCAGGTCACAATAGGTTTATGTGGCCATTAAGCAAGTTGTAGCACTGTGCTCACAAACCCCACTTAAAAGTTTCATCTTCAGACCTCCAGAAAGAGTCAGAGTTCATGCTGGCATCATGGCCCAGGAAGCCACCACTTTAAAACAGTGTGGCTTTTTTTTTCTGCTACTGCTGAATCAGTAATACCTCTCTTACAGGGGCTACAGTATGCTGTCAGCAAACAAACCATTCAGAAAACAAATGTGGCTAAACTTGTATTTTAGTGTCTAGATTTCCTTTCTAAGCCCTCTTAGGTTTTATGTGGATTTAGCTAACACATGCTGAAGCACCAATTTGTGGCCTCCCTACAATATATATCCTTTTAGGAAAAAATATATTCTCTGAAATTAAATATTTCCCAATTAGCTGGTCCCACCTTCAACTTATACATTCAAATACTCTACAATTTTTCAAGATCTGTGATTTTTTTTTACCTTCAAGCTCTAACATGAAGTTACTTTTGATTCTTAGAGATTTTGTGTAGCAATATGTGGACACATGGATTTATTTAGCTTATTGTGAATGTGACTCATTTAATATCAATAAAACTAACAACATCATCGGTGTGGTCAATGGAGAAGAGTGAATTTCACCCATTTTTCTAGTTTGAATAAACCCATAAGCCATAAGTCTCCTGCTTTATTCCTTGAAGTGAACTGAAAGTTAAATAGTCTTTGAGAGTCTGCTTGGGACTGCTCTCAGGTGGACCTTCAATGTCTGTGAGACTCAGGAATTTCTGACATGTAGACTTTCAGTGTCTATGAGACTCAGATCAGCCAGTCTTTCCAGATTTGCAAATGACGGACCTATTCTGAAAAGTTCAATTACTGCAAGCACTTGTCTTTGATTGTGTGTATGAATCTCAATAGCAAAGGACTCCAGAGTTTTGCCTGTTTTTGCTTGCCTAGCACTATTAGGATTTTGGTTATTACTTAATATCCTAGTTAGTTTCAGCTGTCAATTTCACCTGGTTCTGAGTTATAAGATAATCAGCTGAAGAATTGCCTCCATTAGCTTGGCATGCATTGAATGCCTTTGGGGCATTGTCTTGATTGATAATGTGGGAGGATTTAGCTCACTATGAGCAATTCCTTCCCTGGGCAGAGGGACCTGGGTTGTCTAAGCAAGATGGCCAAAGAGTAGTCAGGGAGAGCAAATCAATAAATAATAAAGCACAGTAAACTATCCTCTGTGGTTTCTGCTTCACATTCTGCCTTGACTTAGTGCTGTGACTTCCCTGTAATTTGGATTGTGACCTAAAAGACTAAGCCAAATAAACCCTTTACTCTTTGCAGATATTTTTCGTCATGGAATTTTATCCCCACAACATAGATCAAACTAGAAACACCCTAGAGGATAGATTGTAAGGGGCTGTAGAGATCTCTGAGTGTTGAGAACTTTGTCTGCTCTTCCAGAAGATATGGGTTTGATTCTCAGCATCTACATAGTGGCTTTGACCATATGTACCTCCAGTACTGGGAGATCTAATGTCTTCTGGCCTCCAAGGTCACCAACCCATGCACAGACATATATGCAGGCAAAACATCTATACACATAAAATAATTTTTATTAAAAATATATTCTGTTCTCATACAGTACATCCTGACCAGAGTTTCCCCTCCATCCACTTCTCTCAGTTCCTTTCTTTATCTCCTTTTAATCCTAGATCCACTCCTCCTTCATTTTCCTTCAGAAAAGAGCAGGTTTCTAAGAGAAAACAACCAAACATGACAGAACAAGATACACATAAAACCAAAACAAACCAACCAAACAAACCCAAACCCAAACCAAAACCAAAACAAAATCCTCATATCCAAGCTGGATAAGGCAACTTGATAGGAGGAAAAGAGTCCCACGAACAGGCAAAAGAGTCAGAGACACACCCATTCCTACTGTTAGGAGTCCCACAAAAACACCAAGTTAACAGCCTTAACACAAGCAAATAGGACCTGGTGTAGACCCATACAGCTCACATGTTTGCCACGTTAGTCTCTGTGAGCCCATATAAGCCTTGCTTAGTTGATTTGATGGTTCATGTTTTCCTGCTGTCTTCCATACCTTCTGACTCCAACAATCTTTCCTTCCAGTCTTCCATAGGGTCCCCTAATCTCTGAGGGGAGGGACACAATGGAGAACTCCAATTTAGACTTTCTCTCTCTTTCTGCATAATGTCTGACTGTGGGTCTCTATGCCCTATCTGCTACAGGAGGGAGCTTTTTCTGATGAAAACTGGTCAAGACACTGATCTATGAATACAGCAGAATATCATAGGAATCATTTCAACAATTACCTGGTTACCAACCCAGCCTGCAAATCTCAATGTACAACCTGTCCTGCATTCAAGATTTTCTAAGGCAATGGTTGCTCAAAACTTGTGGTAGTGGCTAACCATTGTCTAGTTTGAGGTCAATGCCCTACATATGGCCAGGAACGAGAGATCAGCCAGCCCAGGATAGGGCCAAACATGATTGTCAAATAAATAAAAAATAAACAAATAAGTGAATGAATAAAAATTTGTAAACTATCTACTTGAAAAATATAGATTTTCTTTACTTTTTAATAGCAATGCTTTTAGCCACTGCCATTGCATCTCTGTGATGTTTTGTATGCATTCAATCTCATATATTCTACACAATATAATTCTGGTTAGATATCAGTGATGATAAAAAGAAACATATAAATTGTAATTAAAATGTGTTATGGTGATACTTGTGGAAATAACTGAATGTAGATGATACACTCAGAGCCAAACGCCAGTCCATGAGTCTTAGTGTCTGTTTCCCGAACACTTAGGTCTATATTAGGCAGTTGGTCTTTTTTTTTTTTGAAGAATTTGTAGGAATATTTTTTCAAAGACTTTATCGTATATGTCCTGGTTTGTCAGAAGAGAAGGGAATCTAGCATATAACAGAGCAAGAAATTGCTTTGAAGAGGAAAAAAGACAAAGAGCCTTTTCTTTATGTGTGTGCATGTATGTGTGCTTGAATATGTGTGTGTGTGTGTGTGTGTGTGTGTGTGTGTGTGTAAGGGAACTGTTTCATGGGAGGGAAGGATCAGCAGAATGGTAGAGGAGAAAAGTAGGCTACTGGAGTGAGTGGATGTGAGCCAAATACAATGATGAACAGGCATGAAAGTGCCATGAAAGTGTTATTGTGTATATACTAAAGCTTTGGTGATAAGAATGTATATATTTGGGGTTAGGTATACAAAAAGACATGGCAATAAATGTTTTTAAAAAGTATAAATATGTGGTACATTTATTCTTACTCTGTGTATAGTAGAACATCAAGGTCTGCATCATTCAGTTCATAGCTATTGCCTCTAAGCTTTTATTGCATGTGTAGGAGAGTTGATTGAGAGTTAAGTCTCTGTGAGGTATTTGCTTCAGGCAAAAGTTGTAAGATATTTATTTCATTGTGATTTTAGGATCTCTGGCCTCTTTTTTTTCTTGATTTTTTCATTTATTCCACTGTATACTGAGGAGTTTCTTGTTCTTTTTTAATTCATTGAATTTTTATTTTTAGTATTTTAGTTTCTTTTTCCCAGTATTTCCATATTGTTTTGGCTTCTTAATCCATTCTGCTTTTTGTTGTTGTTGTTTTCTCTGAATCATTCAGTACCCTGTTTCTTCATTGGTGTCTCTAAAAATACTTAGAATCATTCTTTGTATCCTTCGTCTCAGATTTTATCTAATTTACTCACAATGGAGGTTCCTCTTGTAGGTATGTGCGTTTAATTGAGAATACCCACAGAGGTTAGGTAAATAGTAAGGGACAAAGAGGAAAGACATACTCTTCTAAGAAAATAGCCTCCTTGCATAGCCTTTTTTTGTCACCTCACTTTCCTTCAGAAATGAATATTCAGCCTGTACAATACTGAGAAAAGCCAGTATTTCATGTCCTGTTTCATGTCATTTAGAGCCTCCCAAAATTTTGTATAGGAACGACAATCGCACACATCCACAACCTAGCAGTTGACTCCTGCTTTATTACTGTAATCCTGTCTAAGCCATGATTCAGTATGTGATCAACATTCATTGTTCAGATTTTAAGTATATTGTTCTGGCACTGAACACCTATTTCCAATCATGGAAAAATGGAAATAAAAAAAGTCAACATTAACAAGCACATTTTTTAACAGGACAAGGAAGAGAAACCTACAGTAATGCAGAACTAAGGAAGCAATGTCTCCTAACATCTTAGCAGCCCCTACTTGCCCAGGATCAGGAGGTACCACAAGCATTACTTAGAGTTTTGACTCGACATAAGTTAAAGGTGTCCAAAGGCATTCATTGAGATGTCACTCAGTATCCAGGAAAAAGTAATGGAGAGCTCCAGGGAGAAGATATGTGTCCCACTGACGTATCCATCACAAGAACCAAAAACAGAGGGGAAAGCTTGTCCATTAAGTTTGTTTAGTTTTACCTTTTAAAATGTGGTGACATTAAAGGAGATCCATGCAGATGAGACCACGTATGTGTTATTTGTACAGCACTTTCTAAAGCAAAGGAGTCAGTCAGCATTACTTGGAATCAGAGCAGCGAAAGGGAAGGCTCCAGTGTGCCCAGGAGAAAGCTACTGGCACAAGAAGACTGTAGGTGGATAGCAGGAAGTTAGGTGTTCTAACCGACACGCTTCGGCACAAGAAGACTGTGGGTGGGGTAGCTAGGAGGTAAGTATTCTAACCGACACATTTAAAAGCACACTCAAGTGACTGTGTTCAAACCATAAGGAAAATTATGAAAACTTATGTTCAGAATATTCTGAGCATCTAGGGTTCATTGTAGAGATTGTAGTCTTAGTCTATAGTCTTAGTTGTTACCAAGGTTACAGGTCAGATCTCTATTGTCATTTATAATTTGGCTCTTGTTCCTTTGTGTGCTTCACCTGTCGTATAAACATTACTTAAAATCATGAAATTTTCTATAAAAATTCTGAAACTATATTTGACAGTGGATTAACAACACATAGTTGGGGGCCAGGTGGTGGTGGCACACACCTTTAATCCCAGCACTCGGGAGGCAGAGGCAGGGGAATCACTGTAAGTTTGAGGCCAATCTCGTCTACAAGAGCTAGTTCCAGGACAGGCTCCAAAGCTACAGAAAAATCCTGTCTCGAAAAACCAAAAAAAAAAAAAAAAAAAAAAAAAAAAACAATAAACCAACCCCCCCAAACAAATACTCTATACATATCTCAACCTATAATTTACATTTTAAAGCTATGTTTTATTGTTTGATTTGGTGGCCATAAAGAAGAAAAAATGAGAATGTAATTTTGTTTATAAGCAATGATAGGATTGTTCTAAATATGCAATTGCACGTTAACATCACATATTCAATTAAAGCACTGTACTTAGAAATCTGTTAGAATAGGAATATATCCTTCTGGATAGATAAAAGAAGAGATTTTTAGAAGATGTAAGACAGGGAAACTATGAGTAGAGGTCCAGGAAGGGATATGGCCAGGTATAGCTAGAATATATCTTCATAATCATATAATGACATTAAATCTCTGATTCCTATCCTGAACCCATAGCCCTCACAGTAGAGACAGGTGGGTGTAGAGTTGATGTCATCCCCCAGGTTTAATTTTGGTTAATCTGTATGGAAGCTTTAAAAATATGTTCAAAATCATTCTTAGTTACTGAACTGTGTAAAAATCAATATCTGCACAACTTTTGATCCCTGGTCTAGCACATCAAATTACCAAAGGCATAGAGAAAGTCTGTTGCTAGTTGTCTCCAATGCTTTACTCCCTAAATTAAAAAAAAATGTAACAACAACAAACAGAAAAGCAGTGCTAAATTTATTAATTATACTGTAGTAACTAATACAATTACCTTAGCAGAATTCTCATATGGTTAAGCAATGAGGAATAAGGGAACAAATACTTGTAGTGTTAAGGCTCAATTAGGGTAATTTTACAACTTAGGGACAACCCATGTTTTAGTCTACTTCTTTCCAGGATATAAACAGCCCGAGATTCAAAAGAATTTGAATTATTTATTTTCTTAAATGGCTTTGCAATGGCAACACAGAACCATGTGAGTATGAAGCGACCCATAAGAAGCGCTGGTGTTCTTAGGGAGCAACCTCATCAAGTTGTTTGTAGCTTGATTTTTCACAGACTTCTGTATTCTGCAGTCTGGTACAAACAGCTAAGCTATTATCTTTTCTGATTCATTCATTGCTCAGCAAACATGGAGAAAATGCTTTATTCCACACTCCTTAGTATGGTAGACAGACAAAAATATCTGTTGGTTTTGCTTCTGAGTGCTTGAAGATGATTGACATATAGGTTTCTTCTGGGCCAAGACAAGCCATAGATTTAACTTTGCAATGACAAGTTAATGCCTTGCATGTTGAGGACTAATGACAAATACAGAGAATTGTAGTATTTGATTTTAATTGTTAGTCCAAGAGGATTGAGTTAGCTGTAAAGAGTGATAATGTGTTTTATCACCTTGATTTTCAATGAAGTACTTCCTGCTTAGAATAACATGCTTGCAATTAGGTGAGCAGTACTTTAAGGCCTACATATTTTTAATATTGGCATTTACTGGGAGGAAATAGGATTCCTTTTACAATCCTGTGCCTGTTTTCTTATTTTTCTCACTGGGAATGAAGGATTTTAGCTGTGCTTATGATCATGCACATGGAAGACACCAGTCCTTCCCTACAATATGCCAGCTTTCCATTGAGACATTGCCTACAAGTGAGAGTAGGTATCACTGGCTTAACTTAGTTACACTGCAACCTGAAACATCAGTCTCATAGACATATTTATTTCCACAGGTCTCCTTGTAAGACTTTGGTTTAGAGAGGAAAAGAAGCTTATATTTTGAAGTAGAAACTCAGCTGATTGTAGATAAACTGCAACATAGCTGCGGGACCCTGTATTACAAAGCTTCAGCAAGTATTCCCCATTTCATATGTCAGTGGGTTTGCCTAGGGTAAGCTCCTCTATAACAACAGGCAATCTCTCTGTTTTCGGTTGTCTCTTGCAACATAGTCTCTCTTCACCATATGTAGCTTCGTTCCCTCTGTAAGTTCCACATATCTGCAAATTTCCTGTGGAGTAGGACTGTTTCATAGAGCAGCATTTTAAAAACAAAAATTACTTCAAAGCTGTTTCAAGAATGATCAGTTTTAAAAAGTAAAGTGAAGGAGGTGTTGAAATGGAAGACTTCATGCTATCTAACATTTGGCATAATTCATGGGTCAAGTTATATGATGGTTAATTTCAATTTTTGATTTTTTGATGAGACTTAGAATAAGGATGGAGACAAATTTCTGGGCATGTCTGTAAGGCATTGTTCTAGATTAATTTAATTGAGATAAATTTGAGTGACACCATTCCATGAGCTGGGCTGAGTAGAAAGGGAAGGGGAGCTGAACATCATTCCTCTGCCCTGTGACTGGGATGCAAGGTATGGGATATCTCAAACTCGCAATGCCTTCACTTTTCTGGCAAAGTAGACTGCATCTAATTAAATCCATCCTTCTTTAGGATATTTGTTGTCAGGTCATGTGTTCCCCCTTAGGCCCTCCTTGTTATCTAGCCTATCTGGATCTCTGAATTGTAGCATGGTTATTACTTACTTTACAGTTAATATTCACTTGTGAGTGAGTATATTTGTCTTTCTGGATCTGGGTTACCTCAATCAGGATGATTTTTTTTCTAGTTACATCAATTTGCCTTAAAATTTCCTGATGCAATTGTTTTTAACAGCTGAGTAATACTCCAATGAGCAAATGCACCACATTTTTAAAAATCTATTCTTTGGTTAAGAATCATTTAGGTTGTTTCCAGGTTCTGTCTATCACAAATAAAGCTGCTATGAACATAGTTGAGAATGTAGCTTGTGGTATGATTGAACTTCCTTTGGGTATATTCCCAAGAGTGGTTTCATTGGGTCTGGAAGTAGATTGGTTCCCAAATTCTTAGAAATTGCCATATTGATTTCCAAAGAGACTGTAGAAATTTGTACTCCCACCAGCAATGGAGGAGTGTTGCCCTTGCTCTAGTATAATCTACTATTTGTGCTTTTGGTCTTAGCTACTCTGAGAGGTGTAAGATGGAATCCCAGTGTCCTTTTGATTTGCATACTTGCAGTAACACCTTGTCTTCTAAGAGATTTGACTGACCTTACAGTTTTTGATCAATGATGGTACAATATTGCCTGCATATTTAAGCTAAATTTCATCCAAAGCATGACTTAGTTCCCTTTATCAATTTGTTGATTCCTATATTATTTTAAAAACAAAATATGAAACCTCCAACTAAAGTTTCAATCATTTAGTCTTTCTAATAAATGATTTTATAATAACACATATTAATGTCATAAGTAATACAGAAACCATATAAGCATTTTATATTTTTGCAATTCCCCCATGTGTGTAAATGTACCACACCACTGCTTGCTGCCAGAAAACAGATTCCATCTTGAAAAAAAATGCAGCTTTCAAGAAGTTTCACTAAACTCTCTTCTTTTCTGTCCAGAAATTCTTTTCAAGCTCTCAGGTTTTATGTGAACATAGTCAGGCCCACATTGGCAAGCCAATCTGTTGGTGAAGGCTGCTCATTTGTTTCCCTGATGTCCAGACATGAAATAATCACACAGAAACTGTATTATTACAACACTGTTTGGCCTATTAGCTCACATTTTTTATTGGTTAGCTCTTATATATTAAATTAGCTCATTTCTATAAATCTCTGTATAGTCATGTGGTTTTGGCCTACTATTATAGTTCTGTCTGGTATCCAGAATCTGTCTCCTGCTGTGGCTACATGGCTTCACCCTGACTCTGCCTACTGTCTCCTCCTCTACCTGCTTGGAATTTCCACCTTGCCCTGCAATATTCTGCACTGCAATCCCACATGAGAGGTTATGCTGCAGTAGCACTGTGACTGGTCACCACACAGTCACTGTTTGTGTTTGTACTATTGGATTTTATTAGTATCCTCCACCTACTGCACAAAGAAACTTCCTTGATGAGGGTTGAAAGAAACACATATCTGTGGGTAAGATCAAAAAGTGTTTAAAATACCTGTAGTTGCCATGTGTATTTAGAATAAAATATCTTGGAACAAATTTAACTAAGGAGGTGAAAGACATCTATAATGAAAACTTTGAATTTCTGGAGAAACTAATCAAGGATGATGCTAGGTGATGGAAAGACATCCTCTCTGCTCATGGATTGGTAGAGTTAATAATATTGGGGAAGGGACAGTAATTATATAGATTCAATGCAACCCCAACTAAAGCACTCCTGACAATCTCCACAAAACAGAAAAAAAACCTACCCTGAAGTTCATACAGAAGTACAAAATGTCTACATAGACAATACTATGCTGTCTTGAGTTTCTAACAAGGGCTTTTGTGGTACTTTGTCCCTAGTGAATGTCACTAGTTAAGGACATTTGATGGGATTATATAGCTAGATCCAATGCAATCACCAGGGGAATGACAAACAGGGATCTTTCTCTAGTTAGTAGACAGAACAGGATTAGGGAAGGTTAAGTCAGAGCAATTTCAAGTGTAAGAACAGTGTATTGTTTGAAGACAAATATGGACACTAAAGGGATGCAAGCAGTTTTGATCTGTCAAGACAGCATGCACATGTAGCAAGGAAGTGAATCTCAGATCTGCAGTTTCTAATAATGACCTTTGTGGTAGTGTGTCACTACTGAATGAACCATGAATGGTATAACATACAGCTATACTTATCCAAGCATATTGGAGAAAGGACCATTTTGGAACTTTTGAAAATTGTCCATTTTATATGTATATAAATATGCAAATGTGCATATATTATTCAATTTAAAGAGGTTTATTGAGTCCCATATAATAGAAGCAGGATTTTAGTAGGTAATGATAGAAGGATGAATGGGAGACAGTTGTCTCCTGTACTTATAAGTGCACAATAAATGATGCTTCATTATTCTCTTTAACTTTCCTGATCTCTCCTGTCCTATATAACCTTATATAATTTTGCAAATGACCATATTAACCGAAGTAATATAGCTCATGGCAAGGAAGTGTGTTTGTATGAGTTGTGTAATCAAAATTCAGTGTTTAATTTTCATCTCCAACATTTCACAAATGTAATCAAGTTATTGGTACATAGGAATAAATCCTCAAAGATTACAAGTTATAATTAGAGTAAATTCCAAAATATATGTGAACAATTGCATGCTCTGGTGTCTGGCAAATGCTCCTACAGCCCCCTCTGCTTGTTACTTCTCATCTCCTTCCTCTCTTACTTGCTTCCTCAGATAGATAACTCTTTAACATCCTTTCCTCTTTGTGACATTTATTATTGACTATCGGTGATTATTTATTTAATAGCTTTCTTCTAAGAGAGACAGCCACATTTGTTTGGCTTATACAGTTGATGCTCAATTTGATTATGATGCCCACCAAGCAGGAAATATGTGTTCCATGCTTGTTAATTCACACACAATTATATCAAATAAGAAAAGTGTTCATCCTATGATCTTGAGGATCCTTGATATTCTATCTGATATCAGGTAAATTGCATATTTCTCCTTTGCTTAGCTCTATAACTTTTGTCAACTTTGAATCCAATTTTAGACTCTCTGGTATTTTTGCCTCCTCCTGACATTTTGCACATTCACTGTTGGAATGACATAGTCAACATTTTACTGCATCCATTCTTTCTTATAAATATATGTACATCTCATAAATTGACTTTCTTTCAGCACAATATTTTAAAAGAGATTGTGAAAATAATTTCCTTCTACTGCTTTGCTGAGGCTTATGTGACTTGGCCTCTTCAAAGTGATGAGAAAAAAGTAGCTGACATTGATTGGTAGACATTGTAGAGCAGAGAGCAGTTAGGAGACAAAGGTTTTTGATAGAGTGCTTGGTCTGGAGCTGATCAAAGAAAGGGCACAGAGAAGATAGCCTTATTATTTTTTTGTAGCAAGCTGCACATCTTGAAATTGTACCAAACATTTTAAAACATATCTGAGAAAATAACAGTGTAGATCTTTGTCTCTCAGGATGCATCTGTGGGAAATGTTCTAACAAAGTCCATCTGAAATTAATAAAAAAGTCAAGGTTAATACAAGAAACATTGCTTGCAAACTCCTGGAAATATTCACAAAGGTCCAAATGGAATCTTATGTGAAAAAGCCACACAAAAGAGAAACAACTTTGTTAGAATTTAAATCACTTATGATCTCTGTATTGGCCCCTTTTGTTAAAATATTTTTATAATTTCCAAGCATTGGCTTTAATCAACAGGACAAAACTTGGCAATCTGACAGGAAGGGAATAATTGAATAGACTCTCTTCTTTGAACATGAAAAGAACTTGTGGACTGAGGAAAACTATTTGCTCCCTATTCATTCCAAGTCATCAATCTATAGACCCTAGTAACCTTGTTTTGAAAAATCCTATTCAAACAGGGAACATGGGCTCTTAATCTCACAATCCTGTGCAGCAGTCTGCATTGGGCTGATAGGATTGCTCCTTTTCCTATTGAATAATAAATTTCTAGAGTCTAGAAAATTTTTTATATGCCTCTAAGTGTCTATAGTTTATACAAAGCACTTTTTTTAAAGTGGAAGGCTAAAAAATACTTAGGCTAGTCCCATTGTGAATAATAATAATATTGTAAAATCCCATTTGTAAAAATATGAAAAAATTCTTAGTTACAATTTATGTAAATTCTTTATTAAAGAGACAACCTACAAAGAACAGAGATGAGCAATTCTGTTGTACATATTTTTAGAATCTTCCTTTAACAATACCTGGAGTTTTTTTGTTTTATTTCAGCTCATGATTGATACAGTGTTTAAAATAACAGTAATGATCAATTTATTAACCTAATAACTGACAAATAAATGAGCATATCATTGTGAGGGTAAAACTGATTATTAGCTTAATTCTTTGTATCATCATCTGAGATAGGTATCTCTTGGTATGTCTCTGAGAGTGTTTAAAGAGAGGATGAACTGGACCCGAGTGTGGGTGGGATCATCTCATCTACTCGGTTCCAAGACTCGGTTTCCAATAATGAGAAAGGAAAAAGGCAGCTGAGCTGAGCCCAGGTATCCCCCAACCATATTCCCTCTAACAATTCCTGATTTTGGATACAGTATTATCAGTCTCCTCATCTCCCTGTTGCCATGACTTCACTGCCACAATGAGCTGTATCCTCTCAAACTGTGAGCCAGATTCAACTCTTCCTTTCTTATACTGCTTTTCTCACAGCAATGAAAAAAGTAGCTAATATAATTAGATAAAATAGGCAAAACTATCTGAAATTTAGTGACATACGTTTTGACAAGGGGGCACAAAAATAACCATGATCTTGGCTGGTCCTCTAGGAAGAAAAGATTTATGATTATTACAAGAAGACAAAATAGTTGTTGAAAGAATAGAGGTGGAAAAGGCCAAACTACACATTTCTCACTTTGAAATAGACCCACTGAAACTTTTCAATTCAATGGAAATTTAAGAAACTTTTCTGTGATCTGAGAAAGAATTACAAAAATGAGAAAAATAGCACGCTGAGCTCTCTCACAGAAATGTCACTGGAGGGGCACACAATTATATCTTATATCTCTGAGAATTTGTGATAAACTACTTTTGTGTTTAACTATTTAGCATGGTTATTTCATCATCCTTTAACCTGTTTCAGTTGGCACAAGACTGTACCATTCAAGTGAAGTGGTTAAAGTAAGTGGTCAGCCGGGGCAGGGATGGGGTACATGGCCATTTTTGGTCTCCTTCTCCTCATGAGGTAGTAATGATCATCTTTCTGTGGGTTAATTTTCTTCTAAAGTTCTCTGTACTCAGATATACAGATTTACATTAGTTTAATGTGTTTCCTTTTTAATATAGATTATTCCAAAATTTGCTATTTTATACTGTTGAAATAACGAGATATAATTTCTAAGAAATGTAGGATGGGCATGTGGGGATCTTGGGAGTAGAAGATCAGTAGAGAACAGATTATCTTGAATTCTTGACTGATACTGGTTCATGAGATGTTGGACTTTCTAAAATGGTACAGCAAAAATATGTACCCTTCATTCAAACACTCCTGACTATAGTGAACTGATTCTCATGAATGTGCTCTAACACAATGAAAGGTATTTTGAAGATACGATAGGATGACTAATGAATTGATCTTAAGGTAAGGATGTAAGACTGGATTATATAGCTAAATCCAATGCAAACACCAGAGGTATGCCAAACAGGGATCTTTCTCCAGTGAGAAGACAGAACAGGAATAGGGAAGGTCAAGTTAGAACAATTTCAAGTATAAGAACAGTCTATGATTTGAAGAAAAAGATAGACACTGAAGGGATGTAAACAGTTTTGATTAGTCAAGACAGCAGGCACTTGCATGTAGCAAGGAAATAAATCTCAGATCTGTAGTTATCAGAGAGTAGTTTCTCCTATCCACCCATAGTAGGCTTGGGAACAGATTATCTCTGCACATGTACACATAAGCAAGCCTTATTTATCCACTATCCTTTAGCCGTGAAAGACCCTGAACTCAGGAAATCTATTCAAGTTCACTTGGTTCTGACTAACAGAACTGTAAGATAATAAATAAATACTGTCTGAAGATAATATATTAGAAGTAATTTACTATATATTTATAGAAAATAAATGACATACTTATGGATCAAATAATTGTGTTATCTTCTGCCAATATAATCCATTGGGAAAGAATGAGGGTTGGTGAGAGATGGAACTATGTTTGCATACCTGTGAAATTATCCATAGTAAAAGTTTAAATCTCTAGAATGAGTACTTGTGACATTTTTAAAAGGGAAATTATTAAAAATAAGTTTCATCAATCTTCGAAAGTTTACATTTACCCCGAGATCCTAAAAGTATAAAGCAATGGGAAAGTTTGGTTAGGTCTGTGATGAATAACTGCCTTGATGCTCCTCGGAAAGGATGGGATAGACATGTCCTCCTCCTTCAAGCCTGGAGAGCATTTTATTCTAAATAACCTGGGGAAATAGTTATGTTTGCATGCATGAATTCAAAGCAGTGTTGGTTGCCTGCATAAACATGTATACAATTGAGTCAAAATCCCAGCATGGATGGGATATGGTTTCCAAAGATTCTACCCCAAACAAGTAATGGCAGTTGATGACTGATGAGGATGGGGGTAAGATAAATGAGGCTGCTTTTGCCCCAGCAGATGACTTCATACCCATGCATGTTTCCTAAACACTAAGTCAACCCAGTGAACTATTAGTAGTAGAAAAAGTATACATGAGGTTTGGGAAGAGGGAGTGGGGAGTGGGTATAATCAAAGTCCACTGTATATATATATGAAAACTTCAAGGAATAAATGAAAATATAAATAAAAAATTGAAAGCCAAATGCATGCTCTCAATAGTTGAATGACATCACAAATAAGTAAAGGACATTAAAGTAAATGTGATGTGGGATGCAGGGGAGAGGGAAGAGAGCCACATTTGAGATAATTCTGGACTATGAGAGATAGAATGTCTGCAGAAGAACATATCAGAAACTGGAACTCACTTAGATCTTTTTGGAAGGCTTTCCTGAGAGGTGATGGTGCACCAGCATGGGACTCCATGGTTTGTAGGGTAGCTACGTGTGCTCTAGGAGAATGCATTTGCTTCCATAAGAAATGTCTATTTGCATGAGTCAAGGAGAGACTCTCTTGGTTTGTTGCACTAATAAATCTTCTGAATATTTTAATATATATCTTTTTTTTGCTTTTTCAAGGCAGATTTTTTTGTGTAACAACTTTGTCCTAGAACTTATTTTATAGCTCAGACTGGCCTCAAACTTGCGGAGATCCTTCTGCCTCTGCCTCCTGAGTGTTGGGATTAAAGGCGTGCACCACCACTGCCCAGCTTAATATGTATTTTTAAATTAAAATATAAGTGTTAAAAAAGAAGAAATGCAGATGAAAACTTCTCAGCAAGAGGTAGTGATGAACATCTAAAGAGCCCAAAGGGACATCTATCTCCCAATACACAATACACAGAAATTGCACACTAAATCTCGAAAGAACACAAAGTGAAATCTCCTAGAAGTCTTGACACTGAGAGAGTCTCCCATGTCAGGCTGTCCTTTCTCCCTTCCTTTTTTTTTTTTTAAAAAAAAAATTTCATAATAGGTGGAGAACTAGAACCTTCTTAAGTATGTCAGAGAAGAGGAAAAATGAGCAAGGAGAACAAAATTCCCCATCGGTGATTGTCCCAGCTATTCATGAGAAGGAAACCAATTTAAGGGAAAATGATTTTGTATGTGATAATGACAGTTCTATCTACTTTCTTGTACACTAATCACTTCTTAGAGAAAACTGATGGTGTTAGAGATTAGTGGAACTGGGGGTGGGGAGCAGGAAGTGGGGGAGTTCTTAAACAGGTGTCTCCCTCACTTAGAGAAAATTTATGGTGTTAGAGATTTTTGGAGCAGGAGAAGCAGGGAAGTTCTTAACCACTTGTCTCTTGGAGGCTAAGTGTAAAAGGCAAAGCATGAGGTACAGACACCTGCCTGGAATGTGTGATCTGCTAGTTAGGGAGAGCAGAGTCTGCCTGAAGAAAACCTCCAATCTTTTGTCCTCACCTCCTGTCCTTCATGCATTTTCAGCTGGGCTGTAGAAATAGTCTTTGGTTCATTTTCTGGCTTATCCATGCACAGTTCCCCTCAATTGTCTTTCAGCAGCACACCCAAATGACACTTACGAAGTTGAATTACTATCATAGCATTTCTCTCACTGAAATCTCCGAGTGGTTCCTTATGACCTACAGTACTGAATCCTGACTCCCAGGTAGTCATGTGCTCCTTTTTAGATCGTCAGTCTTCGTCCATGTTTGGTTTCTCTTCCTTCCCGTAATGGAGGTACTCTGAGTCATTTTTTTAATGGGGGTATTTCAAGCTTATACTAAGTGTGTGTTAGGGGAGAAATAGCTTCTAATATAGAGCTTCTGTTAGTTTTTTTGTATTGGTCAGATCCATTTTTATAACTACATAACTCTGTTGGGGTTCCTTGAAGGCCATAGTTACATTGTATTTTATTTATTACTGTATTGCCAGGCTCTAAAATGCCTTCTAAGGAAAGATAAAAAGAGAGAGAAAGCAGAGGGTGGAAAATAGAATGAGAAGAAGCAGAATGGGGAAGAGACAAGGAGATGAAGGATGGAGAGAAGAAGAAACTGTTGTAAGAGTGATAGAGAAACTCTGGGCAGGCTCTAAGGAATTTTGTTTTAGCTAAATAAACTCTGGATCCTACTTACTACCAGAAATGTTTTCCAAATACTTCATTTTATATTTATTTTGCTGTGGCTCCTGGTTAGAACTGACTTTTTCCTGACTGAAAATGTTAATAATTCTTTTGGTCCCTATTGTACAAAGTGGTTTTTTCATGGTCAAGATTAGTGGAGTATGTATCTTAATTAAATTTATGTGAATGGAGCTTAAAGCATCACACACAAAAAATGAGACTTTCCTTAATTTTCCACAATGTAGTTCTACTTATTGAAATCCAAGTTCTGATGAAAAATATTTATTTATATTAGAAATAATTTAGATTTATGTGTTCAGTTTCAATTTTAGGCAAGCAGAGTTAAGGAAGTGAAGTCACTAGGCCAGTCTTTACTGTGTTTACACAATGGTTGAAAACTAAAAAGAACGAGACCCATATTTTAAATAAAATTTTCCTAAAGAGTCTTTGTAATCTGAAATAATAAACATAAAACTGAATTATTTATTTCTTGATTTCTTAGATTATCCTAGGCATTGTACACAAAAATCACAGTCACCATAGAAATAAGTAAAACCAATATTCCAACCCTAGAGATAGGGAAATTACAGTATGAATTCAAGATTTCTTGGAAGTTCTTATTGTTATTTTTGGTACTTAAATACATACATTTTTGATAACTGCTAGTTCCTGAGAAAATGCATAATAGTTTGTGTACCACATAGGTATACTTCCAGGTCCATATTACTTAGTGTTGGTGGTGCTAAGAACTTAGTAGCTAGTATAAAACATGAATTAAAATAAAAGTAATATATTGCTTTCAAATTCTTTTATTTTATTTTCATATTTTATTGATTTTTGGGGGGATTCACATCATGAATCTTCCCAGTCTTTCCAGGTCCACTCCCACTCTTGTGACCTCTCCCAAAAAGAAGAAAGAAGAAGAAAGAAGGAGAAGGAGGAAGAGGAGGAGGAAAAGAAGAACAGGAAAAAGAAGAGACCAATTTGTTGTACTCACTGAAGTATAGTCAAATTCCCAGTCACAAGCCTCTTACAAAAAACCAAACAAACAGAGTTTTTCCCCACAGGCACCCCCACTAGAAGCCATCAATTATGGGAAGTTACGCTCCAGCATCCTTATCACATTTTTAAAAATGCTCTTTGATTGCTCTCTGTCGAGGCTGTTACTTTTATGTGCTGAAGGAGAAGGGCTTGTCATATAAGCTCACTATGCTCCTCTCTATCAACTTTGAGTCTAAAGTCATCATTACCACAGGAAAAGTAGCTTCCCTGCCCTTTACAGTCCACAGGAGCATAACTCATGGACCTCCATCCACATGGTCCAGTGTCAGCGTGTGCCACGTCCCAGTGACAGCACAAATCATGACATTAACACAGGCTTCTACTGCAGCACAGTCTGTGGATACCATCATAACCCTTGATGGCAGCATAGGCCAAGGATGTCAATATGGCTTCAGACAGTAGAGGAAGAGGGAGGGACCACAGACAACAACATGATTTCAGGCAGAAACATAGACCATGCACATCGGCATGGTAATCGGGGGCAATGCAGGTCACAGACATCAACACAGCCCCAGGCTAAAGGAAGACCATTAGTTTAGACATGGCCTTTGGTGGCTGTATTTTAATTTCTTAAGCAAGAATAGCTAAATGAGATGTGTGGGCGTAGTAAGTACTTCTCAACATTGAAACTTGGGAATGACATTGGACTCCTCATTTCCTTCACTATGCTGGTCTTCCCACAGCACTTGTTTTGTTTCTGGTTTTTTCCTTTAAATTTTATTATTTATTTATTTTTCTGTGTGTGTTCTGTGTGTGTGTGTGTGAGTGCATGTTTGAGCATATGCTATTATCTTTGTGTATAAGCAGGCCAGATATTTATGTTGAGTGCTTTCCTAGATTACTATTCTCTTTTTGGATTTATTTATTTCATTTTATTTGTATGAGTGTTCTGCCTTCATGTATTTATGTGTACCATGTGTATGCCTGGTACCTGCAGAGGAAGTCGGGCCTCTCAAAAATGGATTTGCATTTGGTTGTGAGCTGCTATGTAGTTTCTGGCAACTGAACCCTGGTCTTCTTCAAGATCAAGGAATGCTTTTAACTGCTCAACCATTTTTGCAGCCCCATCTTGCTTTTTGAAGCAACATCTCTCACTGAACCTTGAACTTATCACTGGGTAGGAGGATTTGCAGCAACCCATAGAGACACTCCTTGTAAGTGCTAGTGCTAGTGCTTACTTATTAGGCCAAGGTTACCTGATATGATCAATGAGAAATGAATCTTAACCAGACTGGATGGAGAGGTCTCAGCAAGACTGAGGCTGAGACAAGTTTATTCCAGGCAATCAGATTTTTTTATACCCTTATCAGAAACAGAATATAATGGCATTTTCCAGTATCGGTACTTGCCAGGATACAATGATGCTTGCAAGCCATACAAGGTACACAAGATTACTGTCAAAGACCAATTGTCTTGTCAAGCTTCTACATGCTTTATTTACTTCTGTGGGATACAGAGAATCACAAGGCAGCCTGGATGCTTCACTGCCTGAAGAAGTGTCTCAGTTTCTCAGTAACTTAATGACACACAGTACTCAAGGAGCCATGGACTCTAACCTGAAAAACCCATGATGGTGTCTCTCAAAGCAGTAGGGCCAGACTAAGTCCATGATTTTGTGCATCCTGATCCAGCATCGGGGTTACAGACACATGGTGGTATGCCTGGCTTTTACGTGAGTGCTCAGGCTTTGAACTCAGGTCCTCAAACTTGTACAGCAAGCACTTTCCCCACTACGTCATCTCTCCAGATCCAGCCTTTGTTTGTAATTTGAAGCTTAGGCAGATCATAGGATCATGCATCAGAGAAAGGAACAGATTGAGACCTGATCGTGTCTAAGTTGGACATCGCGCTGAATATGGAAACTGTTGAATGACTGTTATTTCTCTTGGGAAATAAAAAATGACACAGGGTACCTCTCTTAACCCTCTGTAGACCTTTAACACACTTTTTTCTGAGATAAGCAAATGGCTGAAGACCCTGTGAGAAAAGAAAAGCAAGCCAAAAAGAGTAGGGGCATAATTTGATCTCAATTCTCCATGACCCCAAAGCAGAACTTTGACCTACACAATATGACAATACATATGGACTGAAGAAGGTTCCATGGTAACTGAATAACCACAGATTATTATGATGTTGGAAAGATTCTGTGGGTATCAGAATTTAAGATATGCCTAGCAGATCCTTCTGTTTATTTAAATGTTTATTAAACACTGCAGTCTAAGATCACAGTTTTCCAAAATTTAACTGAAACTTACTCAGCTAACATGTATCAGCTCACAGTCTGTGTGTGCTCCTCTTAACTGAAGCATTTTGAAAGTGATAAATTTTGCAAATTATGGAAAGTCATGTTTGTGCTCACAATTAAATCTGTTGAGTTAATTAAAAACACTTCTAAAGAAATGGCTTCTTGGATTTCTCTGGTTGGTTATGATTCAGTGGTAGTTTTTATTTAGAAATATCTTCACATTGTTTTTGCTAATATTTATTTGATTTCTTACTATCTCATGCATACTATTCATTTTAATGATACTTGTCTCCCCCGAACAAACAAAGCAAAACAAATAAAATGCCTGTAGAGCAGGATTCTTGCGTATAATTGTCTTAGTTCTGTAACAATAAGAAATCCCACAAGGTCCTGAAGACGATTGCTCTACTGCCAAGCTTCTGTGCAACTTGCTTATAATCAAATTGTCTCAATAGTATTAGTAAGATATATATTCATGAATTCAGCAATTTAAAAAGTATGCATTCTGTGTTATCCAATGAAAAAAGTTTAGTATGTCCTATATTCTATAATGGATACCAATATTTTCTGAACCAATTTTTCTAATACAATACATTTTAAGTTTGCCAAGGGGGTAGACTTGGCTGCTGGAAGGTTGTACACACCCCAGTGGAAGGCAACATAACCTTGCACATAAAAAGCAGTAATTAGACTTGGGGTTATCAATAACAAAACAAAATTTAAAGGAGCGTGAAGTGGGAAGAGAAGTTGAGAGCCAATAAGGGAAGTTTGAGGAGGTAGTGGTGGAAGGATATGATCAATATACATCATAGAAATCCATAAAACTTTAAAGATTAAAATACTATTAGAGTAGTTCATCTAAACATAAATAAAGAATAAAAAATTTCTTTACAACCAGGGTTTTCATAATATCTAGGTATGAATTTTTGGTGTGGTTCACATAAGCGATTTGAGAGAGGGAAATGGATAACCATCATAGAATCTTCAGGTTTACATTCATTTTAAATGCATAGAATTGCAAATTCAGTATTTATAAATAAAGAAAGCAAATTTCACTATATTATAGTTCTACAGCTTAGTTTTAGAGCTGAGAATAGAAAAGCTGTAGAAGAATTTATACTGCTTCTCTCTTTTAGACTTAAATCAGTGAATTTAAAGGAAACCAATTTTGTGTATCATTTATATGCTGCTTCTTCCAGAGTCTCAAATATAAGACGCATACTGCTTATACTGTAGAAAAGAGTTTCTAAAGTAACCATTATAAATGATTATATTTAAAATATTATCATGAGCATGTTTTAATTGAGATTTTGTGTGTGTGTGTGCGCACGCGTGCACACATGTGTGTGCATTTGTGTGTTACCATGTGTTTCTAATAGGTGGTGTGAAGGCCAGAAGAAAGTTTGTGGCAGTCAATTCTTCCTTCCACCATGTGGGTCTAAGGGCTGGAACTCCAGTGGACAGGTTTGTTGGGATGCTCATGTGCCTGCTATCTCTGCTCACTGGTGATTGTATCAAAATACATAAAAATATCTAGAAACATTCTTTAGTGAGGAAATAAAGTTTCTGGAGCAGACAGTTACTCACTGAGGTGTTACAGCTGCTTGCGAGATGGAAACAATACTTTAAATGGTACTCTAAGCAAATATAAAAGCTATAAGAAGAGTTAATTTCAAACATCAGGGTCATGGAAGGCACATAGACAGAAGGATGTCTGTAAAGGCACAGCAGGAGGAATGAACAGTATCTATAAATATAAAATCACATGGTACTCAAGCTTTTTTTATTTTTTAAATATCCTAAACATCTGATCTTGATCCAACTATTGAACACTGACCCTGTTTTGGAAGTCCGACTGCCTCTCTAATAACTCCTTCATATTCTTGAGTTTCTTTCTTTTATATCCATGCCCTTGGCAGAATAGTCACACTTCCCTTTACTCTCCTCTCCTTTTATTTCCTTTTCTGTTTCATACTCTGATGATTTTTCCTTCCAATAAGCATGATCATAGCAGAAAAATGAACTATGTTTTTATATTAATTTGTTCTTTTATGCAGTTACTGAAAGTATTTACTGAGTTTCTATGATTCCTGAATCATATTTTTTTAGTCCTGAGGACTGACATATTCAGCATCCTTAACCTGTGATTGAAACGGTGCCTAGTATGACTTTGGATAGCCAATGACAAGCTACCCAGGTAGAGACAGATAGGATAGTTTTACAGTGAAGAAAGCAGAGAGGACATGATAGGGTCATTTTTGACCAGGAACACACTGTCTATGCCAAGGGAATCTTACCACCTTGCAACTTTGTAGGACCCAGACTACCTAAGTTTTTTTTTCTCAATGACTCATGAATGTCTTTCTTTACTTTAATTTCTAGTCATTATTTTTTGAGTTATACATGTTCAGTTCGATGTCTTGAATTCACCTTTGCTCAAATAGTTCAGAACTAAATGACACTTTCAGCTTTAACTAGATAAATTCTATAGGTTAAATCAACTGTGAATACATAAAGTTTCTAGTTGATATCTAAACTGGAGCATCTTGGGATGGGAATATGGCTGACAGTAAAGTGCTTACCTCCTAACTGTAAGAACCTGAGTTTGGCTCTCTAAAACCTATATAAAAAGTTAAGTGCAGTGGCGTGAGAATTCTATCCCAGTTACAGTAAAATGAGAGGTGGAGACAGGTGGGTAACCAAAAGCTCTTAGGCCCAAGTAGACTGGTCAATGTGAAAGAGTTCCAGACCAATAAGAATTCATGTTGGAAGATGCCAGAGGACTGGCAATTCATTTGATTACTTACCTCCACATGTTTAATGTGCATTTGTACACACACTGCGTGTACAATAACATACACACAGATACATATGCAAAGCACAATGTACACAAATATCACACACACACACACGTACACACAGACATACATACTGCATACACACATATATGGTCTGACCTAACATCCTAAAACAGTAATTCTCTGGGAATTTCCTTTATTGTGTCATCGGCAATTGCTTTTTGTTTTGCTGTGCTATTTATTATTTCCTTAATTTGATAATCTTCAGCAGCATTATAATGTGTTAGAAATGGTACTACCTAAAGATTAACATGCCCATGAATTAGTAGGCTCCTGATTTTGCTTATTTATATGCTAGGATGCATAACAAAATGACAGACCAAGAAGTTCTAATAACAAGTACTGATCTTCTTACCATTCTTGATTCTAGAAATTCAAGATTAAGGTATTGGCATAGTTGGGTTCTTTGAGGGCTCTCTCCTTTGCTGGTATATGGCTGTCCTTTTTCTAGGTTTTCACGTACACCCACACTCTTCCACTATCCTAATTCCTGTTTCTTACAAAGATGCCACTCCCATCAAGGAGGAACAGTCACCCTCATAACCTGAGGACTTTACTAATTTTCAAGCAAATTATCTTCATAAGAGTCTTTTAAAAAATATATCATATTTTTGGGGGTTTTTGTTGTTTTTTTTTATTTTTTCATGGTTTATTTTTTATATTTAAAAATTTCCATCTCTTCACCTCCTTCTCCCCCTTCCCTCCCCTCCTGTCCACCCATACCCCCCTCCCTTCCTCTCCAGGCCAAGGAGCCATCAGGGTTCCCTACTCTATGTTAAGACCAAGGTCCTCCCAACTCCCCCCAGGTCCAGGAAGGTGATCAACCAAGCTGAGAAGTCTCCCACAGAGCCCGTCCATGCAGAAGAATCAAAGCCCAGCTCCATTGTCCTTGGCTTCTCAGTGAGCCCCCACTGTCGGCCACATTCAGAGAGTCCGGTTTGGTCGCATGTTCCATCAGTCCCATTCCAACTGGAGTTGGTGATCTCCCGTTAGTTCTGTCCCACCGTCTCCATGGGTGAGTGCACCCCTCACTGTCCTGACTTTCTTTCTCATGTTCTCCCTCCTTCTGCTCCTCATCAGAACCTTGGGAGCTCAGTCTGGTGCTCCAATGTGGGGCTCAGTCATTTTCTTCATCTATCGCCAGGTAGAGGTTCTATGGTGATATGCCATTGCTGGTGGGAATGCACACTTGTGCAACCACTTTGGAAAGCACTGTGGCAGTTTCTCAGGAAATTCAGGATCAACCTACCACAGGACCCAGTAATTCCAGTCTTGGGAATTTACCCAAGAGATGCCCAATCATACTACAAAAGCATTTGCTCAACTATGTTCATAGCAGCATTATTTGTAATAGCCAGATCCTGGAAACAACCTAGATGCCCTTCAGTGGAAGAATGGATGAAGAAACTGTGGAATATATACATGTTAGAATACTACTCAACGGTAAAAAAACAATGACATCTTGAATTTTGCATGCAAATGGATGGAAATAGAAAACACTATTCTGAGTGAGGTAACCCAGACCCAAAAAGATGAACATGGGATGTACTCAATTATAATCGGTTTCTAGCCATAATTAAAGGACATCGAGCCTATAATTCGGGATCCTTGAGAAGATAATAAGAAGGTGAACCCAAAGAAAAACATATAGTAATCCTCCTGGATATTGGAAGTAGACACGATCGCTGGGCAAAAATTGGGAACTTGAGGGTGGGGCGAGACGGGGCCAAGGGAAGATGGGGAGAGAAAAGCGTGAAGGGGAGAATGGGGGGAGCTCGGAGGAATGGGATGCTTGGGATACAGGAAGGGTGGATATGGGATCAGGGAAGCATATATCTTAATTAAGGGAGCCATCTGAGGGTTGTCAAGAGACTTGACTCTAGAGGGGTTCCCGGGTTTCCAGGGAGATGTCCCCAGCTAGTTCCTTGGGCAGCTGAGGAGAGGGAGCCCAAAAAGGCCAGTTCCTATAGCCATACTGAAAAATATATCATATTTTAATGCATCTTAGTGTATGAATGTAGAGGAAAGATAATGTAACCTGCAACAATCAGCTTTATCAAACGTTTTAACCTCACTAGATTTAATGTTCTTCTCTACTTAAAGATCAAATTCTTGGTCCTCATAGGGATGCACATCCTCCAGAAGTCTGAACACTACAAATATATCATATATGTATCCTACCATAATGTAAAATTACTACTGAATAGTAGTTGTGCATAAAATACTGATTTTCTTAACTTTTGTTGGCTATGAGCTTAAAAAGTGAGATCTTCAGTGATTTCTGAGTTAACAGAAATGATACTTATACATACATATAAATTAATCATAGTTTTAAACCATAAATTAATAGCTGATATTTAAGGGTGAACATGTCTATGTGTAATGCACTTCATAGTATATAATGAACCTTCACATTGTTTTTATAATTGTTTGGTTCGTTAGAAATCTTGTGAGATTAGAAGAGCAAGCAACACATCTGTTCAAGTTTACATAATGGAAACCCCCCAACAATATTGAAATACTTCAGATCACATGTTTAACAGGCAATAGAGCTGAGACTCAGATATAATCAGATCTAATGGAGCCCTGTGTTCCATTTCCTCTGATAGCTCATCCTTTGGGGAAAGCAAGAAGAAAATGAAAAGTTTGAACAAATGTTGTCATTTAAGCTTATGGCAAGCATATACAGAATCTCCTAAGGTTAAACTGTCTTCAGCAACACTGATGTCAAATTTTAATCTCCATGATAAGGTATTTAGGGGACAGAATATCAATCTCACTGTGGTATTTAAAGTTGAATTTGGAAGGTAATTATGCTTAATGTGTGCAGACTGTGACTTTAAAGAAAGGGGAGTTGTGAGGCAGGTCTCTGTCTCACCATATGGTCTGCGGAGAATCTTACCAAGAGGTAGGACCTAGGACCTCATCTGCCTGGTGTTACCCTTCACAGCCTTGTGATTTGCAAGGAGAATACACCTTTATTTCTTATTAATTACACTGTCTGTAGTATTTTATATTAACAAGAGATGACTAATTCAGAAGCTTAACAAAGATAAAAAGAACTCAGTACAGAAAAAAAATATAAGGTGTTTAATGGGCAGTGGTACAAAAGGTGACATCCCATTAGTGATTAGAACAGCAGCAACAAGGAGACCAAAACTAAGCAACCAAAGAAACCCAAGAATCTGACATTCTCAGATAAAAGTTTAGGATTCTCAAAGAAAATTTAGTAAAGAAAATGAGAAGACAGAACTTGCAAGCAGACTTACAGTGGAATTTTTATGTCACTCCAGAGTATTAGAATGTAGCCCGTGCAGCAAAGCCAGTGTGCTCTCTCAGAAGTGTCTGAGAGTTCCACCCTGTCATTTACAATGACATTGCTATTGCTCCTTCAGGACCCGTCTAGAAAAGGTGAAGATTTGGTGAAAGGTGAAGACAGTATTGCCATGGAGTGCGATCAGCTATCAGCTCCAGCAGAACTGTTGACCGAGTAATTGCTTGAAGAATGGGCACACCCAGAAAATACAGAAGTCAAGGTTCTAAAAAGGCATCACGCTTCATTTGGAATAGAATATAGACAAGCAAAAAACCACATTTGAAATAGTTAAGGTATTCAGGGATGTAACTTCAGAGGACAAGGCAAACAGAGAGACTCCAGGGAGCCACACAGGAGTTAATGCAAGTGTGACCAGAGCACTGAACTCTCAGTATTCAGTAAGTCCCCATTAGGTGATTTAAGCCCATTAAAACTCACATCCTTGATCCAGATTCTTTCCTGTATCTCACACATGAAGACCCTTTGCCTTTCTCTCCTGATAATTTGGTAATACTCTTAGTTGACACTGTTAATTAAATAATTCATTAAGCAAGATATTTAATCTTAATTATCAATTTGACACAGCATAGAATCTCCTTGGCTAGACACCTTAGTGAGGGATTGTTTTGACTGTGTTGGCCCATGAGTGTAGCTTGGTTTCTGCCATTCTGACTTTCCCACAAAAATGGACTATAACCTGGAACTGCAAGATAAAATACATACCTTTCCCATTAGATGCTTTTGTCAGGGTGTTCTCTTATATCTACTAAATTGAAACTAAAACACTGAGCAACATTAATGGTTAATATTAGCTCAGTGTCTCCCTGCCACAGTACATACACATACAAACCACACCCCCCAAGACAGACACACACACACACATATGTACACACAGGGCTGACAAATGTCTTTGCATAGACCAAAGCAGGTAGGCAGGCAGGAAGTGAAAGACTTTCAGAAGGGAGCCTTGATTTCTCCAGAGAAAGCCGGAGTTGTGTTGATTAGTACAGAGAAGTACTTGTCTCATCTTGGTGATTGAGCAGTAGCTGGAGAGAAGTCGATGAAGGATGGGGAGCATACACCTGGGAAATATAGCTGATGGGACTCAACTTTTCAGGGCAAGTGGAGCTTCTGCAGGTCTATTGATTTTCTTTTTGAAATATCATTTGGAGTCTATCTCAAGTTTCTGAGTGAGAGTGTTTTTAAGCAGGTTATGGCAAGGACATGTTTATGCTCATCACTGCTATTCCCAAGTTTTTTGTACCCACTGGGGGAATATGTTTCTATCCTTCATAGGTCCATTTGCCAGGCAAAGACATTGCTACTCCAATGATTGCTCCCATTAATTTAGCTTTTTCAGAGAGTCTTGGAAAGGAAGCAAAGGAAAGGGTGATTTTTTATTTTACCATTATGCTTTGAAAGTCTTTCTGGTTATAAGAAGTCTTTGAAGTTGGAACACATGATTTTAAGATTAACAATAGTGATTTCAGGAACCTGTTATTACAGAAAAAGGTATAGTTCACCTATAAGAGTGCACCTAAAAGAGTCCTGATCCAAAGCAATAATGAAATCTTGCTTTTTGTACAAGGACAGCCCATGGCTGCATTGCACTTTCTTCCTGGGAGAAAAATGGAGGTAGTGAGGGTTGAAAGCTCTCTGAAAATAACACATCTCTGTAAACTTGCCCTGAAGAGCAAGTCAAGTTATAAAGATTTTTTTTTTTATCGTTTTGCCATTTTGGTGGGTGTGAAATCTCACTTGGGAAATTAGGAATGTCTTCACTCATTTTCCATAAATGTATAGTTCATGTTTTTCTAAGATTTAAAATTTTCTCTCTAGATGTTGCAATCTGGTTGTTCCTTTCTTTGAATGAACAATGGTCCAAGTTGGGGAGAGCTCAGATAGTCTGATTGATTGAATTTCTATACATTTTCATATATTTATAGGTATGAAAAGTGTCAAATTCTAATACAACCCAATTGTTTCCCCACATTAATTTAGCTCTTCAGAGGCATAAGAAAAGAAGCAAGGGAAATGATGATTTGATAAATTGGATAGTAGAAATTGGAGAAAGCAAGTCATGGTGGAGTGAATGAGGAGACAAGAACTGTAAAAACAGTGTGAGGAAACAGTGAGTGATCTTAAAGAATATAGAAATGGAAATTTGTGAGAAAGAAAATAAAGAAAAGGAGGAATGTTGTCACAAATAAGGGGGAAACCAAGAAAGGTCCAAAGGAAGAACAGAAAATAATAGAGAAGAAATATAAGGGAAGATGTCCAGTAATGTGGCCATAAAATGCAATTCTCATTCCCATCATCTTGTTATTTAAAAGAAATGGAAACTCAAGGTAATATATAGAATATGAAGGTTTTATCAACCCTATTTCTTAATGAAAAAGTATATTCAGAACTAGGAAAATAAGTTATATCTAATATTATTTTTCAGAATAATGAAGTGAGATCATAATGCCAAATTTAAGGGATGGCAGGGGCTCAGAAAGTCATGATGTGAAACATCATTGGGGATGTCTGGCTAGAAAGCACACTAGCTGCCACCCCAGGGGACACTGGAGCCTGTCATGGTGATGGCAATAGCATCACCTGATGAGCAGCTGCAGTTCATTATTCTGGCTCCACACGCTTTGTGGTAAGTCCATTTATATTTCCAAACTGCTCACTGTATTTGTCTCTTTTGTACCTCTAGGACCAAATACATGACAGAAGCATGAAGCAAGGCTTCTTTTGGCTCACTGTCTTAGGGACTTTCATCCCAGCACAGAGGAAGGTAAGGCAGATGTCTTCTCTGTGAGAGCTGGAGCATGAGATGACACAGTCCACGGGAGAGGGTCAGGTGGCAGAGTAAACTAAACTGGAACCATAGGTTGGTATAAGTTTCAGTGTCTCACCCTTGCTATCCCACTTCTCCTTGCCATGCCCTATTTAGAGCTTCTAGAGCTTTCAGAGAAAGGTACAAGCGGAGCACCGAGCATTCATGAACTTGAGGACCCATTTCATATTCATTTTTTTTCTTTTGGTTTTTCTTTTTTTTTTCTTTCTCATGGTTTATTTTTTTTTATATTTAAAAATTTCCATCTCCTTCCCTCCTCCTCCCCCTCCCTCCGCTCCTCCTCCCCCTTCCCGCCCCTCCTTCTCCCCCTTCCCTCCCCTTCCCTCCACCCATACCTCCCCTCCCTCCCTCTCAAGGCCAAGGAGCCATCAGGGTTCCCCACTCTATGCTAAGTCCAAGGTCCTCCCAACTCCCCCCAGGTCTAGGAAGGTGATCGACCAAGCTGAGAAGGCTCCCACAGAGCCCGTCCATGCAGAAGAATCAGAGCCCAGCGCCAATGTCCTTTGCTTCTCAGTCAGCCCCCGCTGTTGGCCACATTCAGAGAGACGGGTTTGGTCGCATGATCCATCAGTCCCATTCCAACTGGAGTTGGTGATCTCCCTTTAGTTCTGTCCCACCGTCTCCATGAGTGAACGCACCCCTCACGTTCCTGACTTTCTCCCTCATGTTCTAGCTCCTTCTGCTCCTCATCAGGACCTTGGGAGCTCAGTCCAGTGCTCCAATGTGGGGCTCAGTCACCTTCCCCATCTGTCGCCAGCTGGAGGTTCCCTCACTGTCCTGACTTTCTTTCTCATGGTCTCCCTCCTTCTGCTCCTCATCAGGACCTTGGGAGCTCAGTCCGGTGCTCCAATGTGGGGCTCTGTCATTTTCTTCATCTATCATCAGGTGGAGGTTCTATGGTGATATGCAAGAAATTCATCAGTATGGCTATAGGAACTGGCCTTTTCAGGCTCCCTCTCCTCAGCTGCCCAAGGAACTAACTGGGGGCGTCTCCCTGGAAACCTGGGAACCCCTCTAGGGTCAAGTCTCTTGACAACCCTCAGGTAGCTCCTTAAATTAAGATATATGCTTCCCTGCTCCCATATCCACCCTTCCTATATCCCAAGCATCCCATTCCTCCTAGATGCCCTTCAGTGGAAGAATGGATGAAGAAACTGTGGAATATATACATGCTAGAATACTACTCAGCGGTAAAAAACAATGACATCTTGAATTTTGCAGGGAAATGGATGGAAATAGAAAACACTATTCTGAGTGAGGTAACCCAGACCCAAAAAGATGAACATGGGATGTACTCACTCATAATCGGTTTCTAGCCATAATTAAAGGACATCGAGCCTATAAATTTGGGATCCTTGAGAAGATAATAAGAAGGTGAACTCCCCCAAAAAAGATATAGTAATCCTCTTTTGGTTTTTTGAGACAGGGTTTCTCTGCAGCTTTTTTAGAGCCTGTCCTGGAACTAGCTCTTGTAGACCAGGCTGGCCTCGCCTGCCTCTGCCTCCCGAGTGCTGGGATTAAAGGCGTGAGCCACCACCGCCCAGCCCATTTCATATTCAAATCATGGCACCCAGTTTCCTGTTTCCATGTTCTTGACTGTGTCGTATTTAAGTTCTTTCCACCAGAGCTAGGCTGTATAAATTTGTATCCCTTGACTTTGGGCTTGACCATTTTATGCTCATTTCCAGTGAACTAAAAGCTGGGGGATGTGATGCAAGAAGTGGCCTTAATCATAATGCCGTGGGTCTTCTCTCTAGCTTCTGCTATCACTTTTAGGAAAATGTGTTTGAGTTGTCCTCCAAGTCTTTGAAATATGAGACACAAAGAGAATAAACCTCAGTAAACAGGTGGAGTGAATTAAGTAAGAAAACAAGGCTCAGCCAAGGTCAAT
The DNA here is from genome assembly GCF_903992535.2 of Arvicola amphibius. Classification (NCBI taxonomy): domain Eukaryota; kingdom Metazoa; phylum Chordata; class Mammalia; order Rodentia; family Cricetidae; genus Arvicola; species Arvicola amphibius. The sequence goes on along the minus strand of NC_052048.2, from coordinate 73,792,309 downwards.
GATGGGATTCCAGTCCAACCCCAAGTGATGAACAAGAAATAATTGTTCACTATTTAATACAGTGAAGTTTTGTGGTTAGATCTTGCAATATAGCATTTTTTTCAAATGTTGCCTTCACTGATGCTTAAAGCTCTTGGTTGGATGCAGCTCCACATCTACTGATGAAGAGTTATTTGAACACACCTTATTCACAGCCTTTCCTGGGTTTCATCATTCATCCACCCTATTAATCGTGGACCAAGTACCAGACACCTTGTACCAGGACTATACTTTGGAGCCTCAAGAGAGTTTCAAAACATCTATTGAACAGGAGACTGAGATTCTACCTGACTTTGTCCTGAATACTGGAAATAACCTGATTCTCTAGCTTGTAGTTCTCATAGGCTTTGCCATCTGACTATCAGTGGTTTGCAGCTCCAACAAACAAGTATTATAAAATAATTCTCATGCAACATTTTAAGACAGTATATATTTGATATAAAAGATTATATGCAAATATTTTGCAAATGGATGAACTGTCCCTGTAGTGTTTCTAATTTCATAACTTTATTTGCAACAACATTGACAAAATGTATTTCACTGGGGATGGAAATGCTGTTCTCTTAATGTACATAAAACCATTATCAGTTTTAGAAAATCTTTCATGCAAATGGACAAGTTTTAATTTATAAATTTCAAGGTTATGTGAAGTGTACACTATGTAGTTTTCTAAGGAAATATTAATCATTCCTTGGATATCATGCAAATGAAACCTCTTGACAAAGTCTTTATAGGTGTGTTTAATGATGCCTCACCTCTTCTCCTGGAGTAGGAAGTTATTAATGGTCTTGGCATGACTCATGTTTCTATATAACTGAAAGATATTACCATGTAATTTTTTTATACATTGTTATATTACTTTTTAAAATTGGTTTTAGGCTATACTTCTATATTCTGTACTGACAAGGTGGAGATAGTACCAGGTTTAAAAAGATCATGGAAAGCTTCTGTGCTTACATACTTTTATCTCAACACAGAGAGTATAAAATGCTATAAAACACACATACTACCAACATTAGACAGACTGAGCAATTTTTACTTAGGAATATGTGCATATGCATATACATATATTAATTCAATAATAATACAAAAATCACAAGGTTGAAAAATCACAGAAAGGAATGTATGGCAGGGTTTGGAGGGAGGAAAGAGAAGGGAGGAAGGTTGTAATTATACTACAAACTCAAAAATTAAAAGCAAGAAGTGAAGGCATGGAAAAATCACAACCCTTTCTGCTACTTTGTCTCACATACCACTTTCTATGTTAGAATCATGAAAATATTGATATTATATTCTGATGAAATAAAAATGAAATCCGAAGTATTTATAAAACACTATTCATACTAGGATAGATACATGAAGAGTTTAAACAGTTGCATGCACCAGTTACATCCTGTCCATGTTTGCCTTTCTAGCATGTTAGTTAATGAAAAAAAATAATTTTATTTTTTTTATTTTTTTATTTTTTTTTCTCATGGTTTATTTTTTTTATATTTAAAAATTTCCATCTCCTCCCCTCCTTCTCCCCCTTCCCTCCCCTCCTCCTCCCCCTTCCCTCCCCTCCTTCTCCCCCTTCCCTCCCCTCCCCTCCACCCATACCTCCCCTCCCTCCCTCTCAAGGCCAAGGAGCCATCAGGGTTCCCCACTCTATGCTAAGACCAAGGTCCTCCCAACTCCCCCCAGGTCCAAGAAGGTGATCGACCAAGCTGAGAAGGTTCCCACAGAGCCCGTCCATGAAGAACAATCAGAGCCCAGAGCCATTGTCCTTTGCTTCTCAGTCAGCCCCCGCTGTTGGCCACACTCAGAGAGACGGGTTTGGTCGCATGATCCATCAGTCCCATTCCAACTGGAGTTGGTGATCTCCCATTAGTTCTGTCCCACCGTTTCCATGAGTGAACGCACCCCTCTCTTTCCTGACTTTCTCCCTCATGTTCTCGCTCCTTCTGCTCCTCATCAGGACCTTGGGAGCTCAGTCCAGTGCTCCAATGTGGGGCTCAGTCACCTTCCCCATCTGTCGCCAGCTGGAGGTTCCCTCACGGTCCTGACTTTCTTTCTCATGTTCTCTCTCCTTCTGCTCCTCATCAGGACCTTGGGAGCTCAGTCCAGTGCTCCAATGTGGGGCTCTGTCATTTTCTTCATCTATCGTCAGGTGGAGGTTCTATGGTGATATGCAAGAAATTCATCAGTATGGCTATAGGAACTGGCCTTTTCAGGCTCCCTCTCCTCAGCTGCCCAAGGAACTAAGTGGGGGGCGTCTCCCTGGAAACCTGGGAACCCCTCTAGGGTCAAGTCTCTTGACAACCCTCAGGTAGCTCCTTAAATTAAGATAAATGCTTCCCTGCTCTCATATCCACCCTTCCTATATCCCAAGCACCCCATTCCTCCGAGCTCCCCCCGCTCTCCCCTTCACACTTTTCTCTCCCCATCTTCCCTTGGCCCAGTCTTGCCCAACCCTCAAGTTCCCAATTTTGCCTGGCGATCGTGTCTACTTCCAATTAAAAAATGGGGCGCTGAACTGAACAGAGAATTCTCAACAGAAGAAGTTCGAATGGCCAAAAGACACTTAAGGTCATGCTCAACCTCCCTAGCTATCAGGGAAATGCAAATCAAAACAACTTTGAGATATCATCTTACACCTGTCAGATTGGCTAAAATCCAAAACACCAATAATAACCTTTGCTGGAGAGGTTGTGGGGTAAGGGGCACACTCATCCATTGCTGGTGGGAATGCAAACTTGTGCAACCACTTTGGAAAGCAGTGTGGCGGTTTCTCAGGAAATTCGGGATCAACCTACCCCAGGACCCAGCAATTCCACTATTGGGAATCTACCCAAGAGATGCCCAATCATACAACAAAAGCATATGCTCATCTATGTTCATAGCAGCATTATTTGTAATAGCCAGAGCCGGGAGACAGCCTAGATGCCCTTCAGTGGAAGAATGGATGAAGAAACTGTGGAATATATACATGCTAGAATACTACTCAGCGGTAAAGAACAATGACATCTTGAATTTTGCAGGCAAATGGATGGAAATAGAAAACACTATTCTGAGTGAGGTAACTCAGACCTATAAAGATGAACATGGGATGTACTCACTCATATTCGTGTCTAGCCATAATTAAAGGACATCGAGCCTATAAATTTGGGATCCTTGAGAAGATAATAAGAAGGTGAACTCCCAAAAAAATAATTTTTTAATAGTAAAAAAGTACAACTCTATTAAACACTCTGTTATTGTAACATGAAGGGCCTGCTGTTGGGGTTTCTCTCCTAGCCAGTACCTCACAGCCAGCAAGTCTCAAAGAAAATCACACAGAGATTTCCATAAGATTATAAACTGATTGGCCCATTAGGCTCAGGCTACTTGTTAGCTCTTGTAGCTTATATTAACCCATTATTCTTATCTATGTTAGCCACATGGCTCAGTACCTTTCAGCCGGGCAGATTATATCCTGCTTCTCGGTGATCTGGGCTGGAATGGGAAGAATGGGCTTCTCCTTCCTAGCATTCCCCTCTTCTCATCACCCTGCCTCTACTTCCTGTCTGGTTGCCCCACCTATACTTTCTGCCTGGCCAATCAGTGTTTATTCAAAACATGATTGACAGAGTACAGACAATTCTCCCATACCACTTTCCCCTCTTTTTTTTAAACAAAGGAAAATATCCATAATCCATTTTATTGGGAGTGTGGGCATAATATTCCAGGCTACTTCCTGCTGGTTGGGGGTGCTGATAATCTTATGGGGACTGCCATATCCTGCCAAGACAGGGTAAGATAGTTTTGAAAAGTTTTTTGCCTTTGAAAAAATGGTATGTCAGTTATGTTAGGTCATAGCCAAAGTTGTTTGCTTCAATGATGTAATCGTGACTTTGGGTGATTGCCCAGGTAGCCAGTTGTCTCTGTGATTTGTTGCATGTTTTGGAAGTTGTTTGATTGCACTTCCTAATTACTCAGGTAACATTATTTCCCTTCTCAGATTGTCAATGGGGTTGAAGACTATATAAATGTAGTTACTTTCCTCTCATGACTTGGCCAAGTTATTTATTATACAAGACTTAAGCTAGTTAGAATAGAATATTTGTTCTTATTGTATATAATTTCATAGTAGGTTTAGAATTCTCTTACTTAAACAAAAGGGAGAGGTGATGCACGAGCTCCTTCTGCTCCATCAGCCAATAGCTGCTGAGATACTAGCCCACTCGCGTGTGGTCTCTCGCTCTTTAATAAAGCAACAACAACCCTCTGCTCCCTCTTTTGCTTCTGTCACAGCTTCAGGCTAATAGGCTCCTTTCCTGATCATACAGAGGGCTGTTATCTAGGACGGTGATCTATAAGTTTTTCCCCTTTAAATAAATAACCATTCTATTAATCATAATTCCAAACTGGTGTGGGATTGTTTGTGACTTATGCATTCATGTTATTAGTTCTGGTTCTATTGATAAGCACTCACTCAAACTTCAGTTCTCCAGTGTAACCAATATTATGAATGGTTGCAGATGTCATGGTTAAAAAAAAGTACATGTTATACCAAACATAACTATGGGCTATTATGCTATACAAGGTAGTAATAGCAGTATTAAAATATTTCAATTATTTACAGTATTTTTAGCTACTCACAATGGCATTGTTGTATTACTCAAAAGTTGTAAATGTGAATTATTTACAAACTAGAGATTTCTTCAGAAAATAAAATATTTGGCAGTAAAGAGAAGACCCATCTAGTGACAAATGTCAGCCAAATGCCTTACATGAGCTCCTGATATAGGAGAGTATCTGAAAAGTGGAAGGAGTAATTGGGTCATTCCTCCCAACCACCATATTTCTCCATGATCTTTTATCTAATCTGTGAGAGAAATGTTCATTTTCATTTTAAAGTGAAAAATGATCTGAGGAACTGTGCAACAATGGTCTTGTACTTTTTAAAGATTTGTCACTTGTATTTTAGTAAAATGCTGATTGACCAGTATCCAGGCAGGAAGTATAGGTGGGGTGATCAGGCAAGAAGTAGAGGCAGAGCAATGAGAACAGGAGAATTCTGGGAAGAAGAAAGATTCAGTCTGCAGTCATCACTCAGACATAGAGGAAGCAAGACGAGAATGCCTCACTGACAAATGTACCAAGCCACATGGCTAACACAGACAAGAATTATGGATTAAGATGTAGAAAATAGTTAATAAGAAGCCTGAGCTAATAAGCCAAACAGTTTATAATTAATATAGGCCTCTTTGTGTTTGAGACTTAAACACTGTGGGACTGGGGGGGGGGGGGGATAGAAACCACTTTCCACACTGAGGATGAAGCTATATGGACTATTGCAGTTGAGTTTTTTATTTAAATTCTTGCTAAATGATGGCCTAGAATTTTCAGAATTTCCCATTTTTTCATATATGTGTATATGTGTGTGTGTGTGTGTGTGTGTGTGTGTGTGTGTGTGTGTATATATATATATATATATTTATCTTCTGTGGGTCAAAACTAACAACAATAAAAAGTATATATATATATATATATATATATATATATATATATATATACACTAGTGGGATGGCTTATCAAGAACTTAAATTAAGAATTGTGCTTAGGTATATTATGTGGTCTAGCCATGGCATTTACTATGGTAAATTCCTTTCCCTAATGTGGGTATTAGGGATTGTCTCATCTGACTATTAGGATAAGAACCATGGTGTCATGGAGGTACTTACAGAGAGTAGTAAGAATCACAAAGTGAAACACGAGTCAGCTTGATATTTTGTAGACACAGAGTGTGATGGTGAAACTTAGTTGTCCTTTTGACATACTTGAGAAGATGGACCCTCAATGAGGAATTGCCTCAATTAAATTGCCCTGTGGGTCTTTGATGTGGTATTTTCTTGATTGGTAATCACTGTAGGAAGACATGGTCAATTGTGGTTGATATCATGCTTAGATACATAGGTCTGAAATGTACTAGAAAGCTAAGACAGAGGAAGTAAACTAGTAACAGTGTTCTTCCCTAGTTCCTGATTGAGTTCTTGCTTCCAATTTCTTGCTTTGCATTCCTTTGAGGACTGACTATAAGACAATTTTTATTCCAATTTTTCCTCCCAAATTTTTGTTTGCTATTGATGTTTATCACAGAATCTGAAACTGTTATTATTTATTAATGCAGGTGACTCAAGGCTTTGGAAGGTTCCCTTGCTGGTGGGAGACATGGTGGGTGAGAGACAGATTTTCAGTATAGAGTTTATTTAGTGGGTTATGGGAGGGGAGAGAGGGGGACAAGGGAGAAAGGGGAGAAGGGGAGAAGAGGGAAAGGGGACAAGAGAGAAAGGGGAGAAGAGGAAAAGGGGAGGAGGGGAAGGAAAAGAAGAAGAAGAAGAAGAAGAAGAAGAAGAGAGAGAGAGAGAGAGAGAGAGAGAGAGAGAGAGAAAGAGAGAGGTAGAAGCTGCCTCTCCAGAAGAAGGGGATAGAGAGGATTGGAGAAGAGGCAAGAGATCTGTTTGCTGTGGAGGAAGGGAGTGAGTGGGGCTTGTCTCTTAAAGGGACAGGACACCCAGGTGACAGACCAGGACAGTTGATTACAACAGAAACAAAACTAGAACACTGAGATACTTTTAAATCTAAGAGAACAACATATAAAAGCAAAAGAAAAAAGTATCCAAATAAAGTAATGTTGAAGAGAGAAATGCTAATTTTATTTCCATGAATAATTTGTCTGTATAAGAATTTAACAAGGATTGAGTACTCACCTCAGTGTTTTAACTTTGTTTGCTTGAGACAAGTACTTAGGTATTATAGATTGGCCTCCAAACTGCTATTTATGAAAGTATGAACGTGAGGGTAGGGAGATAAGGGAGGACAGAAGGGGAGGAGGAAGGGAGAAGAGGAATGGGGAGGAGACCATGAAAGAATAGGATGGTCAAGATTGAGGAAGGACAGAGAGGGAGAGCAAGGAAAAAGATATCTTGATCAAGGGAGCCATTATAGAGCTAGCAAGAAACATGACACTAGTGAAATTCAGGAATCCACAAGGGTGACCCCAGCTAAGACCCTAAGCAATAGTGGAGAAGGTGACTTAACTGGTTTTCTCCTGCAATCAGATTGATGACTACCTTAATTGTCATCATAAAACTGATGTAATCCAGCAACTCATGGAAGCAGATGCAGAGATCCATAGTGAAACATTGGACTGAGCTCCCAAAGTTCAGTTAAAGAGAGGGAAGAGCAATAAAATGAGCAAAGGGGTCAAAATATGATGGGGAAACCCACTGATGGAAGTTCACTGTTTTCAGGCTGACAGCAGGGAAACCAACATAGGACCAAACTAGACCCTCTGAATGTGAGTGACAGTCATATGGCTGAAACAGTCTGTGGGGCCACTGGAGTGGGATCAAGACTTATATCTACTGCTTGAACTGGCTTTTTGAAGCCTATTCTCTTTGGGGGATACCTTGCCCAGCTTAGATGTAGAGGGGAGAGCCTTGCTTCTGCCTCAAAGTTATGTACTATACTTGCTTGATTCCCCATGGGAAACCTTACCCTCTCTGAGTAGTGGATGGGGGTGCGGTAAGTAGGACCGTAGAAGGAGTGAGAGGAGGGGAGGGGGTAGAAACTGGGATTGGTATATAAAATTTCAATTAAATAATAATAAAAAAGAAAAACGAGTATGACCTTGACTTTCCTAATCCTTTCACTTCTTCCTTCCAATTACTGGGATCGCAGGCAGGTTTGCATTACTTTGTCATCTCCTACATTTGTAGTTCTTAGTCACTTGATTATCAAAATGTATTTGATACCTATCATATTTGGCAGCATGTATTTACTATGACATTTACAGAAAAGTCAGAATCAGTACAAGGCCATGAATAACTTCCTTTTCCAGGAAGAGACATGAGGCATTATTATATACAACTATTAGTCACTGATCCTGAAGAGCTTGCCATAAGAATTTCATTTACGTCAGACTAAAAATGCTGCAATCAAATTAGCTGAGAGAAATTGCACTGTGTACATCTTCTCCACCATAAAATGTCACAAATTAAAATTTTTCTAGATATTCTGAGGATCTTGTGTAATTGGTATCAATACATGTGACATGAAAACCATTCCTTTATGTTTATTTTCCTTCAACTAACCCACTCTTGATAATGTGTGAGAACAGCTGAATAAAATGCCATTTATGGTATGCTGTCAGAAATAAAAGCAGGAAGGAATAAGCAGCATTGCAAAAGGGCTGTGGGAATTGAAAATGGAGTGCTGTGCTCACTGTGGGGTGGTAGAGCAATCATTTGTTTCGTCTACAAGGGACTGGGGGAATTATGGGCAGAGCCTTGTTAGGGTGAAACTTCAATGCAGAAGAAAGTTGAATGCAGAAACAAGCTGGAGAAATGCCTAAACTGAGAGGAGACATGGGGTGCGGAAGTACATAGAGTCTAGAATATTGATCTGTCCTATAGTAAAAGAATGTGATTTATTTTTTTCTGCTTCAGTAGCAGCAAGGAATCTTTTGAAAATAAATCTTTTGAAAATAAATCTGAGGATATGCTAAAGTGCATAATACCGTAAAGAGTGTAGGTAGGCTGTCTCCTGTACCATGAAATGTTGAATTAGAGATCATTATGGAATATATGTATATATGCATATATACATATATGTACACACACAAGAACAACAAGTGCTCTTAAATGTTGAGACATCTCTCCAACACTAAAACCACAACTTAATGAAGACACAAATTCCATTTCCATATTTTATAATGAAATCACACATGCCAGTGGTTCTCAACCTGTGTGGTGTGACCTCCTCTGGGTATTCAAATGACCCTTTCATAGTTGTGGCCTAAGACCATCAGAAAACACAAATATTTACATTATGATTCATAACAGTAGCAAAAGTACAGTTTCGATCTAGCAACAAAAAATGTTTTTATGTTTGGAGGTCACCATAACATGAAGAGCTGTATCCAAGTGTCATAGCATTAGGAAGGTTGAGAGCCACTGACATATGTAAGTAGAGAGCATATGTGGGAGTGAAAATAACCCGAGAAGCACGAAGCATGTGCTAGTGTCTGTACAGGTCCATTTCCTTTTATAAATGTAAAAGTGTGATTCTCTTAAAAATCTTTTACCTTTTATTGAACTCTTTGTAAACATTAGCCAGTATTCATCATGTCTAGTATATATAATAATAAATATCTTTGCTGAGATTAGGATTGGATGAGGATGTATTACAGGAGCATGCTGCTAGCTGGGCCTGAGTGGATAGCAAACTTCAACAGAGAAAGCATCTTGCTGTATTTTTATTAAAGGTACCTTTTTTGTTAGTAGCCTGTAAAAAGAAAGAATTTGTTCCAGGCTCTTGTGATAAAAGTAACACTGGGTTATTCAGCCAGCAATTTAGACTCCATTTAGAATCAAGATGAGGATCTTCCTTCTTTTCTATGCTCCAGTGTTTTTCCGACTCACTGGGATGTGTCCACATGAGGCAGCATTATCTTGAAACTCTCTCTGAACCAGTGTGTGCCATGAGCCACAGTGGCATTTACTCACCTGTGTCAGAAAGCTGCCACCATAAACACACAGTTTGGATCAACTTAAGTGCTCACTGATAAATAAAAAACAGTACATAAATATATGCCTCTTTATGCTCAGAAAGAGACTTATTTATATACAACTATGAAAATAAATCCTCTCTATCATTTGCAACAATGATTGAAAGTGCTTTGTTAAGTGAAATAAGCCAGGCAAAGATAGCTACCATATGTTCTCACTCGTCTTAGGAAACCACAGGGAGCAAGGCTAAATAAACACTGGATCCTGGAAGAGTCTGGTATGGGATGGGAAGAGGTTAGATAAAGGTCAACAAAACAAAGACTTGAAAAGTTAATTGTGTTTTTCTACAGTGTGGTAAAGACTCATCTATAAACCAATAAGAACTATGCAATGACGCCGGGCGGTGGTGGCGCACGCCTTTAATCCCAGCACTCCGGAGGCAGAGGCAGGCGGATCTCTGAGTTCGAGGCCAGCCTGGTCTACAAGAGCTAGCTCCAGGACAGGCTCTAGAAACTACAGGGAAACTGTGTCTCGAAAAACCAAAAAAAAAAAAAAAAAAAAAAAAAAAAAGAACTATGCAATGTGATACATATTATGACGGACTTAAAGGCAAGTCAGAGGCAAGATGACAGATCTCTAGCCCTTCTGTGAAGAAGAGAAGAAATGTTTGTACCTAATAATAAGTACATTGGATGGATGCTGTGTATTGGCAGGAAAGTGAGGGTGATGTTTCAGTTTTCACTTTGGCAGACTGAGGGATAAATTAGCCCTGTCTCTCTTATGAGCACCAGATGAAGACTGTAGTGATTTGAATATGTAAGGTTCCCCATAGGTTCAAGTGTTGGAACACTTGGTCACCAGTTAGTAGTGTTGTGTTTAGAAGGATGACCCCACCTAAGACTCCTGGCAATAGTGCCTGAACTGATCATCTACTGTAATCAGATTGGTGACTACCCTAATTGTCATTAAAGAGCCTTTATCCAGTAACTGATGGAAGCAGAGAGATCCACAGTTGAACACAGACCTAGCTCCAGGCGTCCTCCTAAAAAAAGGGAGGAGAGATTGCATGAGCCAGGGGCATGAAGGTCATGATGGGAAACCCACAGAGACAGCTGACCTGAGCTATGGAAGAGCTTAGTTTGGATAGACATAGGCCCTCTGCATGTGTAGAACTGTTTTATAGCTTGGTCTGTTTGTAAGGCTCTTAGCAGTGAGATCGGGAGCCCTTATCTGGTTTTTGAGAACATGTTTGTCATGCTGGATTACCTCGCCCAGCCTTTATGCAGGGGAAAGAGCTTGGTCCTACCTCAACTTTATGTGCCATGCTTGGTTCAGTGGAAGACCTGCCGCTTTCTGAATGGAGACTCAGGAAAAATGGATGGGGATGGAGTTGGGGGTAGTTGGGTGTCTGGAGCACAGGAGGGAGGGGAAACTGTAGTCGGTATGTAAAATAAATGAAAAATGCTAATTAAATTTTAAAAAGAATGTTGAGGGACCTTTAAGAGGTAGAAACTCACTGGATAAAATAGGTTACTAGGGGTGGACTTTGAAAAGCCAGGTTATCCTGACCTATCACAGTTTCTTGATAGATTCAACTCAACTAGAAACCTGATGTCTCTGCTGCTGTGTGTCTTTTCTGTCGTAACTGGCTTTATCCCCTAGAAGCATAATGTAAAATTTGTTTTTTTTTAACATGGTTTCTTGACAGGTATTCAAATGCAGCAACAAGGAAAGGGAGTAACACATTTGGTTTATAACTTTCTTTTTTATTTTTTTAGATTTTATTTATTTTATATACCAGCCAAAATTTCCTTTTCCTCCCCTCATTCCTACCCCCCACATACCCCTAACCAACCCCCATCAACTCTTCCTAAAGGGTAAGATATCCCATGGGGAGTCAACAAAGCCTGTAATAATCAAGGTGTGGTAGGACCAGATCCCTTGTTGCTGCAATAAGGTTGAGAGAGGGAACCCACCATAGGGAATAGGCTCCAAAAAGCCAACCCATACACCAAGGATAGATCCTGATCCCATTGCCAAGGGCTTCTCAAACAGACCAAGGTACAAAACTGTCACCCACATGCAGAGGGCCTAGTTTGGGCCCATGCAGGCTCCTTAGCTGTAGGTCTAGAGTCCCTGAATTCCCACGAGCTTGGGTCAGCTATCTTTGTTAATTTCTTCATCATAATCTTGACCCCTTTGCTCATATCATCCCTCTTCTCTCTCTTTGACTGGATTCAGCCGAGTGCTTAGCTGTGGATCTCTGCATGTACTTCCATCAGCTACTAGACATAGGTTTGATAGTGACAATTAGGGTAGTCACTAATCTGATTACAGGGGAAAGCCAGTTTGGGCACTGTCTCCACTATTGCTAGAAGTCTTAACTGAGGTGGAATTTTGGGAATTTTCCTAGCACCAAGATTCTCCCTAATCCCATAATGGCTCCATTTATCAAGATATCTTTTTATTGATCTTTCACTCCATCCCTTCCCCAGCTCGACCATTCCACTCCCTTATCTTCTCATCCCCATTTTGTTTTCCACTACTGTGTCCCTATCCCCAGTTTACCCAGGAGATCTCATCTATTTCCTCTTCCCAGGGTGATCCATGTGTCCCTCTTAGGGTCCTCCTTGTTACCTAGCTTCTCTGGAGCTATGGATTGTAGTCTGGTTATCCTTTGCTTTACACCTAGCATTAATCCCCATACTTATGAAGACCTGATTTTTGATGAAGTCAAATGGTACAATGGAAAAAAGAAAACATCTTCAACAAATGGTACTAGCATAGCTGGACGTCAACATGTAGAAGATTGCAAATAGATCTTAATCTATTGCCATGTATGAAACTCAAATATTAAGAGGATTAAAGATCTCAACATCAATCCAGATACACTGAACCTCATAGTAAAGAAAGTGGGAAATATCCTCAAATGCATTGGCACAGAAGACAACTTCCTAAATATAATGCCAAGAACATAGATACCGAGAGAAACAATCAATAAATATGACCCCCTGAAACTGAAAAGTCTTTGTAAGACAAAGGACATGGTAAATAAGACAAAATGGCAGCCTACAGAATGGGTAAAGATCTTCACTAACCTCACATCTGACAGAGGGTCATCTCAAAAAATACGTAAAGAACTCAAGAAACAAAAGCAAGCAAACAAAGAATTCAAGAAACTAGACATCAAAATACCAAATAATCCAATTTAAAAATGGGGTATGGATAAAAATAGAGAATTCTCAATAGAAAAATCTCAAATGACTGAAAGACATTTAAGGAATTGCTAACATCCTTGAATGTCATCAGTGAAAAGCAAAATGACTTTGAGATACTATCTTACACCTCTCAGAATGGCTAAGATGAAAAACGGTGAGGACAGCTTATTTTGGAGGGGATTTTGAGTTAGGGGAACACTTCTCCACTGCTGGTGCAAGTGCAAGCTTGTACAACCACCTTGGAAATCAATATGGTGATTTCTCAGAAAATTGGGAATCAATATACCTAAAGATACAGCATTACCACCCTTGGGCATATGCCAGAAAAGTATGCCACAAGGGCACTGGCTCAACTATGTTCAGAGCAGCATTATTCGTAATAACCAGAACCTAGAAACAACCTAGATGCCCCTCACCTGGAGAATGAACAAAAAAATGTGGTACATTTACATAATAGAGTACTGAGCCATGAAAAACAATAACATCATAAAATTTATAGATAAATGGATGGAACTAGAAAAAAATCATCCCGAGTAAAATAACCCAGACCCAGAAAAACAAACATGTATTTACTTACTCATAAGTGGATACTAAATATAAAGTAACCAGAGTAACACAATTGTGAAAGGTAAATCATGAAGAAAACATACAACTCCTCACTAAAATTGGAGCCAGTTCAACACAAAAATTCCAGTTGGAATTTTATTGTATCAATTCCCTGTAATCTTATTAGAAAAAGATGAAATTTTGCAACATTTTAAGTGTGGTATTTGATATAAAAACTTAGAAATTGATTGAGACATTTTTATTATAAGTATTATAGTAATATATATATAATGTGTGTATGTGATTTTTGTAGAATTATTAATGATTTTTGGGAAAGTCACTTGTTAAATACTAGTTTAGGATACAACAGAAATAATTTGGTTTCCTTGCAGGTGGGACAAATCAGGAATAATATAATTTCAACAAGACTGTATATCAAAATATAATTTTCAAAAATGTAAATAAGAGATTGGGATGCCAACTGAGAATATGAGTAAACTCAGCAAATAAATGTCTTATTCCATGGAACTGTTTAATTATTTTGCTTATGAATTGTAATTTATAGCTGTTGTGTTGACAAGAATATAAATTTTAAAATACATGTACCCAGTCACCTTACTACTAAACTGAAAACTTAAATATAAATGAGGAGAGGCTATCTCAAAATTGCTATGAGTTGGGAAGTGATAATTTATCTATATGATGCATGCAAAACATTTCAAGTTAAATATGTTAAAGGGATGATATAGGAAGGGGATTGCAAGATTTGACACAGGCATAGAACATGATATGACAAGAAATTAAAGGCAAGGGTTCTTTTTTGTTGTTCTTTCTTTAAAAGTACAGGAAAGGGAAAGAAACATGTAAAAAAAAATAGAGCGTGGACCACATTTGTGTGTAATTGGCTGAGCAACATTAGAAAGCAATATTGCTGGAAGACTCAAGGTTTCCTATCTTAGTGAAATGAGCAGAAAGACTGGCTAATGTCCCTGGAAGCAGCCTCTGAGCAGGTGGAGTAGTAAACTGCCAATATGTGTACAGTCCATGGAATAGGGGCCAAAATAAAAGTTGAATTCAGATATCTCACTTCTGGAACTCCATTGTTTTCTCTTTATCAAGACAGAAAAGAAACAGAAAGCTAATTGTGGTGTTAACAAAGCTCTGGCTGCCTCCTAAGTCCTTTAGAAAATAGAGTCATATTCAGCATCTTAAAATTTCATTCATTCAAGGCATCTATGAACTGTAGGAATAGAAAAGCTTCCCATAACATCAAATAAAAAGGGAAGATATTCCTGCAGGATATGTCACCTTATTAGTTCATGTAAGCTTTCTCCCAATAAGGATGACTTGAAGCAGTGAGGGAAAGTAAGAGAGCAGGTAGTATAGGAAAATAATACTTTAAAAAAGAGCAGAAGGTTGATACTAATCATGAACAATAAAACCTTTCTATTTCTTAAACATTTATTTTATGGATGTGTATGCTTGAATGTTTTTATGTGGTTGTGTGCCCACAAGTACAAGTACTTTAGGAAGCCCAAAGAGAATACCAGTCTCATGGAGCTGGAGTTAGAGATGGTCATGGGCTGAGCAATGTAGAGGCTGGGAACTGAAGGTCCTCTGTAAGAGCAAGTGCTTTTAAGAGCAGAGCCATTTCTACAGCCCCATAATGTTTAATTCTTCAAAAGAAAATGATACTACAACCAACTTTTTTTTGTTTTCCCTAAGATTGATTTGTTTGGGGTCTCTAATGTTCAAAACATAACACTAATCTAAGGCTACAATTCATTGTAATACATTTAAGAAAGCATAAGTGAAACAGAGAATATATTGGATACTCTTAAATCTAGAAAAGACTATTCTAATCATGCCATCCTTATGCTTTTTCATGTTTTGCCTTGTTTTTGGAAGGTTTTTGAGACAATGCTATCATGAGATGGCCCAGTGGTACCTTCCCTAAAGCCTGATGATCTGAGTTCAGTCCCTGGGACTCACATTGTAAAGAAGAGAATTGCCTTACAAGATTTCTTTAGTCTCTTCATCCAGGTTATGGAACACATGATCATACATCAACATACATATACATAACATTAGATAGATAGATAGATAGATAGATAGATAGATAGATAGATAGATAGATAGATAGATAGATAGATAGATCAATGCACACTTCTATAAAGACAGAGCTTTGCCATATGTTGACCTAGGCTGACCTGGAACTGTGGTCCTCATGACTCACCTTCCCCAATGTTGCTTTAATAGGTGTCTGTCACCAATCTCATCAGCTTTCTTCATTTTCTTGAGTTCTCTTTATATTTTGTGCTGCTTGGTAACCAGAGTTAAAAATTGTTTCTCTGGTGATTCCTGTAAAAAAAGAGATGTCAGCTAAGGTTTTGTGTTTTCATTTGAGCTACTTACATAAGAAATTCAGAAGTGAAAATCCTATCAGACTTAATGCTAAGCATGGGGATATGATCAACTATAAACAGAACACAGGGAATGAAAGTGCTACAGTGTCAAATCAAGGCACTGTTGAACGAGGTGGGAAGCAAATCAGGTGGGGTAATAGCAATCACTCACTTGGTTGCATGGCTACCTAACTCAGAGAGCACAATGTTCTTGTTTTCATACACAATATTAAAAGCAACTCTTTTTACTATTCATTTATTTTTAAGTTTTTAAAAAGAATCTTTTCTCATTTTACATACCTATCCCAGTTCCTAGTCCCCCCTCCTTCCACTTGCCCCTCCTTGCCTCCCAACCTCCCATCCACTCCTCAAAGAGAGTATGGCTTCCCATGAGTAGTCAATAAAGTCGGACACACCACTTTGAGACAGAACCAAAGCTCTCCCTCCATATCTAGGTTGAGCAAGGTATCCCTCCATAGAGAATGGGCTCCAAAAACAAGTTCAAGCACTAACAACTCGTAATGTGACAGGACTATTGAACATGGCACTATAAATAAATATTCACACTGATCTTCTCAAGGAGACAATATCAATTTTTTTTTGTTGTTGTTTTTTCGAGACAGGGTTTCCCTGTAGTTTCTAGAGCCTGTCCTGGAACTAGCTCTTGTAGACCAGGCTGGCCTCGAACTCAGAGATTCGCCTGCCTTTGCCTCCCTAGTGCTTGGATTAAAGGCATGTGCCACCACCGCCCGGCCGACAATATCAATTTCTAAGCAGCTTTAAGTCCATGATCTTTGAAAGCTGTATCTATTCCCTTATGTCTAGAGCAGATGAGAGATGAAAAGTAAATGAAATCAAGTAGAATCAGAAAAAAATGAGAAAACCAGACGAAGACTAGATAGGTAAAACATCTATAATACCCCATATCCTAATAGGACTGTAATAAGGGTCACCTTCTGTGGGAGAAGCAAAATTTATTGCTACAAATAGAGTCAGAGTTTGGAAGGAATCTGCACTGTTTATTCTTCATGTGTCAATGACATGGCAGCAGAAGGAACTTCTGTTACAATGACTGAAATGTGTATTGAGCATATTGACACTTGTCTCTGATACCAACACTGGGAATGCAGAAGCAGGATAATTGCTAGCTCAAGTTGACCTTGGCTACATAGTGAATGTCAGATCAACTTCAGAAACACAGCAAGATCTTGTCTCAAGTGGAAACAAAAAGAACAGCAATATTTGATAGTTCAATTTTTTGGTGTTCATTTGGCAGTTTAAGGCTGAAGAAATCAATAGCCACTTTGAACCGCTCTTGGACTTTTTTCAAATTGCAATTACCTTAATTGCCAGAGATTTCACAGTGATGATTAAGACTAACATCTGGCTCCTATTATCACAGAAATCTCTTGATTTCCATAGCCTTTAATGAGCTATGGAAATCATATTGGTAGTCACATCTTGTGATAACAGTCTTTCTTGCTCTGGGATTAGCTTCTGAGATTCTTAGGCATGGTGGTACCCTTCTGCAGTACATCCTTCTCGCAACCTTAGGAGAATGTGTGCTCTCTTTGAAGCCTCCTCTTTGTTCATTGTCTCTGTTTCTGTTTTAATGCCATGTAGGTGTGTCACTTCAATGAGCCTCTTGGCCTTCTTCTCCATCCTCTGTTACAACAGTCCTGGGTTGATGTGTCACTGAGTGGCGCTCTCAGGGGCTAATTCAGTATTATATTTTCCCAGCTCTTAAGCTGCACATGCCATGGCATAGTGTTCTCATATTGACAATTATATTTATATGTCACTTTGCCTGATCTATTATTCTGTGGATCCAGTTCCACATGCTATCTACGAATTCCAAAACAAAACTGAAACCAAAAACCCTTAATTAGATCCTGTAATTTCTTAAAGGGTATGTATTCTTCTTACTAGATAGAACTTCTTCACATGGGTACCGTTGCCTGACTGAAATTACTCATACGGAAGCTAGGAAGAATTTATCTGTCACCTTGAGATAATCTGTAATCACATGGGAATGAAGTCAAAAAAGGGATCATCTAGATTAAATTGGCCCTGTGATAGATTATCATGATTACATAAATTAATATGGAAAATCTGCCTACTGTGGATGGCACCATCTCCCAAGTGAGGGATTCTGAACCATTTAAGAGCACAGAGATTGAGCTGAGTGCAAACATTCATGCATTATTTTTCTTTGTTCATGATTATGGATATGGAGTGGCCAGCTCCCTTAAGTTCCCATTGATGCTGTGATTTCCCCAGTGAAATGGTTTGTAATCTGGATCTCTGATCTGAAATAAACCCTTTCTCTCCAAAGTGATTTTGCAGGCTATTTTGTCACAGAAACTAACAGAAAACTAAGACATGAGACTAAATTTTGTTTTTAGAGAGAAATAAGTAAATCAGTGATAAGTATGAACATGCACCCAAATCTCAATGTTATTAAGTGTAGCAACCTTGACTTGCTTGTCCTTGATCCCAGGTTCCAACCATTGGCACAGGAGACTCCCTTGTAAGTTGTATAGTTCAACTGTAAGTCATGTGCTATTGCTTGATTAAGAGAATCTGAAGTCTTTGTAGGTTTAAATTTGAACTTTGTACTAAGAATTGAACTCAGGACCCTGTACATATCAGCAGGCACTCTACCACAGAGCCTTATTTCCAGTCTTCATTTTCAGTTTTAGTTTGAGACAGGGTTTTACTCTCTTCCCCAGGGTACTTTTTTTTGTTGTTGTTTTTTCGAGACAGGGTTTCCCTGTAGTTTCTAGAGCCTGTCCTGGAACTAGCTCTTGTAGACCAGGCTGGCCTCGAACTCAGAGATCCCCCTGCCTCGGCCTCCCGAGTGCTGGGATTATAGGTGTGTGCCACCACCGCCCAGCCCCAGGGTACTTTTGAAGTTACTTTGTAGTCAGTCATGATATCTTCCTGCCTCTGCCTCATGATTGGGTGGGGTTAAAGGACTGTGCCATCAGGCTCAGTTGGATATGAGGAAATTTATGAATTCCTTAGAGGGTGGCTGACCTCCACACTCAGTGCCAAATCAATGATGACACATCTAACCCTCCCTTTTAATTTTTATTATCTTTTTTTTTCTGTTTCATTAAGTGTCTCCATTTCTCTCTATCATCTTTTCCTCCTCTGTCTTTGGTCTGTTCATTTTTTCCATTGTGCTGTTTATCATATTAAAGTGCACTCTGTTGACTATATAATCTAACAAGAAGGAAATGAGTTGATTCTTTTCTGGAGCTAATGTGAGCGTTTTCTTCTCATTATTAAGTGGCTGTGTTTGCTCATCACATGGTAATAGCCTTCTTGGGCAGAGCAAGTTCAAATATCACACGCCATATTTCCTCTATAAAGGTGCGGAAGAAGAGGAATACAACTCTAGGCCATGGGCAACTTTAAATGTTATGTGGCTATATTATTTATCTATTTTTATATATCATTTACATCATTTTCTCTATATGTTTAGGCAGACACACATGCATTTACATCAGGATGTGTACCTGTGCTGTGTGTCTCAAATATTGCACACAGAATCAATGCTCTAAGTTTTTATGAGACATTTTACATTATCTCTTGTTAACCTTTCAAAATCAAATCTACAGTTATACTTAGAGCACGTGATAACTTGTGCCTCAGTCATTGTGAGATCACTTCAGCTATCTTAGTTTGGGGACCTCCACCACGACCAGTACAGTCTCGGAGTGTAGGAGGCAAGATGTCCAAACATCAAATTGTTTTGCTTTACTTTTGGAAAACAGAAGACTTGGCTCTCATCAGGTAGTTTGGGACTCATTTAGAAATATTTATAAGCTTTTACCCCAGGGTCTTTCCTTGTATGGAAGAAGTTAACCAATAAAGCTGTTTTGGGTTTTTGAGTAATCTTCTCATGCCAGGTTCTATTCATTGCTTGCTCTGTAGTTGTTGATTGCTGAAATCACCGTCTGGCACTGATTTTGACATCCTCTCAGCACCTCATCATAATGTGCCAACTCAAAACCCAGCCATGATGCAAATTACTTTAGCCAAACAGAAGCATGAAACAAACCATTTAAAGCCATTTAGAAAGTGGAACAATATCAGATAATGTGTGTGTGTGTGTGTGTGTGTGTGTGTGTGCACGTGCATGTGCGTGTGCGTGTGCGTGTGTGTGTGTGTGTGTGTGTGTGTGTGTTTAGGCTGGAGAAAGGTATCAGGGGTCTTTCCTCAGTTTTTGTTTGTTTTTGAGACCAAATTTCTCAGTGAATGTACAGTTCATCATTTCAGCTAGATTGACAGACCAAAGAGCTTCAATCATATTCCTGTCTTGCAGGCAGGCATCATCATGTCTATCTTTTATGTAGATTCTGGCCGTCCAAACTTAGATCCTCATATGTTCACACAGACACTCTACCTCCTAAGCCACTCCTGTAGACCAGCATCAGAGAACTCCAACAGGAGAATAGCAATAAGGAAGATGCCTTCAATGTTGGCAATGCTAATGAAGATGTGGTAAGTTTATACACATTATATGCTTTCAGGCCATATACTAATGACTATGCTGTGCTGCATTGTTTTCATTTTGAATCTGTAATTTTAATATCTACAACCTAGGACCAGGTGCTGTAAGTAGCTTTCCTGAGGTCAGAGATGTAAAGTAGGTTAGACCTCTGGTCTTATTGCACATGCTCACAACTGAATGATGTACCATTCAGTTTTCCACATCTGTGCCAAAATACTGGTCATAGTTGCCTCAAAAAAGAAGAAAGGTTTGTGTATGTTGAGGTTTTAGGTATATCAGTGTGCTGCAGGAAAAGTTGATGAGGAAAATAAGAAACCCAAAGTGGTGTGGTCTAAAAGCAGATCTGTTGCCCATTCTTGACATGCATGAGCTTAGCAGATATCACTCTAAAGGCTGAGGCCCAACTTTGGTTAAAGACTGGATTTTAAACTTTTGCTGTCCCCTTGCTGGTTCTCATAACAACCCAGAGTGATATGTATTTTGATTAGTTGTACTAAACTAGCTTAATGGAGTTTTCTCAATTGTCCTGTAAGTGATGGAAGAAAGTCATCTATCTATGTGTTACTTTCATTGGTTAATAAAGAAACTGCCTTGGCCCTTTAATAGGACAGAAAATTAGGTAGGCAGAGTAGACAGAACAGAATTGTGGGAGAAAAAAAAGCTGATTCAGGCAGACACTTCAGGCAGTCACCATGCCTCTCCTCTCTGAGTCGGACGCAGGTTAAGATCTCTCCTGGTAAGCCGCCCCTTGTGATGCTACTAAAGAGATTACTAAATATGGGTTAAAGCAAGATGTGAGAATTAGCCAATAAAAGGCTGAAACTAATGGGCCAGGCAGTGTTTAAATGAATACAGTTTCTGCATAATTATTCTGTGTAAAGCTAGCCAGGTAGCAGTAAGCAGCCTGTCGCTGCCCTTCTACAGCTCCATCTACATATAAGTAGAAATTTGTCCCTTTGCAACAAAATTTACCATGAACTGCTTATAGTACAAATGGGAGGAGGAGTTTGGTTACAGATATGAGATAGTGAGATGTGTCTGGGTGAAGGTTAGCCTGCTGTAGGTGTCTCCTGCCAGTTTCTCTGGGCCCATTTGCAAACGTCCTCAGAGAGTTGTCCTCATTACCTTTGGGTCTGTGGTGAGGCAGAACCTCATGGTGGAAGATATGGCTCCCCTCATAGTGGCTGGAAAGAACTGGGACCTGGGTGTAAATATTCCCTTTAGTGCTGCAGCCCATGGTGGAACTTCTTTCTACTAAGACTCTCCTTTAAATATTCTACTATTTCTCCATGTGTGGTCTTTAAGTGACAATTATCCAAGTCATAGCTAACGATGTCCAGGTATGTTGTGATTGTACAACTGAGTTTGAAATATTTTATTAGCATTTAGAAAATATTTTGTTTCCATTAAACAACATTGCTTGCTTTGAAATTTTAAAATCCCAATTCTCCACCCAGTTTTATTAAGAATTTATATATGCCATGTACAATCATTTTGTTATAAGAATTTCTTCCAATATAATAGAAAACGTGATTCTAGTACTCCATTGATGGAGGACTCTCATTGGTTAATAAAGAAACTGCCTTGACTTTTTGATAGGGCAGGATTTAGATAGGTGGAGTAGACAGAACAGAATGCTGGGAAGAAGGGAAGTTAGTCAGATGCCATGCCTCTCCTCTCTGAGACAGACTCCATGGAGCCAGCTGCCAGGTCAGACATGCTTAATCTTTCCTGGTAACCCACCACTTTGTGGTGGTACACAGATTATTAGAAATGGGTTAATCAAGATGTGAGAATTAGCCAATAAGAGGCTGGAACTAATGGGCCAGGCAGTGTTTAAATGAATACAATTTGTGTGTTGTTATTTCGGTTGTAAAGCTAGCTGTGTGGTATCCAGGCGGGATGAAAAGCAGGCCTGCATGCCTCATCACTACACTCCATATGTCTTCTACATAGTTTAGTCTTTAACAAAACAACATGAATCGAAGAATGGCTTTATTCACCAGTGAGAGCTAGCTTTTCAGCATATTCTATAAACCAGAAACAACAGGGTACCAATTTATTGATGCAGCCTTGCAATTGCAGGTCTCCAGATGAATGTGAAACAGATAATGCAGAAATGTAATTGCAGCCAGTGTGACTCAGATCAACCATATTATTATTCCCAGAGAAACTGAGTTACGGAGCCAGTTCAGTTAGAGGCTGCTTAAGCATGAGGACTACATTCTGAGCTTTCGAATCCATATGGCGTGAGTTTGTAATCCCAGGACTAGGGGGGTGGAGACAAGGGGATCCCTAGGACTTGCCTGTTAGCCAGCATAGCCTACTTGGTGAGTCCAAGGCCAGTGAGAGAACTTCTCTTACCACAAAGTGGAGAATGCCTGGGAGCAGCACCTGATGTCTTGCTTACATCCCTCTACATGTGGGGTGTAATTATTATACTATAGTCAAGCTGGCTAGTAAAGAACCCATATTTCAGAAACAGGTTGTGGGTAAGAATTTTCAGATAGAAAGCAACGTGTACTAATGATGGTTACATGGGAAAGCCTAGAAAACTAAGCGAACTAAAGTAACAAATGCTGCTGTGGGTTGAAGGCGAAATGTCCACATGGGCTGATGTGCTTGGACACTTGGCAAGGTTGTTGCTGTGTCTAGAGGCAAGGTCTTAGTATTAGGAAGTAGGTCCCTGGAAGCAGGTCTTGGGGTCTTATAGTCCTATCCATTGCCTTTTAAGGCTTTGCTTTTTTACTATAGAGTCAATGTAACCAACTTCCTTGCCATCTTACCACAAATTCTTCTGTTTCATACAAATCCTTTCCCCTTTAATGTAGTGATGGGAGCGGCAGGCTGCATTCCCACCCGGCTCCCAACCACCTGGCTAGCTTATGCCACAAAATAACAACACAGAAACTGTATTCTTTTAAACACTGCCTGGCCCATTATTTTCAGCCTCTTATTCACATCTTGAATAACCCATATTTAATAATATATGTAACACCATGAGCGGTGTCTTACCGGGAAGTTTCTAGCGTACATCCATCTTGGGCTGGAGCTTCATCGCATCTGGCATCTCTCTCAGGAGAGGTACGGTGGTCTGTCTCACTTAGGAGAGGCGTGGCATCTGACTGAGCCATCTACCTCACTTCCTTCTTCCTGTTCTGTCTACTCCGCCCACCTAAAGGCTGGCCAATCAAATGGGCCAGGCAGTTTCTTTATTAGCCAATGGGAGCCCTCCATCATTTCCCCTTTTTCTGTTTAAACAAAAAAGAAAGGCTTTAACTTTAACATAGTAAAATTACATATAACAAAACAGTTATCAAGTAAGAATTACAGTTACAATATTTATATCTACTTTATCTTTTATCATAACAAAGGAAAACAACTATAATTATCTATCTATTCTTCTTCAGCTCCATCAAAGACTCCAGAAGGACACGCACAATATTACCTAAGTAAATAAGAAATATGCAATTTCCAAACTCTAGAAATGATAGAGACATCTCGCTGCCTGGACAGTCACCCAAAGTTCTTTTGTATTGTTGGGGCATCAATCTTCGGCCTATAGGTCCACAGTATCCAGCAGACTTTCCAATGAAGCAGGAAATTTCAAAGACAGTTCAGTCACTATCTGCTGTGTCCTGCAGAATGTCTCGCAGACTCTTTCATGAATCAGGAACCCAGAGAGATCATCTCACCTATAGGCAAGTTCAGCAATCCTCTCTCTGAGGGTTCTCTGTGTCCAGTTTATGCAATAGTCCAGGCAAGAGCAATTTCTTGCCCAAATGGCTATCAAACTCCATAAGTAGCCTCTTCGATGCCCATCTTCCTCTTGAAGTAGATTGGTGCTGCCAGGAGCAGATGTGTCTCGTCATGAAAAGCCCTAAGTTATTAAAACATTTAAAATGCCATATTCTATAGTCTTTGAAAGATATGAAGAATGCATATTTAACTTAAATATATCTCTATATATCTAGAAAATCTAACTAACATGACTACAAGCTTTACTATTATTGATGACTATTCATTAACAACCTATATACATTACATTTTTAAAATGAACTACACAATCACAATACCTTAATCAAGATCAGACATACATATACATATAACAAAATTGACCTTAAAATCCATACCAATGCAAATTATTCATATCTATATCATATCCCCCTTTAAATGTAAAAGAATATTTATAAGCAATATTTGGGAATATGGGCGCAGTTATTTCTCTCCTAACTGCTTCCTGCTGAATGGGGATGCTGTTAATCAGATCTTTCATGGTGTAACCTGTGTGCCAGGTTCATCTCAGTCATCAGTTGGGTAAAGTAATTTTCTGAAGGTGTTCACAGCAACCTTTCAGGAGGGCGTGGTCTATCATACCATACTGGGATAGAAGCAATCCACAGGGTCTCATTTTCTGTAAAAACAAAAGAAGAATCTCTTTTCCAAAGTATCACATCCTTAGATCCAAATTCTGAAGTCAAGGTATTTTCAAAATATCTATGTTGGATTAGTTCAGCAGGATTTGTAAACAAATATCTTTTAGCAGCTGTTGCTCCTTCCTCAGCATTCAAACAATTCAAAGAGAGCATAATAACATACAGTATCAAGATTCTCTGTGTATTTTCCATCTTTATGTGGCTTCACTTAACCTCTATTTCTTTTATTTTTACTTTTACTTTTTGAGACAGGTTCTCTGTATATCTTTGTACTGGAATAACTCTGTAGACCAGGCTGTCCTTCAACTCACAGAGATCTACTGTCTCTGCTTCCTAAGTGCTGGGATTAAAGGTGTATGCTACAATATCTTGAACTCACAGAGATCTGTCTGTCTATGCCTCCCAGGCATTGGGATTAAAGGTGTGTGTTACCACACCTTGAAGTCAAAGAGGTCATTCTACCTCTGCCTCCCAAGTGTTGGGATTAAAGGTGTGTACTACCACACCCAACTACTTTCTTTCTCCCTTTTTTACCCTAAGAACTTTAACCTTTAGCCTGCATATATTTTTAACACATTGTAAACCATTTAGAGATTTTCTTCGACTTTGAATCTTTCTTTTACTGTATATCTCTGTTTTTGTGTCCACGAGAGTCTTTAATTTACCAAGCAGTATGGTGGGACTAAAGCTGTGGCTTTGGCAGCTGGATACAGCCCATTCCTTAGCTTTCTGCAATTCCAGCCTTGTGGCTGAGATACCGGCCAGAGCCACGTTCATTGCCACAACTCTACAGTGTTTCAAGGTCCCTGCCAGCAAGCAAACTGCAACAGTGTTAAACAACACTCAAAAGCTCAGTAGTCTGGACCGCCTGCTTGAAAGAGTCAGAGTTTGCCCGGGCAGGATGGCCCAGAAAGCCAGCATTTTACAAAGGTGCAGCTTTTTTCCTGGTACTGCTGAAAACCGAAAAGTATGCAGTTAATTTTCATCAACACCATTTAATTCGTAGCAGGACCTCTTAAAAGAGCTTCAGAGTTTTGCAGCTAAAACTGAGTCAGGAAGCCTCTCTTAGACGAGAGTGCTTGTTAGCCTCTAGCAAGCAGAGCAAACCTGAGAAATTGCTGCTATCAAGAAAACATGCTTTACTCTATTCTTTCTCAAGCTTTCTCAAGCTTTCTGTGGATTCAGTTGTCCATGTGGGCACCATTCTGTAGAGATTAGCTGTGGGCTGGCTTCCCGCCACCCTATGCCCCAAAATAATTACACAGAAACTGTATTCTTTTAAACACTGCCTGGCCCATTATTTTCAGCCTCTTACTCACATCTTGATTAACCCATATCTAATAATCTGTGTAGCACCACGAAGTGGTGCCTTACTGGGAAGTTTCTAGCATACATCCATCTTGGGCTGGAGCTTCATCTCGTCTGTCATCTCTCTCAGGAGAGGTACGGTGGTCTGTCTCACAGGAGAGGCGTGGCATCTGACTGAGCCATCTACCTCACTTCCTTCTTCCTGTTCTGTCTACTCCGCCCACCTAAAGGCTGGCCAATCAAATGGGCCAGGCAGTTTCTTTATTAGCCAATGGGAGCCCTCCATCACTTTAAGTTGTTTCTTGTCAGATATTTCATCAGAGCAGATGTCAAATACAAGTCATGTAAAGAAAGGAGATCACATTACAGTCATTTCCAAATTTTGGCATTAGTTTTTCATCAGTAAAAATTGATTGTGGTTAGGGTTTCTTTTTATGATAGAAGAATCTATTTCCAATAAAATAAAAAAGGAAAAAGTAACAAAATTTAAATGGAAAAAATTAGTGGCAGTTAGTGAATTTTAATTAATATACAGTTGTTGTATCCATCCCCTCTTGTCCATCACTCCAAAATAAAGACTCCTCATTTCCTTCTCTCCTTAGTGTCTTGGAACTGACAGTCTCATTTCTGTTTCTAGGGATTTAATTATCTGGTTAATTCATATATGAGTTGTGACCTACAGAGTCTAACTTATTTTATTTTATATATTGTTATGCAATCAATTCATATTATAAAATTAATCAATACTCATTTCTTTTACTACTAAATAACATCCATTATGCAATATGTATGTTGTACCACCTTTATATATTTACCCATTGATTTGTGTCAATGTATGTCTCGTCTTACAATATTTGATTCAGTGCCACTTTTCAGGTCTTTGGAAGTATATATCCAGGAATGAAGTTTCTGTCTTATTCTATGTTTTACTATTTGGGGAATTACTAATATGTTTTGAATAGTGATGGATAATTTTCATCCTTAGGATACACTTTGGATAATATATTAGAAACATTTGAAAAGGTGCCTTGATAGATAAATCTGCATTTCCTTCATAATAATGTTAACGTAAATTGGAAATTGCAGGACATTTTCTTTTTGTTTCAATCCAGGCTTCTTCCATTTGAGATTAACAATTAACAATTGTTTTTCCCTACAATTTTCTGTGGTGTATTTGAAGTTTCCTGGGTGAGCAGCTGTTTGTGTTCGTTCACTTACTCTCTATTCTGGCACAGACATTATAGGACAGGCTGGAGTAGCTGACACAAAGGTTAATGCAGAAAACTATATTTACTAAATTACATTTTATAGAATAATACTAATATTTGAAAATTTGTTTATTTCTATGTACATAACATGAGTCTGTGCATGTGATCATTTCTTCCTCATATATGTGGGTACTCATGGAGGCCGTAAGTGGGTATTGGATCCCCTGGAGCTATAGTCACAGGTGATTGTGGCATGGCACATGGGCTTGGGAATTAAACTCAGGTCCTCTGGAAGAATGACAAGTACACTTAACCACTGAACAATCTTCGGAGACCTCAGACATTGCTAAATTTGTTGTTGCTTAGCTGGCCAGGCATCTTGAGCTTCCCTTGCAATCTCTACTGCCTCTTTGTAGTTTTGTCAATCATTTTCTTCCTCTCCCACCATCCAAAAGAAGATGAGCAAGCAAATACGTGGTTTTCTCACTTGAAACACTTCCCAGAAGAAATTAAGTTGCATTCCGTTCTCCTAAGTTAGTTCTATATCCATAATTAGATAAAGGAGATTGGAAACATAGTTTTTGGTTCAGTTGGCTGGATATCTATCTAAATATTGAGTTCTCTTGGCAAGGAAAGAGAGCAGACAGATGGACTGATGCTTATCACTCTGGAGCATAGAGCAGGGCCAGCTTGGAGGTGAGGCATATGTTTCCTGCACTGACTGCCTCTCTGACAAAGGGAGGCTTAGGATAGGAGTACAGGAAGAGAAGAGGTCCAGGACCAATGAAAAACAAAAGGAACAATAAGGGTTCTTTTTTTCTCACCTCAAATTTGCAACCACAATTAGAAACAATTAGGTAGTGATAAATCTCCATCTTTCTAAGTTCATTGGGCCTCATTTTCTGGTTAGTTTCAAAGTCTGATTAAAGTTTTACCTTTCATAATTGAGATCACTGTGGCATAATTTCTAGTTCTAATTGGAGTTTCAAAGATTTCCATTTGGAAATGGATTGAAAGTCAAGGAAGTTGTCAGTTTATAGGAACGGGGCAACTGGCATTTACATGCTATTCTTTTCAGTGGGAAAGACTTTAAATGCTAATGCTGTAACGGCTTAGATAGAAATAGCTGTAGAAGGCACAAATACAAATTAGCACAATGCAGCAGTAACTCATACATGGTTCCATATGAGCACTGACTACAGGGTGGAATATAATCTATTTGTGACTGTTTAAGTCTGTAGAAGAGCAACCATTCATCATGTTCCCATGACACTATTTTTCATTTCCCTGCAAATAACTGCCCTGATAAAGTATGGATAGCTAAATCTTCAAAAACTCAGATATAAAATTAGGGTTTAAAGTTAATTAAAATACCGTTCTTGGAACTCATGCTGTGCACAAAGTTCATCACTAGATTTGAAAAAGGAAAGAACATAATATTTTGGGTAACGTTCTCAGAAGCCTGATTTATTCTTAAAAGCATTGTTTTGTCTCCAAGTTGTTCTTATTTTTTCATCAGAGCAAATGGAATATTTCAATGATTCATTTTCTTTCCATTCTTTGTTTGCTTAAATTCATACACTACAAAGAAATACTTTTGATGTATAGTTCTCTGAATTTTGAAAAATAAATGGAATTGGATCACCTCTTCCCGCAACCAAGACAGACTTATTCATTATTTTCTTTGGTGCTACTGCCCACTGATATCCATTTTTATAGACCCCATGGGCTGTAGTCTTTTCTTTTTCTTGCTTTCATTATTGTGTTACCTATTGGCATAATCACTTCAACTCAATCAAATGACAGTCTTTGTTCTGTTAACAGTGTAAGGTCAGACAATCACCACTGATGATATCACATAACCGAAGTCTGACCTCTGCCTTTCATTTTGGCATGCTATATGCTATTTTTGGAAACATCTTTTGCTTTCTCTGTCCAGGGATAGTACTGCCCATAGTTTTCTGGTACCTCCTATTTCAGTCATCAATATAAACTGCCTCACAAACTTGCCAACAAGCAATATGGTAGACACATCATTTCTATTTAAGGTTCTTTGTTTCCAAATAACTCGTTTGTGTCATTATATAGAATTTTTATTATAAAAGTAATATTGTTTAGTAAACAATAATAAAAAGGAAGATATTTTTTCAATGTCAATGGGTTCTTAATCTTTTGGGGATAAGCCAGCAACTCAGTTGCTCTAGATAGCAGTCAGACCCACCTTGCTCACTGCATGCTTGGGCGACTTAGAAGAATAAGTATATCACTTAACACTGGTGTCTTTTCTATGTTACCTAAAACCCCACTGAGAAGAGTTATAAATGAAAACAGGTCATGGTAACGATCACTACAAACACAGTTAATTTTTTGGCACTTAGCAGTTTGAGTTCTTAAAAAATTATGTGTGAATGGTAATACATGGCTAAGAGATGTCAGTGTCCTTGCAGAGGGAGAGTGACAAGGAAACCCTGTTGTTGTCATCGGTCAGACATTTCGCCTCTGTTTCCTTTTCACTGCAATAAACTGCCTCTCATACATTCACATGTATAAATCCTTTATTTATAAAATTATTAGATTGTGTGTGTGTGTGTGTGTGTGTGTGTGTGTGTGCGCGCGCGTGCGCGCGCGCTTGTAGGAGTGAATTCTCTTCTTACACCTTGTGGGTCCTAAGAATTGAACACACTGTCAATCTTGGAGGCAGTTACCTTTACCCATTTAGCCTTTTTACTGCCCCTTGCTCTTTCCATTACTGAGGAATTAATTCTGGATCTATTAAAATGATGAAGAACATGTGGAATTTAGCTAAACATCTCAGTCAGACAGCAGAATCTTAAATAACCATCTCAATATTTAACATATTCATCATCACGGGAAGTTTTAGGTCCTTATGAGGGTTACAGTATATAGATAAAATGTTCTGGTGTCCTTTGGAATAAAATATAATGAGGAATAGATAGTCATAATTTGTTAAACATACTCAACAATAGATGAAGTAAAAACATTATGGGGGCAAAAGTATTCAAAGGAGACAGAAAGTTTAGTGGGTTGCTGTTTTAAGGTGAGAGGTCAACTGAAAAGTCTCACTGAAAAGGCAACAAATGAATAAATTTCTGAGAAACTGAAGGAGCAAGCAATTTGGGTACAATAAGTGAAATATTTTGGGTGAACCATGGGAGGAACCAACAGAAATGTCTCTGGCTCAACTGTGCTTCATGGGTTCAAGGACTAGTAAGCAGATTTCTAGTTCTAGGAGGAGGAAATTCACCCAGTGAGGAGAGGAAAAATGGTCACAGGAGGGCAGGGAGGGGGAAACTCATGTATCTGGCCTGTGTGTTTTTTTTCTGGGAATAAATTAAATATACACTTGTGAACAAAACTAAATTCTATTCTTATGAACAAGTTGAAGTCAGGTTCTAGAGACAAATATTAATGAAGTATAGGAAGTTTGGGAGACCTGGAGAATAGGAGGGAGTCTTATGGAATGTTGTTCTCTGGGCATGGCAAAGCTGTTTTATGTATGAACTCACTGAAACAGTGGTCATTTGCACAATACTTATTCATGATCAAGCTAGTTAAAATTACAGCATGGAACTGGTTGTATTGGTTGAAACCTTTAATCTCAGCACTCAGGTTGCCAAGACAGACGGATCTCACTGAATTCTGTGAGTTCAAGGAAAGTCTTGTCTGCATAGCAAGTTCCATGGATGGCAGAGATACATAGTGAGATCAAGTCTACAAAAACAATAAACAAACAACCCAATATCAGTGGGGAAGGGCTACCAAGGTCCAAACGTAGACACAGAGCTATTGATATTTGTGAGTAGTTTAGAGAGTCACTTTTCCTTGGGGTAGTAGTCAGTGGTACATTGGCCATGAGGCAGTGGATGGAGTTTGCACCAAGCACACATGGACATAATCAACTGGACTCCATGAATTATAAATTTAAAAAGAACACTAAGGCATACATTCTGGATAGAGATGGAGTGAAGGAAAGTTAACAGGGTATATACAATTAAGATATCTTTGTATATGTATGAAAATTTCAAAGTGTGAAAATTTCAATGTATGAAATGAAATCAAAATATCATTTAAGTAAATGCAGAAAACAAAATTAATAAATGCTAAAGTGGGAACCACTGTACCAGGCTTTTTTGGGGAGCCATCAGCCAGCTCCCAAATCATGACATGGATACTTATTATTAGTTATGAATTCTTAGTCTAGCTTAGGTTTGTTTCTGGCTAGTTCTTTGATCTTAAATTAACATGTTTATCTACTTTTTTCCTTGGAGCTTTATACATTTCTTTCATTCTATATATCTTACTTTCACTGCTTCTCATGTCTGGCTGACTGGTGACTGCCTGGAATCTTACCCTGGGTGTTTCCCTTTCTTTATCCTTGGTTCTCTTCTCCTTCTTTTCTCCTGTTCCTCCTAGAATCCTCCTATTTATTCTACCTGCCTGCCAGCCCCATCTACCCTTCCTTTGCCCAGCTTTTGGATGTTAAGCTCTTAGATCTGGTAGAATTCAGTACATAGAGAATTAACATTTAACTGAGGCTAGGTTTAGATTGTACAAATATTTAACCTCAAGAGTTCTGAGCTTTAGAGTTAATAAAAATAAACTACTTCTGTAGATGGCAAATATTTCTTTTAGAATATGAACACATGTGGAAATAAGCCTTATATCCTCTAGAACTGCATTATTTTTCCCCAAATGATGATAAAATATTCCCAGTTTGAATACTGAACTCTCATTCTTCTCAGTTGAAAGTTGTTTCTGCCCAAAATTCATTATTAGGTTTTTAATTCCTAAAAATTCTGTTTGCACAATATAGAAAAGTCCCAGAGACTTCTAGGGTTGACATCTTATTTAACAAAAGATACTTTGAAAATGAACTTTCATTTTCTGTGTGTACTCTTTCAGTGTCTGTGAAGAAACAGATGAATTTGGCAGATAATACATTTCTAGAATGAATGCATACCACTCCAGAGAGAGGAGAGAAATAACAGTGACCAAGTCACCGACAGAGAATGTTAGGCAAAGAATTTGAGCTGGTGTCAGGTGTTGGTACATTAGCACTGATTCCTGTAGCAACTTACTGTGAATATTCATAGTGAAAGCAAATGTGAGCACTGTAGGAAAGATACCTATGAGAAAGATACTGAAGCATTAACTCAAGAGGTCTGAGCAATGGCGTATGCATTATAAACCTGCAATAATTGAATCAATGTAATAAAAGTCAAAATGTAAATGATGTAAAAAGTTCTGAAATAGGCTGTATTATGTTTAAAATGTGATGATCCAGCTAACATGAGAAAGGCTGAATGAATTACTCTATAAAGGGTATTGGACAATTTCCTATCTATTTTTTTTTTTTTTTTTTTTTGGTTTTTCGAGACAGGGTTTCTCTGCAGCTTTTTTAGAGCTTGTCCTGGAACTAGCTCTTGTAGACCAGGCTGGCCTCGAACTCACAGAGATCTGCCTGCCTCTGCCTCCCGAGTGCTGGGATTAAAGGCGTGTGCCACCACCGCCCGGCTTCCTATCTATTTTTAAACTTGAATTTATGCCTTTATATTTTAGAATACAGTCATGTAATTTTCACTGCTCATGAAGTAAAAAGTAACTTGAAGCTGGTGAATCATAACCTACACACTGATTCTTGATACAAGACACATTTATAAGCATTTAATAAGCTATCAGTTGATTTGCCTCAAACATTATATGGATTATCTTTAAAATGCAAAATATGAACATGTTTTATTTCTTTTCTTCCCCAAATTTATCTGACAGGAAAATAACAGAGGTGAAAGATAATATGTTTCTAATTATGCTAAGAATGGGAAATGAGGCCCTCAGTAGGTTAGACATTTGACAAATTCTTGGAAGAAGAATATTAGATTTAATTATGGCAGACAATTCAAGTGGACAGAATTATTCTTAAGATCACTAGCTACCTAAGAAAGATCAAAGTCCCTGAGAGACAACAAACTCAGACTGACAGATTGAGACAATGGTGGTGAATGCAAATTGTGGAAATGTCTGTCAGAAAAGGCTGCCTTTGACCTGGAAGATATTACAGCAAACACATCCCTGTATACCATGGATAAGCTGCCTAGATAATTGGTGGCTGACTTAAAACATTCCATGTGCTGTCTTTAGAATTATGTATAAGAGGGATGAAGAGGCCAGGTCTGTGTTGTCTATACTGACACAACTGAAGACTGAGTCAGAGTTCTTGGTCAAGACAACTTTCTGGTAAAAGAATTACTGACAAATAAAGATTTGTCTCTGGAACAGAACCACTGTCTATTTCCTCTTCATACATACAGATAACCAATATCTGTTTCAGATGTTATTTAGTAAAAATCAATTTAAATTACTCCTTTTTATTTTTCTTTTTTGACATTTTATTTTGAGCTATGTGTATGTATGTGTGTTTGAAGCTTGAATGGTACCACACAAGGATAAGTCTGAGTGACAGTGGAGTCCAGAGGAGAGTATAAAATCCCCTTGAGTTAGAGTTTCAGGTACCTTAGAGCTGATTAACTTTGATATCAGAAAATGAACATGGATACTTGGCAATATCATGAAGCACTCTTACCTGTTGAGCCATCTCTCTAGCCACATAAATATGACTTTGATAAGTGAAGCAAATATTCCATTTTGGAGAAGACAATGAATATGGAAAGGAATGAGAGAGTAGCATTTGACTTAGTGGCTGAGGAGAGTACAGGAATTGATGCTCTTCAGAAGCAAAAGGAAATACATGCTTCCATTAAGCAGCACATTCCTGGAGAACCCCAGGTGGTGAATGTCAGGTGCAGAGAACTGTGAAGTGATGGGAAAGGCTGACTGAGAGCACTTGAGATCCTTAAGTCCTTATGTGACTTTAATTTCATTTCACTAAGACTAAATGCCTTTTGTCACCCTGTAGAGATGTAAAAATTTAAAAAAAGACTGGATAGGGATTGGAGATGACTAAGAGATTATAACACTTTCTGTACAATCTTGAGGACCAATATTTGTATCTTCATATCCCATGCAAATAATGAGTGGGTGTGGTGGTCTACTTGCAATTTCACCTTCGAAAGGCAGGGAACCAGCTGAGAACTCTAGCTTGTTATCATTGAACAAGCTCTGAGTTTAATTGTGAGAGCCTGCTGAGAGCAACAATAAATAAATGGGACCTTCTGATAGTGAGAAGCTTCTGTTAAGCAAAGGAAACAATCAATAAGACAAAAACACAGTCTACAGAATGGGAAAAGATCTTCACCAACCCCACATCAGACAATGAGCTGATTTCCAAAATATATAAAGAACTCAAGAAATTAGACATCAAAATTACAAATAACCCAATTAAAAATGGGGTACAGAACTAAGCAGAGAATTCTCAACAGAAGAACCTCAAATCACTGAAAGACACTTAAGGAAATGTTCGACATCCTGAGTAATCAGGGAAATGCAAAACAAAACAACTCTGAGATACCATCTTACACCTGTCAGAGTGGCTAAGATTAAAAACTCCAATGATAGCTTATGCTGGAGAGGATGTGGAGTAAGGGGAACACTCATCAGTTGCTGGTAGTAATGCAAACTTGTACAACTACTTTGGAATTCAGTATGATAGTTTCTCAGAAAATTTACCTACCTCAGGATCTAGCAATACCACTCTTGGGCATATACCCAAAAGATAATCATACTACAAAAGCATATATTCAGCTATTTTCATAGCAGCATTATTTATAATAGCCAGAACACAGAAACAACCTAGATACCCTTCAACTGAAGAATGGATGAAGAAAATATGGCACATTTACTCATTAGAGTACTACTGAGCAGTTAAAAAACAATGACATCTTGAAATTTGCATACAAATGGATAGAAATATAAAAACACCATCCTGATGAGGTAATCCAGTCCCAAAAAGATGAATATGGTATGTATTTACTCATAAGTGGATACTAGCTATAAACAAAGGACATTGAGCCTATACTTCATGATGTTAGAGATGCTAAGTAACAAGGTGAACCCTAAGAAAAACATTTTTGAATCCATCTGGAAAATCAAAATAGACAAGATCAACTGACAAAATTGGAAGCATAGAGGTGGGAAGAGAAGGGTGAATGGAAGGAAAAGAAGATCAGAGAAGGGGAGGGGTGAGAAGAACTTGAGAGAACAGGATAGTTGAGCTGGAGGGAGGACAGAGATGAGAACAAGGGAGGAGATATCTTGATTGAGAGAGCCATTATGGTGTTAGTAAAAAAAAAAACTGGCTCTAGAGAAATTCCCAGCAATCTAAAAAGATGACCCCAGCTAAGACCCTAAGCAATAGAGGAGAGGGTGCCTGAACTGGCCTTGTCTTGTAGTCAGACTGATGAATATCTTAAATATTACATAGAACCTTCATCCAGCAACTGTTGGAAACAGAGGCAGAGACCCACATGGGAGCACTGAACTGAGCTCCCAAAGTCCAGTTGAAGAGTGGAAGGAGTGAGAATATGAGCAAAAAGGTCAAGACCATGATAGGTACACCCACTGACACAGTCTACCTGAGCTAATGGGAGCTCACCAACAACCCGACTGGGAAGGAACAAGCATAGGTCCAAACTAGTCCCTCTGGATGTGGTTGATATTTGCATGTCTGGGTAAGACTGAGGGGCCACTGGCAGTGGCACCAGGATTTATCCCTACTGCTTGTAATGTTTTTTGGGGAACCTATTCTCTTTGGGTGGATACCTTGCTCAGCCTAGTAGGGAGGGCCTTGAACCTTCCCCAAAGCAATGTGCCTTAACCACTCTGAAGAGTGTATGGGTGTGGGGGAGTATGTGAAGGGAATGGGAGGAGGGAAGGGAGTGGGAACTTGGATTGGTTTGTATTATGAAAAAAATAGTTTGTTTTCTTTTTTTAAAAAAGAAAAAATATAAGGTAGAAGTGCAATGAAGAATAATTCCTGATACCAACCTTGGTCTCCATATTTAAGTTATACCTATGGTAGGCACACACACATATGTGGAGAAAGCACATGTGAATATGCACACACACATGTATAACACAGACACACACACATACACACACAAAGGGGGTGGGAACTAACTGATTAATGGGATCAGAGAGCCACATGGGTTTTTAATATGCATAAGTCTATAACCAAAAAGGGGTATTCAGAATACTGAGCCTGACATTTTTTACTGGTGTTTTCATTTGAGTATTTTCCAGAGAAGAGTTGTGGCAGAGGAATAGAAGATGAAATGAATAGATGAACTTTTTGAACTTTTCCAGAATTTGGTGGAAACCTCTAAAAAAGGAAGCAATGGTAGGAATGAGTTCTGTTGCATCCACTCCATACTGTGCATGTTGAAGATAATATCAACAACTATATTCCTCTTGAATTAGGTTGCTGCTTTTGGCATTAAGTATGCCTACATGTGTCTTCTACCACATAATGGTGGAACAATTAAGGTACCACCCATGAAGCCTTGACTATACACTACAGCTACTGGGCACTTGAGGATGGTCTTCCAAGGCTCCAGAACCATAAGCAATAAATTTTTATTGTTTGTAAATTATCCATTTTAATGTATGTCCTTATAGTGACATGAATGTTTGAAGACAAACGACAATGGCTCAATGACCGAGTTTTGTTCATACAAACAACCACAGCTGATAGGTTGAGATCTTGTTCTAGGAAAAGACAGTATGTCCCCATGCTATAACCACTGAAGGTAAAAGGTATTGCTTTTCATAACAGGAAAATATCATCAAGAACTTCAACCTAATTATTTTGTATATTTTAAAAGATGTATTTACTATAAACCCACATTGATATACTCATTAAGGCTAATGACAATTCTAGGTGAATCTGTTTGCCTGTATTTCCTTTTTTTTATTTCTCTTCTCCACTGAGTCCTTACTTCTAGAATAGCAGTGCATTATCATTCTTATGTTATTTTTCTGTTTATCTTATTATAAAGAAAATTAGATGTGGGTAATCAGGGTACGTTTTATTATTTTTATTGCTATGTCAATAATAACTGCAACAGTTCCTGAACTAGAATTTGAGTTTATTAAGCACTTGTTAAATAAAATATTTCTTTTAATTTATATAGTGTCTTCAAGGTTATTGTTCTTAATGAATATAAGCCCCCCATCAGTGGTTAAATCTTGTTGGTATGGGGTTACAATTTTTCTTGGATATCTCTTTATTTTCCATATTTTCAATCAATACCATGTATTACTTACAAAAGCAACATTTTTGAATTGACACTCATTGAAATAGAAAATATAAAAGGTTTTCCCTTGTAAAATTTCAATGCACCAACTCAGAAATAGATTCTAAAATTTACTATGGTGTTTTAGCACTGTGAGGTGGTGTATAATCACATTACTGCTGAGTTACTATTGTGACACACCTATGAGTTGGCCTGGTAAGGTTGGAAAACCAAGGAGATGGAATAAAGCCAGGTTATTCAGACTGTGAAAATTATTCTCTCTAGTCTATTTGTACAGTCCAGGAGCCTACAATCTCAAAAAGAGAGTGTCAAAGCTAAATTAGGGACTATTGAGGATACAGTCCAGCCCATATGTATGCTTCTTCTATATTTCACTACCTGTCAATTATTTATTTTAGTATATTGAAAAAGACTCTCCCTCAGAGAATACATAGTCCATATGTTTCTTATATATTTCATAGTCTTTCAATTATTTATTATATTTTATTGGATTGCAAAATTCTCTGCTACAGAGATTACAGCGTCCATATGCTTCATACATATTCAACTGTCAATCATTTATTATATGTTATTATATTACAATAGATTCTGCTGCAGAGACTTTGGAGTCCATATGTTTCTTAGGGATTTTACTATTTGTCAGTCATTTATTATATTACAGAAAACTTTCTTGCAGAAGCCATACAGTCCATATGCTCCATATGTTTTTCATTATGTTTCAGTTATTCATTATATTTTTCTTCTACATGGACTGGGCATTAAGAAATATTTATTTCACTTAAAATTACAAGCTCTTATTTATAAGCAATGATTAATAATAGTGAAGCATCCTGCCAATAGGAAATTACTTATATTAGTTCATTGTGTAGCTTTATTTATAGCGCAAAACTAGAGATAATTACATGTGTTGTTAAATAAGATGTGAAACTTTTTGAAATATCAGCAGTGCCTTCTAGATAAATATTTTCATGGACATATGTTCGGGCGAGTACTCCCCTGTATAAAATATTAGAAGTCAAATGTCATCAGTTTACAGTATAGAACACTGGGAATCTTCTGACCATCACGAAATCATGCTCTAGCAAAGTCAGGAAGACAGGTAAAGGCCCAAAAGTGGCTGTTTGAAAATGGTTATATAGCTTAGACATTGCTGTCCTCTAAGGAAAGGCCAAGTCTATCTCACTGTACACTCTAAACTATGTTGTCAGTTAGAAAACAGCCAGCATGAATGCCTTCTTTCTAAAAAAAATTATGCTTATTGTTACACAAAAACTTTGACATGTATACTAGGTATTAGCATGAATTTTATAGTAACAATCTCCTAGAATTAAAGAAAATACACCAGAGAGTAGAATAGCTCAAAGTGACTTTTAATAATAGATATAAAATATGTTTCCTTGATGAAAGAATGCAAGATGTTTCCAAAAAATGAGCATTTTTGTAAAATGAAAAAAAATGTTAAAAAGAATAAAAGAATTTACAGAGGAAAGAAAAAATACTAAGGAGAAGTTTGGTGTCATATAGTTGTCATCCTAGAACTTGAGAGGGTCAGGTAACATGGTTCTAACTTGCCCATTAGTCTGAACTATGCAAGACTCCCAGATCAAGATAAATTACATAGCAAGACCTTATATCATAGGTAGAATAAAAAACTGTTATAAAATTATATGTATCTGGGAGCTCAACATATCATGAATGTTCCAATAGAATCAGAAAAATAAAGGGGAAGGAAAATAAGCAGTAATCAGAAAACAAATAACAGAGCTAAGAACCAGCCATATATTTTTACAAATTTTCAGAGTATATACTATTTATAGATACAAATGACAATGAATAAAACAAAGAGGAAATAATTTAATTCATTGTTTGAGGTTAGAAAGCCTTAAAAACTGCATATAGTTAAACTGAATTCCATAGGACATACAAATGCATAAAGAACAAATATCTAAATAAATTATTTGCAAGCTAAATTTGTACTTTATTTTAAGAATGAATATATAACACATGGGCCTTATTCCAAAATCTACAAATGTTAAGAAAAACTTAATAAGTCATGTAATATAATTAAATTCTATTCACAAAGTAATGGATAAAAATAATTTGATGGAGAAAAATACTACTTAATAACATTCAAAACTCATTATCTGAAATATAACATGTATTAACAATGAATTAAACTCTTAATTAGATGGAGAAAGCAATAATAGTCTTAAGATTCTGAACATAATAAGAGTTTTAAAAGCTTTAATTTAATAATGATTTTTTTAAAAAAAACTTCATTTAAAAGTAACTAGATATCAATGAAAAAGAAATTAATAATTTACTAGATGTGTACCACCTTCAAAGAGAAGAAGCAAATGTACATAAGTAATTCCACTCCATGCAACTTAAGATTCTATTATTGCAGATAAAAAAGAAATAACTTACTATAATAATTAAAAATATTATAACAGAATTTATTGGGATTGCTTATACAGGGACTCTTTGATAATACAGAGTCAGATAATTATGATTCTAGAGAGAATTCAGTAATACAGGTAGGACATTTTCTATAAGCAAACATAATATAATTTCAAACTGAAATTTTGTCTACATGATTTCATAACTCTAGTGGGAGAGAAAGGAAATATGCAATAGCAGTATGGATAATAACCAACATTCTATTATAGGGAGCTGAAGAATATCCAAACAGTTCTGACAATTATATACAGCATTTCAACAATGCAATGATGTAATTTCACCAAAAGTACCTTTAAACATCCACTGCCAGGTCGTTCATAGCCCTACCAGAAATTTCAGTACTCTGATTCTAAAAATAATGGCATAAATGGACAATTCTTGCAAAATTTAACAGGGGTTTGTGGAAATAGAAATTATATTGGCATTAATAGTTTAAACTGCACAGTTAATTTGGAAAACTACTTATGATTAAGAAGTCAATCTGGATATCAATAGACATACCTTAGAAATTCACATATAAACATGTTTACATAAATAGAAACTATACTGTAAAAGCTAAGCAACTTACTATACTAAACTAAGATTCAAGAGAAATGTTTTCCAGCAGAAGAATCTATAGCAGGTCTTTTTTTTGGCATGTCACCTATCAATAGCATGGAGACTTCTCATTAATTATGAAAGCTTGATCTTAGCTTATTCTTGCTGTGTCATGTGGCTCATTACCTCTCCTCCAAACAGTATGTTTGACTTTTTCAGTGTCTGGCTGGCATATCCTTCCACTTCAGGTTGATTTTTTCACAGAATTCCTTTATCTGCCTGCAAGTGCTTCCTATCCTCTCCTGCCTAGTTACGGCACAATCATCTGTTTATTAAATAAATCAGAAGGTGCCTTAGGTAGGTGACAAAAAACATCTTTACACAGTGTGGTCATATATCCTGTAACATTTCCCCCTTTTTTCTAAATAAAGGCTTTAACTCTTACACAGGAAAACTAAGTACAATAAGAATAATTATCAGGTAAGAATTACATACACAATGTCCAGTCCATTTGTATTTGACAATTTCGAAGAAAGCACTTTATTATCTTTCCTATCTTGGTGAGTGCAAAGATTTGTATCTAAATCATGATCTATCATAATTTGTATTACCAACCTAAAATATGTTTTTAGATCTTAAAATATCTTCTTAGATTAGCAACTTAAATTTTTATGTCTCTCAACCTTTATAAACTTTTCATCTCTTTTGTGAGTTTCTCTTGTTGAATTTGGTAACAAAGAAAATGGTAAAGCTATAACCATGTAGTCCTCAATACCATCAGAGACTTAAGAAAGATAAAATATTACCTGAGCAAAGAGGAAGTCACATTATAAACTATAGAAATGTCAGAAATAGCTGACTATCTGGATGATCACACAAGGTTCCTCTGCAATATTGGGGCATTTATCTTTGGCCTACAAGCCTAGAATATCTGATAGACTTTTCTGTTAAGAAAGAATTTTGAAGGACTGGCCTACTTTATCTTGTCAAAGTTTGGCAGTTGATATCCTTTGTATCCTGCTTGTTAAATTTGGACACAGTTGAAGCAAGGGAAGTTTCTTGTTCAGTGACTAGCTTTGCCACAATCAAAACAAACTCCATATGGTGGTTCTTTGATGCCTATCATTTTCTCTTAAGCAGATTGGTTGGTACTACCAGGAACAAATGCTTCTCAGTGTTATAAAAAGCCTTATGCCATTAAAACATCTTAAATGCCATATTCTGTAGGTCTCTGAAGTACTTGAAAACTACCTATCTGTTTAAAATACATGAGGCTAAGTAAAGCTTATTTATATCAACATCTAAAACCTTACTATAAATTTGGTTGTTATCTTAGTTATTCTAAACAGTTTGTAATAGTAGCTTTCTTTTTTTTTCTCATGGTTTATTTTTTTTTATATTTAAAAATTTCCATCTCCTTCCCTCCTCCTCCCCCCTCCCTCCCCTCCTCCTCCCCCTTCCCTCCCCTCCTTCTGTATGGGTAATAGTAGCTTTCAAGAACTAGTTTACATTACAATTTTAAATGAGTTGTATTATTTTTGTACAGTATGTTGTAGTAAAAATAACCTTAAATTTGTATTAATATACAAAAATCTATAGCATTGTAAAAAGTTTGAGACTATTAGTTGCTTTTTAGTTTAAAAATAGATTCAATAATATTCTAGTTTATCCTATCATTCTAATATCTCTCCCTTGTTTTAATGTAAGAAAGAAAGAAGGATAAAGGAAAGGAAAATAAAGAAAGAAAATAATCTAACCTCCTTTGTTTAGTTCCCTCCCTGATCATGACCAATAATGACTTACTAGTAATGTAAAGCAATTTACATCTCTATCTCCATCCATCGAAAGATGAAAGTTCTATGATGATAGGCAAGATATTCATCAGAGTGGCTATAGTATAGGGCCAGTTCAGGTGCTCTCTCCTCAGCTGCTCAAGGAACAGGCTGGGGCATCTCCTTGGACACCTGGGAAACCCTCCAGGGTCCTGTCTCTTGCCAACCCTCAAATGGCTCCCTTAATTAAGATATATACTTCCCTGCTCCCATATCCACTCCTCCTCCATCCCAACTGTCCCATTCCCCCATGCTTTCCCCATCCTCCCCTTCTCACTTCTCTCTCCCCATCCTACCCTCACCCCTATGCTCTCAATTTATTCCTGGGAATCTTGTATACTTCCAATACCCAGGAGGATAACGACATGTTTTTTTTGGAGGTACATCTTCCTATTTGGCTTCTCTAGGATCATGAATTATAGGCTCAATGTCCTTTATTTATGGCTAGAATCCACTTATGAGTGAATACATACCATATTCATCTTTTTGGGTCTGGGTTACCTCACTCAGGATAGTGTTCTCTATTTCCATCCATTTGCATGCAAAATTCAAAATGTCATTGTTTTTTACTGCTGAGTAGTACTCTAATGCATATATATTCCACACTTTCCTTAACCATTCTTCCCTTGAGGGGCATCTAGGTTGTTTACACATTCTGGCTACTAGAAATAATGCTTTTATGAACATAGTTGAACCAATGCTTTTGTAGTATGGTAGGGCATCTCTTGGGTATATTCCCAGGAGTGGTATTGCTAGATCCTGGGGTAGGTTGATCCCAAATTCCCTGAGAAACCGCCACACTGATTTCCAAAGTGGTTGCACAAGTTTGCATTCTCACCAGCAATGGATGAGTGTTCCCCTTACTCCACATCCTCTCCAGCAAAACCCACATTGAAGCACCGGACTGAGCTCCCAAGGTCCAAATGAGGAGCAGAAGGAGGGAGAACATGAGCAAGGAAGTCATGGTTGCAAGGAGTGTGCCCATCCACTGTGACGGTGGGGCTGACCTAATGGGAACTCACCAAGGCCAGCTGGACTGGTACTGATGGAGCATGTGATCAAACCGGACTCTCTGAATGTGGCTGACATAGAGGGCTGACTGAGAAACCAAGGACAAAGGCACTGGGTTATGATTCTACTCCATATACTGGCTGTGTGGGAACCTAATCTGTTTGGATCCTCAATTTCTAAGACCAGGATGGAAGGGGGGAGGACCTTGGACTTCCAACAAAGCAGGGAACCCTGACTGCTCTTTAGACTGGAGAGGGAGGAGGAAGGAGAATGGGAGGAGGGGGAGGGAAATGGGAGGAGGGGAGGAGGTGAAAATCTGTAGTAATAATAATAATAAACATAATAATAAAAAGAAGCAAAAAAGCAATTTACGTTGCATTAACAAACATCCATAAACCATGGAACCACAAATAACCACCCAACCCACCACTTGCATATATATGGAAATCATATTCTTAAAATTACTTCTTGCTGTCTGGGGATGATGGCGTCTTTAAGGAACCCTTAGAAAATTGGAATTATGGTCAAGGGCTAGTATTATCATTTGTTGTCCATTCTCTATGTGACAGGAAAGTGTAGGGCTTACCTGAAGTCTGGGTAGAATAGTCTGTAAGTATGGACCCATTCAGGTAGCAGCTTTGAGTTGTTCTGAATACAGATGTATATTTTTGAGGAAAGTGCACAAAAAAGGTCTTCTGAGAGGTTAGATTACCTGGGTTACTTGTCTTCAGACTTGTGGTCTTACCTCCCCTTTGTTAAACATGTGATTTTTTTAGACATACATATTTGCATTAACACAAATAAAGAATGTGTGGTGTGCACAAGTCTACTAAAAATGATTCTCTGCAAAATTCAAGATGTCATTGTTTTTTACCGCTGAGTAGTACTCTAATATGTATATATTCCACACTTTCTTCATCCATTCTTCCACTGAAGGGCATCTAGGTTGTTTCCAGGTTCTGGCTATTACAAATAATGCTGCTATAAACATAGTTGAACAAATGCTTTTGTAATATGATTGGGCATCTCTTGGGTAAATTTCCAAGAGTGGGATTGCTGGGTCCTGGGGTAGGTTGATCCCAAATTTCCTGAGAAACCTCCACACTGCATTCCAAAGCGGTTGCACAAGTTTGCATTCCCACCAGCAATGGATGAGTGTACCCCTTACTCCACATCCTCTCCAGCAAA
The DNA here is from genome assembly GCF_903992535.2 of Arvicola amphibius. NCBI lineage: Eukaryota > Metazoa > Chordata > Mammalia > Rodentia > Cricetidae > Arvicola > Arvicola amphibius. Next base: position 73,747,837 of record NC_052048.2, on the reverse strand, counting down.
GGCTATCATTGGTGTTTTTGATTTTAGCCAATCTGACAGGTGTTAGATGGTATCTCAATGTTGTTTTGATTTGCATTTCCCTGATTGCTAAGGAGGTTGAGCATGCCCTTAAGTGTCTTTTGGCCATTCGAACTTCTTCTGTTGAGAATTCTCTCTTCAGTTCAGTGCCCCATTTTTTAATTGGGTTAATTAGCATTTTAAAATCTAGTCTCTTGAGTTCATTATATATTTTGGAGATCAGACCTTTGTTTGTTGCGGGGTTGGTGAAGATCTTTTCCCAGTCAGTAGGCTGCCTTTTTGTCTTAGTGACAGTGTCCTTTGCTTTACAGAAGCTGCTCAGCTTCAGGAGGTCCCATTTATTCAATGTTGCCCTTAATATCTGTGCTGCTGGTGCTATATGTTGGAAGCAGTTTCCTGTGCCCAAATGTTGTAGAGTACTTCCCACTTTTTCCTCTAACAGGTTCAGTGTGTTTAGATTGATATTGAGGTCTTTAATCCATTTGGACTTGAGTTTTGTGCATGGTGATAGACACGGATCTACTTTCATAGAAAAAACCATCCTGAGTGAGGTAACCCAGGCTCAAAAAGATGAACATGGGATGTACTCACTCATAATTGGGTTCTAGCCATAAATAAAGGACATTGAGCCTATAATTCATAAAAAATTCCTAGAGAAGATATATAAGAAGGTGAATCCAAAGAAAAACATATAGTTATCCTCCTGGATATTAGAAGTAGACAAGATTGCCGGACAAAAAATGGGAACTTGGGGGTGGGGTGGGATGGGGAGATGGGAGGATGGGGAGAGAAAAGTGTGAAGTGGAGGATGGGGAGAGCTTGGGGGAATAGGATGGTTGGGATATAGGAAGGGTGGATATGGGAACAAGGAATTATATATCTTAATTAAGGGAGCCATTCTAGGGTTGGCAGAGACTTGACTCTAGAGGGGTTCCCAGGTGTCCAGGAAGACGCCCCCAGCTAGTTCTTTGGGCAGCTGAGGAGAGGGTGCCAGAAATGTCCAGATCCTATTGCCATACTCATGAATATCTCGCATATCACCATAGAACCTTCACCTGCCATTGGATGGAGAAAATGACAGAGCTCCACATAGAAGCACCGGATTGAGCTCCCAAGGTCCTGATGAGGAGCAAAAGGAGGGAGATCATGAGCAAGGAAGTCAGGACCGTGAGGAGTGCGTTTACCCATTGAGACGGTGGGACAGATCTAATGGGAGACCACCAAGTCCAGTTGGAATGGGACTGATGGAACAGGGGACCAGGCTGGACTCTCTGAATGTGGCTGACGGTGGAGGAGGACTGAGAGGCCAAGGACAACGGCGATGAGCATGAACTCTACAGCATGGACAGGCTCACTGTGGGCCTTGTCGATTTGGTTGCTCACCTTCCTGGACTTGGGGGGAGCTGGGAGGACCTTGGACTTAACATAGTGAGAGGAACCCTGATGGCTCTTTGGCTTGGAGAGGGGCGGAGTGGGGGTGTGGGTGGAGGGGAGGGGAGGGAAGGGGGAGGAGAAGGGGAGGAGATGGGAATTTTTAATAAAAAAAAGAAAAAAATGATTCTCTGCTCTATATTTGAACAGGTAAAAGACATTTATCAACTGTATAAGTCCATTTGAATTGAATGAACAAACTCTAATATAATTCTTTATTCATGCCATATGGAAGGATGACATGTAATAATAACCTCTCAGGACTCTGTAGTCAACAAGATTTAACATGTCTCATCCAGTCTCAGAGCTGCTCCAAAAGTAGAAAGAACATCTTATATGTTAACTATCTTGTAATTTTTCTTGGCTACAGTAAAAAAATTATTTATGACTATAGCCAAAATTTTCAGAAGGTAATATCTGATTTTTATTAATTTTGAAGAAAATTATAGCTTTTTGTTTCCTGTGAAAACGAAAGCATAACCTCTCCCCCAATGCAATGTCTTTCTTGATTTCCATTCAGAAGTTAAGGTATCCTTAAAATATATAGAGTGGCTTAATTTAGCATCTTTTTATACAATCTAATTAAAGTTAATAAGGCACCATACATGATCCAGATGCCTTGTGTTGTGGTATTTTTCATCTTTACACTGTTTACCCCTTTTATATTATTTACCTCTCTTTAACAATTTCACTGTATAACTTGAAAATTATTTTTTCTTTGACTTTCTATACCTATTTCCTTTTCTTTCCTTAGCATATAAGCACATTTTAAAAAGATTGTACCCATTCAGAGTTTTTCTATGCATGGACCTTGCTTTCTGCATGCCTGCAGTATGAGTCAAATCTTAAAAAGGCCAAGTCACAGTTTGTGTGTAGGCTCTATTTGCAGTTTTCTTTAGCTCATGGAGCTGACTCCTGATTCTGCCCCCCATCAGGATGGTCCAGTAGTTTTCCCATAGTTCCTACTTATGGTTGTTGCTTGCTTTTCTGTGAGAGTTTAGCCTCATACTTGTGAGTACTCTCAGGGAGCTGCATCTACCCATCCTAGCTCTGGGAAGTTGCAGGTTCTATTTTGTGGCAGGTATTTCTATCTACTCTCCTTGCACTGAGTAGAGGGCCAGCTACTGTCAGATCCCATGCTTGTATAGATGTGTCCCACATTGGTTGTCAAATATAGTGGGCCTGTCTTTGGATTATCAATTCTCAATTAATGACATGAAGACTTATTTATTATGAAAGTTTGAACTTAGTCTTGGGTTGTTCCCAACTAGCTCTTAAAACTGAAATTAACCCATTTATATTAATCTATGCTTTGCCACTTGTCTTGTTATCTCTTTACAGTATAGTACATCAGACTTTCTTGCTTGTCTTGCTGTCAAATCTTCCCACCTCAGTTTCTTCCCAGAGTTCCTTTGTTTGTCTATAATTCCCTCCTATCCTCTTCATGTTAGCTATTGGCCATTCAGTGTTTTATAAACAAATCAGAAGGTACCTTAGGCAGGTGACAAAGGACTGAGACATATCTTCATATGGTATGATAAATAGCCTACAACAAAGACTTATTATTCTATATGGTAATATATTCTTATGAAAAAAATAACAGAGCAACTCAACTAAACCAAAAATATCAAAGACTCCATGCTAGAATGAATAAGCAAAATTCAGAGTGATAGACAGTAGAAATACAGCTAATTTAATGACTTGCAGTGCAATAGCAATTGCTGTTTATTGACACATAGAATCTCAATACACAGTGAAAACAGTCAATGTAAAAGATATATCCCACTTTTATTCAGTAGAGTACACTTGCCAATGGTTTGAAAAGAATATACACAAGTTTTTATTTTCATGTTTGACTTTTTTTTAAAAAGATTTTCTTTATTAAGAAAATGTATATGGGTTTTTTGTCTTCTGGTACATTTACACCACATGTGTTTACCACCCGAGGAGCCCAGACAAGGGTGTCTGTAACTGGGCAGACAATTATGAATTGCAATGTTGTAATGATAGTCAAATTTGCATCCATTGGAAAAGCCATCAGTACTCTTAACACCTGTGCTATCTCTTTAGCACCACTTTCAAAATATTTTGTAAGAACTTGTTTAATATGAGAATCGAGCACAAGTATGTTTGTCATATCATTTTCTGAATGTGTAAAAGCTTTAATTAAAATGTATTTAAATTAGTAATTTTCTACTATTGGTAAGTTTAAACTACTAAAAGACCATGTTAGTTTGATTATATAAAAATCCTTTTTAAATTAGGCTTGTACAAAATGTAGCTAAAGAGTATCTGAGGCAGAGGAGTTGTTTTTCATGTCTGTAACCACATCAATTTAAAAGAGGGCCTTGCGATATTTGATAGGTAGTGCATCTCCACATTACAAGGTAAATAATGTACAAATGTTGCATTAGTTTGGTAAACTCATAGAGTTTTCCATCGGTAAATTTTTTAGAGCATCACCCCACATTCTAAGTAAGCAGACAAATGAGTTATTTGCAAAAAAAAAACATTATAAAAGGTTGGCTGGTGATCATCTTCCATTGGGGACAGATGATAGTCATTCACTAGAACATATATTTCATGCAGTTTAAAATGCCTGTTGATTTAGACGTGTGTGGCATATCTCCAGAAACATCAGACAGTTGACTTCAGCTTCTGAGAACAAGGCTAAATTTACTGGAAGTCTTCTTCTGCCTGGTGTGACTTAGGGTATCGCTATTCATAGCTTTCTTCTTTTTGATGTAATCCTGTGCATACTTAGTGTATTCTAATTGGAATATAATGGCTGCTTTTGTTTCAGAGTCTCTGTGAAAGCATCAGCTCTTCCAAGAAAACACAAGTTCTGACAAGTGTAATTGTAGAAATTGCTATGTTAGTGCAGACTTTGACTGAAATGGTAGCTTTCTGGTACATTCTTCATGCTTCTCAGGATTCAATGACCCCAAGCAATGTTGTCAACTGCAATCTTAAACTTCAAGAAAATGTTTATTGATATAACTACTTTAAAACTCTTAAGTTCTTTTATTTTTCATTCCATTAGGATACTGAAGTCAAAATTAGATTTATGAGAATATTTTCTCCAGTAGTACCCAATAAAAAGTCTATTCGGTTTTTCCATACTGTTATTACAAACAAAAGAAAACTTAGTGTGACCCTGAAATGAGTTAGGGTTATTATTGTCTAAGGTTGCTAGAAACCTTATGACAATATGCCATATAACTAAAAAATGCAGTATATTCAGGTCTCTTTGTCCCATTGATCTCAACATGCTAGAAAGTACATAAAAGAATGAACAAGTATCCACATATGTGAAAATAGAAATAGCATTTGTGTTATTAAGCCCATCAAGCAGAAGTTCTTTTAGACTAACATGCTTGACACATGATTATTCTTTAAATTGTTGGGAAAAAACATGAACTTCACTTGATTTAATCCACCATGCGTGTATATACACTCCATTGCATTATTCAAGACTTCCATAGCAGTAAAAAGAAAATCATGGCTTTTATAGCTTGAGAATTTGTATGTGAGCCTGTGGTTTACCTATCACTGTTTTGTCTTTATTGATTGTTTTTTCCTTTATAAATTGGTGGATAGTATTTAGTGGGTTGTCAGAATTTAATTGTCTTGTCTGCATCTTTCTTTTCTAGAGTTTTTAATATATAGTATGTATCTCAGCTTCTATTCAGTATACATGTGTGCATATATGCATATCCATGAATACATAAACAAATAAACAGGGTATTCTCTGTCACAAAGGTTGTTAGTAAATATTTGTTCAAATTCATGTTATGTCTACTGCCTTTAGCATAGGAGTGAGAACTAACCAAGCAAATAGATATATTTGTTTCAAAAGTAGTGAACAAAATATTGGAACCAGCTTCAGCCTCAACATTTCATCCATATCTATGTATGTAATGTGTAGATGCAGATTTATTAGTAAATTATACTACTGCAGAGTATGTAACCACTAAGATTAAGAACATGGTGGATTAATATAAGTGTGTTGTATATATGGAAATTCTTCAACAGTTTAAAATGAAAGTAAATTCTGATGTTTTCCGTCTTCTCCAAATGTTGCAGCATGTATAATATATGTAGGAGAATTGGCGTCCAATTACAACTCCGGAAACTTCTTATTATATTATGCACACTCTTCAGGCCTAACATTCTCATGCATTAATGCCATTTAGAAAAATCAAAAACCTTGTCTATGTTATAGTGCATAGTTAAATGTGTTTCAATAAATTAAATCTTCTAGGATAACATAGAATCAATATTTGTCTGCATGTCTTTTCTTACTCTCTATCATATACACATGGAGAAAGAGAAATGTCCAAAGAAATGCAGTTATTAACTTGGAGTTCTGGAGATAAACTTGTCTCACTCAGTGTGGGAAAGAAAGACCCAATAGGCTATGTAGAATTAGCAACTACTTCCTAACATTGAGAGGTGCAGCATTTCCTCTGAATTGAAACCTTCCCTCTAATAATGAGGGAGAAGTCTCATGAAATGCAGAAATTAAATACGATTAATATGTCTAGGAAAGCACAAACTCATATGTTTTCAAGAGCTGCTCCTGAAGGTTATGGAAGCAAGAACAGTCAGGTACAGAGAGGAGATTCTGGCTGAAGAGCAGCTACAAGCAGTGCAGAGCGCACTTTTTGTGGGTCTTCACTCATGCTGTTATGAGGTTTTAATGATGCAGCTTGAGTTATCTCTCCCTACTATTAAATCCCAATAACAACTCATTGATTCACCAAGTACGCCTTCCATAGAATCTTTATGTTTTTCTGTTATGGGTTCCTTATTTGGGTTAAGTAGACACATGCAGTTTGTGTCTAACCAGAAAAGCCTCTCACACAGACATTATATGGGGCATTTGATCTTTCTCTTCTTTAAGAGTTTACAGCAGCAATGTAAATAACGGCAAGCAAACTTACTCCTAGCACTACCAATTGTTAATTTGTTAATGTTAGTGTTCAAAGCTTGTTTAAAAGAAGTCAAATCCAGCTAATTATGCAAAACTCATCTGAAATTTAAAAATTGTTAAAAAACTTGGAACTGAAAAGATTTATAATTTCCTATGTAAATGATGACAAAGCAAAGTCTGAAAAATAACTTAGTGGAATAAGAGGCATGTTTAGAATATCTTTTGGCCATTTGAACTTCTTCTGTTGAGAATTCTCTGTTCAGTATAAACAAAAGATAAATTCCTTTGAGAATAGTAAGTTCTATGAAGTTTTAAGGACTCCAAAAATAAAAAAAGTATCAATAAATATGTATCAGCAGATCATTAAAAAATCACTCAGAAAAATGGAAGGGGCAAGATGCACAACAAATCACAATGCACAGTAAAACCATTATGCTTCTACACTAATGGGTCTGATCAAGTTTGAAACAACTGTTGTGCTCTAGTTCGGCTCTGAAGCTTACATAGCCCAAATAGAACAGTAGGAGTCAATACACAGAAGTAATTAGGTTAGATTTATCAGCTTAGAAAGAACTAAGGAGCTTCAACTTCCTCCTCAAGTCTACAGGCAATGTTTCTGCTACTCATGCCTAAACCTTCTCCTGGATAGAATCATGGAGATCCATCCATTGTGTGTTTGAAGCATGGCTGGATGTACAGACCAGGGACTCTCATATTCAGCTGCTCTTCATGCTGCCTGACTGCCTGATTATTATTAACCATTTATTACAGATGTCATTTGATGGATAACATTGGATTAGGTAATTGAATATAGATGATGGCAGTACCTACCTCTCAGCACATACAGGGGGTGCCCTTCTTTCTTAGGGACAGGATGGCAGAAAGCCTGAGGTACTAAAGGATCTCACTGCATTATTTTAAGTTTTATAGTGTGAGATCTCTGAGCAGAAAAGCTAATAAAATTAGAAAATAATAAGGGAAACTCTGTGGATGCTTTGCTCCACACATGTGATATAAGATTCTGTTTAAGAAATGAAGGGAGTTAAAAATATCATAGTCACTAATAATAATTGTAAAGGAGACACTGTAAAGCTACAAAAGACCAATGTGATTGACATTTATAAAATGATGTTCTACATTTTCATTCATTTGATATATTATCATTTAATAATATAACATAGTGGGAGCCCAGAACACATTTTTTTGTACAATTTACTTGATCTTGTATTTATCTTACAAAAAATTAAACAGGAGGCTGGAGAGATGACTTAGGAGTTAAACGTACTGGTGCTTTTCCAGAGGACTGGGGTTCAATACCAGCCCCATGTGACAGTGCTCAACCATCTGTAACAATAACCTGGGCAATCCAGTGCCTTCTTGTGCTTTTTAAACACTGCATGCACACGGTGCAAAGACATACAGGAAGGCAAAACACCCATAGACATAAAATTAAAAAATAGAGGTTGCATTTCTAAAAAAGAATAATTTAAGTGATAATAAGTTATTTTGACAGAAAGGTATTAGTACACGTTTGATTCAGACAGGTATGAAGTATAACAAAGATATTAAATTTGCTACACTTTGCATTATGCAAAAAAAAACATAAAATTATAGTTGCTATTTGGTTTACCCTGAGAACATCATGACTGAAATTCACATCTGTGAAAAGAGAGAAAAATGAGACGCATTGTCTGCATTTCATTAGATCCTTGATCCCATGTTTGTGTTTTGCTTTGATGCTTAAAGAGGTAAGAGAAAAGCCATGAGAAGAAAATGCAGAGAGTCGGTCTCCTTACTCTCACCACCAACACCACTCTGTGGCCTTCTGAAACTCATCAGGCACATGCCCATGTGTGTTTTTCTGGGATTTCAAAATAAACAGGTAGGATTGGCCATAAGACTTTCCTATGCATGGACTTTGTTCACGAGCACACATACTCACACACATATATACCCACAATTGCACACACTCACACACAACTTAACTCAATAACTACAAGTACAAAAACAGTTAAGATATCTTATTTGTTATAATCTTTTACAAAAAAGCTAGAATTGATGTCTCATTGTGTTTTTAGGGGTGTAATGATAGTGTTAAAATATGGATATTAAGTGAAGACTATTTGGATAGAGGAAATGAAGAAAACATTGAGTATCCAATCTTCTAGGATATAATTGAAGAGACAATTGGAAATTTAAGAAAAGTGAACTAAAATAACTGAAGTTACCTGTCCAAAATAAACCCCAAAGTAGATGACTGATAAACACAAAAACACAGGGGAGAAAGAGAAAGAAGAAGGAGAGAGAAATAATATTAATATTTGGATAATTGAATTGATTCCAGAATTTTTTCAGATACCCAAACCTGCTTATATGAAATTACATGTTATTTGCATAAAATATATGCTATATAAAGAGTTATAATTAGTTTTAAATATAATCATAAAGTAGTTGTTGTATTGCTTAATAATACTGCATTGACTAATAATAATATAATATTTAATGATAGTGCTATATTTTAAAAATAATGCCAAAGAAAATTTGCACATGATTGGTATAAATGAAGGGTTTCCTGAATATTTCTATTTATTTATTCATAATTAAAATATAGTCACATTTTTCTCTTTTTCCATTCCTCCAACCCCTCCGTTGTACAATCCCCCTTCTTCTCTCTCAAATATATAACCTTTTTCTTTCATTGCTTTTTTACAGTATACATAAATAAAATGTGCTTAGTCTTTTCAGTTTTACTTGTGTATAACATTTCAGACTGGATCACTATGACTCAAAGAAGTACAACACAAAATGACATGCTAACAATGAATATTATCCACTGGGATATCTCCTGGGACTCAAACATAACTACAGGCAAGTAAGTAATGATTAAAGAGAGAAATAGTACTCTCTGGGGATGATCTCTCTAAGTGGTTATTCAGTACTGTCTTAGTTAATATTCTACTGTTGTGAAGAGCCACCATGACCAAGATAACTTACAAGGGAAGCATTCTTTTGGGGACTTGCCTACACTTTCAGATTGTTAGTATAATCAAGGCAGGAAGTAGACAGTCATGGTGCTGGGACAGTAGCTGAGAACTTTATATCATGGTTCACAGGAAGAAGGCAGAGATAGATAGACAGACAGACAGATAGATAGATAGACACATACATACATACATACATACATACATACATACATACATACATAGAAAGAAAGAAAGAATGGACCGGGTATGAATTTTTGAAACCTCATAGCCAGTGATAAACCTACTCCAAAAAGATACCTCCTAATCTTTTCCAAACCATTCGTTAACTGGGGACTAGAATGAAAATATATGAGTCTGTGAGAATCACACTCATTAAAACTACGACAATTACCAAATGATTAGCCCCAAATTCCTGAATACTTTTGACCTATATATACTTAGAGAGATGGAGTTGAAATTACATATGAAGCTTCTTGGTTTCAGGAGGTCCCATTTATTCATTGTTGCTCTTATTGTCTGTGCTACTGGAGTTGTAAGTAGGAAGTGGTCTCCTGTGCCCATGAGTTGCAGACTACTTCCCACTTTCTTTTCTATTAGGTTCAGTGTGGTCAGATTTATATTGAGGTTTTTAATCCATTTGGACTTGAGTTTTTTGTAACAGATATGAATCTATTTTCATTATTCTACAGGTTGACATCCAGTTTTACCAGCACCATTTGTTAAAGGTGCTTTCTGTCTTCCATTGTATAATTTTAGGTCCTTTGTCAAAAATCAGGTGTTCATAGGTTTGTGGGTTAATATCCAGGTCTTCGATTCGATTCCATTTGTCCACATCTCTGTTTTTATGCCAATACCAAGCTGTTTTCATTACTGTTGCTTTGTAATACAGTTTGAAGTCAGGTATGGTAATGCCTCTGGAAGTACTTTTATTGTATAAGATTGTTTTGGCTATCCTGAGTTTTTTGGTTTTCCATATAAAGTTGATTATTGTTCTCTCAAAGTCTGTGAAGAATTTTGTTAGGATTTTGATGGGGATTGCATTGAATCTATAGATTGCTTTTGGTAGTTGTCATTTTTACTATGTTGATCCTCCCAATCCAAGAGCATGGGAGATCCTTCCATTTTCTGGTATCCTCTTCAATTTCTTCTATTTTCTTTTTCATTATTTATTTATTAATTAAAGATTTCCACCTCCACCTGTCCTCCCATCTCTCTCCCACTTTCCCCACCTCCCCTTCCCTCTCCAGTCCTAAGAGAAGTCAGGGTAACCTGCCCTGTGGGAAGTCCAAGCTCCTCCCCCATCCAGGTCTAGGAAGGTGTGCATCCAAACAGACTAGGCTGCCCAAAAGCCAGTACATTAAGTAGAATCAAACCCGGTGTCATTATCATTGGCTTCTCAGTCTGTCCTCAATGTCAGCCACATTCAGCGATTCTGTTTTGATCACATGCTCGTTCAGTCCCAGTCCAGCTGGTCTTGGTGAGCTTCCGTTAGATCAACCAACTGTCTTAGTGGGTGGACGCACCCCTCGCGGTCCTGACTTCCTTGCTCATGTTCTCCCTCCTTCTGCTCTTCATCTGGGCTTTGGGAGCTCAGTCCAGTGCTCCAGTGTGGGTCTCTGTCTCTATCTCCATCCGTTAGCAGATGAAGGTTCTATGGTGATATGCAAGATATTCATCAGTGTGGCTATGGGATAAGAATAGTTCAGGCACCCTCTCCTCTGTTGCCCATGAACCTAGCTGGGGAAATCCCCTTGGACACGTGGGAACCCCTTTAGAGTCAAGTCTCTTGCCAACCCTAAAATGACTCCCTTAGTTAAGATATCTTCTTCCCTACTCCCATATCAACCCCTCCTCCATTTCAACCATCCCATTCCCCCAAGCTCTCCCCAATCCTCCCCTTCTCCCTTCTTTCTCCCCATATCCTCTTCCCCCAACCCACCCACACCCCCCTGCTTCCAAACTCTAATTAACCCAATTAAAAATGGGGTACTGAATTGAACAGAAAATTCTCAACAGAAAAAATTCAAATGGCCAAAAACACTTAAGGTCATGCTCAACCTCCTTAGGGATCAGGAAAATGCAAACCAAAGCAACTTTGAGATACTATCTTATACTTGTCAGAATGGCTAAAATAAAAAACACCAATGATAGCCTAGGCTGGAGAGGATGTAGAGTAAGGAGAACACTCATCCACTGTTGGTGGGAATGCAAACTTGTGCAACCACTTTGGAAATCAATGTAGTGGTTTCTCAGAAAACTGGGAGTCAACCTACCTCAGTACCCAGCAATTCCAGTCTTGGGAATATACCCAAGAGATGCTCAATCATACTACAAAATCATTTGTTCAACTATGTTCATAGCAGCACTATTTGTAATAGCCAAAACCTGGAAACAACCTAGGTGCCCCTCAATAGAAAAATGGATAAAGAAGGTGTGGCACATATACACTGATGCGGGAGATTTGAAATAACCAAAAATAGTCCTTTTTTAATAAATCAGTTTTAATAAAAGGAGAAAGAGGGACACTTACAAAGCTAAGGCTCCAGCGAAGCAAAGGGTCAAGCAGGGGAAAAAACAGGGCGTCTCTCTCCCACCCAGTTCTTTTTTTTAAAGGTACCCCTCTCCCCTGGGGCAGCCACGCCCCTGAACGCAGAAATTGGGCCAGCTGCCCCAACAATACACTTTAGAGTTCTACTCAGCAGTAAAAAACAATGACATCTTGAATTTTGCATGCAAATAGATGGAAATAGAAAACACTTTATTGAGTGAGATAAGTCCCAAAAAGATGAATAAGATGAATATGGTATGTACTCATTCATAAGTGGATTCTAGCCATAAACAAAGGACATTGAACCTATAATTTGTGATCCTTGAGAAGCTAAATAAGAAGGTGAACCCAAAGAAAAACATATATTTATCCTCCTGGATATTGGAAGTAGACAAGATCCTCTTCAATGTCTTTCTTCAAAGCCTTAAAGTTCTTGTCAAATAGATCTTTCACTTCCTTGGTTAGAGTTACTCCAAGATACTTTATGTTATTTGGGGCTATTGTGAAAGGTGATGTTTCTCTGATTTCCCTCTCTGCTTCTTTATCCTTTGTGTATAGGAGGGCAACTGATTTTTTTTGGAGTTGATCCTATATCCTGCCACCATGTGATCAAACTCTGCATGTGGCTGACAATGAGGGTAGACTGAGAAGCCAATGATAATTACACTGGATTTTGATTCTACTGCATGTACTTGTTTTTTGGGAGCCTAGTCTGTTTGGATGCACAACTTCCTAGACCTGGATGGGGGGGGGGGGGCTTGGACTTCCCACAGGGCAGGGCACCCTGACTTCTCTTAGGACTGGAGAGGGAGGGGGAGGGGGAGTGGGAGGGAAATGGGAGGATGGGAGGAGGTAGAAATTTTAATAAATAAAAAAAAATAAAAAAATTACATATGAAGATAGGATAGATCTAGAAATTACAAAATTCATATAGAAACAAGATATATGGATGTCTTAAGGAGTATTGAACATATTTTTATAGGATTTTATCTTCTTTGGTACACATTAAAATTTTATATTGAATGTTAAAAATATAAATCACAAGATTGAAATATTACAGAATAGAATTTCCAGCGATTAAAGTGACAACAGTGAGAATGATGAAATAAAAACCCCGAGTCAGAATTATCCACAGGCTTGGGATCTTGAATCTCAGCCCATGCCAGTCTATGAGGGTGTGTATACAGCCTGAGTGTTATGAGAAGTAAAACTGGTTTTACTTAGGAAAGTTAGGAAATGCCCACTCATGGATCAGCTTGAAATAACTTGTAACTGAAGGTTTCTTTCCACCCTACCAGTTCCCGTGGCTTAGTATTAATTAAAATATGTTTGATCTATCAACTCAAGCTTATTATTAACTAGCTCCTAAAATTTAAATTATCCCATATCTATTAATCTGTTTATTGCCACTTGCTTCATGGTTTACTAGTAATGTTCTGTCATTTTACTCCTTTGGTAGCTGCTGGTGGCTTCTCAACACCACCATTTTTCTCCTTGTATCTCTGCTTGGATTTCCTGCCTGACAATATTTTGCCTGGCTATTGGCCAAATCAGCTTCTTTATTAACCAAGGTTATATAATACATATTCATAGCATATAGACGGGCATCCCACATCATAATTTTAGACCACACCACTGCCATACCTGCACTGGATCCCTCATTCTGTCTGAAAACCAAAGGCTGGGCTAATGAGTCATAGCATAGAACACTCTCTGCTCCAGATTGGGGGACCTGAGGGAGGATTTCCAGAACACACCTAAAGCTGAACTCAGCAGCTCACTCCTATAATCCCAAGGAAGACAGAGACAGTCTCTGAAAGCTGGAGGGTGAACCGATCTGGAGAATGAAGTGGTGAATAGCAGAGACCTTGTCTCAAATAAGGCATAGGGTCAGGACTGACAACTACAGTGAATTTCTAAAATGCACATTCCTGCAGTCACACACATAAGGCATATACAGATTCAAAATCATATGTTTATAGACACAGACAATTTACTAAAATTGTGATGTTTTAATTGCTAAAATATTATCCTATAGATTATGAAAATTATACCTAGAAATCAATGTGAAAACAGCTTTTAGGCATCTGGATTTAAGTGATTATAGTTCTAGGCGCCAATCTCTCAATTTTTCTTTGTTGGATGGGTATATTCTTCTTTGGTTTCTATTTTCTCTCTGGTCTTCTGGTGGTTTCTGTGATGTGTGGTTGAGTGCATGGTCTCTGCCTTCAATGGAGGCTGAACTTCTGATGGCCTGGATAAACTCTGGTCCAGCAGAAGTTGCTGTTCAAATTTGGGGCTAGAGTTCTGGCTATGTATGGCCAGAGTCTTTTTTGATTCAGGATGCTGTCCTTGCTTCTGGTGAGTTATCTGGCTTCTGCTTGGTTTTCAGGAAATTGGTGTGATTTCTGGTACTCAGGATGCTGGTTGTTATAGAATAATATTTGTACACTGCAAATATGTATTACTCTTATTGGTAAATAAAGAGCTGAATGACCTATAACTGGGCAGGAAGAGATTGGGCAGGATAGCCAGATCAGGAGGACACTGGGAAGATAAAGGGCAAAGTCTTGTGAGTTTCCAGTCAGACACAGAGGAAATAAGTTGTATATGAAATGAGGTAACAAGCCATGTTCCATGTAGTAGAACTTAGACAAGAAATATGGGTTAATTTAAGTTGTAAGAGCTAATTAGTAATAAGTCTGAGCCATTGACCAAACATTTATAATTAATATTGTCTCTTCATGTTTATTTGGGAAATAGCTTCATGGACAAGAAAACTCTGCCTATAGCTGGCCTGGATTCTGATGGGGTAGAAGGCTTCCTCCAGAAGTGTGGGCCAGGATATGATGATGAGGAGAAGAGGGGCAGTGCAGGCTATGTGGGCAATAGTCTTACCAGAGGTTCGGAATGCTGGCTTGGTCTCTGGCTGAAGAAGAGGTTTCTGCCAGAGTTGTTGGCCTGGACATGTTGATGAGTAGATGAGGGGCTGTTGGAGTTATGCTGAGTGAGCATAGGCAGGAGTGGAGCAGTCTTACCTAGGGTTCAGGTTGCTGGCCAGGCCTCTGGTGGAGTAGGTGGCTTCTGTCAGAGGTAGGCCACTATATAATAAAATGGTGTTTCAATATTGCAATTTTATTTAAAAGAAACGTTATTAAAAATTAAATAATAAATCAAATATTGCAATATCTGAACAAAGTTGTTGATGCTTAATATTCAATTTAAAAATACTGTATGTGGCCGGGTGGTGGTGGCGCATGCCTTTAATCCCAGCACTCGGGAGGCAGAGGCAGGCGAATCTCTGTGAGCTCTAGGCCAGCCTGGTCTACAAGAGCTAGTTCCAGGACAGACTCTAAAAAAGCTGCAGAGAAACCTTGTCTCGAAAAACCAAAAAAAGAAAAAAGAAAAAAAAATACTGTAAGTGTTTTGATAGACACTATAAAATAATTCAACACTAGCTCAGAATTGAGTATAATAAAGGGTTATTTATTTATAACTATATGATATATATATATATATGGTATATGTATATATATATATATATATATATATATATATATATATACACATACACTCATAGGTCACAACCCTCTGCACGATTGGGGAACAGGAACCAAATCCAGCAGCAGGGAGAGAGAGCATGCACAAGCTTTTCGGCTGCATTTATTGTATAAGAGACCACATTCAAGTAGGTTGGTATCTTAAAGGCTGGTTGAAGGAGTTTCCACAGCAGTATATGTATGGATGCATAACTTGCATGTACATATGTGCTTCAATTGGCACTCATGAGACCAAAGGAAAGTTCTGAACCCTTGGAACTAGAGTTACAGACGGTTGTATACCTTCATGTATGTGTGTTTATCTGTGTGTTTATGTGTGTTTGTGTGTGTCTGTGTGTGGAGGGTGCTATGATTTGAACCTTGGTTCTCTGGAAGAACAGTCAGTGCTTCTGACATTAAGCCATCTCTTCCGAGCCTTTCATTTGTTTAAAATTTAGTAATATTATCATAACATTTACAAAGAAACAATATTTTCAATATATATAAATTATAAACACACACATATATATACATATACATATATTCAACATATTTATGTTTGCCTATATGAAACAATGTGAAAGATCACCCAACTCTCTCAAGATTTGCACCTCTCAAGTACAGTAAAGAATATACTTTGCTTTAGTATTCCATGTACAGCTGTTAATACCATTGCAACGTGATTCCATATGGAAGTATACAATGTCCCCCATAACTACAGAATTGCACATGCTCTATCTCTGTCTATCCATCCCTGTGTCTGTCTCTGTCTCTCTCTTACACACACACTCACACACACACACACACACACACACACACACACACACACACGCACACACGAATATACCAGCATGCCTGGATTCCAGAGGAAATTATAAAAGCAGTTAGTGTATGGGTATTCAGCCAGTCATGTCCTAGAAACAATTATTGAAAATCAGATTCATTTGTAAACAATCAGAAATATTGCCATGAGATTTAGGAACAAGGCATAGGTGAATATTGTCTTGGGTTCTACCTCATCTAAACCTTAATGTGTATGTCCCTTTTCCTAGAAAGTCTTCATCTTACTCTAACTTACTTTCAGAAAGTGGCAGGAATCTTTTTGGAACCCATTTATAAGGTTGCTAGTTTTATTCAGGATAGTTTTATTTTTACAATCAAATCACATAGAGAAATCTGATAATCCTAGTGTCATCAATATAATAAATACAATACAATCAATAAAAAATTCACCATATTACTATGGAGAGAAAATTAATATTTATACCATAGCATCGCAAACTTCCCCTAACCTCATTCCTCCTTAATACATTCAATGTCCATTTAGAAATATAAGTCTAAATCTCATATGGATATCTTGTAACTCTAGTATGCTCAAACATGATGAAACATGATATAATGTATTCTGAATACAACAGTGGGATATGGAAAATTATGCATAAAAGGGAGAATTAGGAAAAATGACAGAAATTTTAAGACCTTAAAAAATTAATTCTTAATGCTTATGAGTAACTTTTTTGATTCCTTGATTTTTCTCTCCAGGAAGTCTATAGAAGAAGGGTACTCCCCCACGAAAGAGAGAGAGAGAGGGGGGGGGGGAGGGAGAAGATAGAAACATTTGAGTTTTGAGTCCTGGATAAAGGTTTCCTTGCAATGTTTTTTTTTAAATCCTCTTTTGATTAAACTATCTATACTAGATACTGCTATTTATAACTAAGATTCCTAACACCAAAATAAGCCCAATAATAGTGGCCAGAAACAATAAGATGTGCCATACTTCAAGAACATTATTTATGTACAACTAAATTTGTTCAGAAGTCTGCAATATTTTTGGTGTAGTGATAAACTTAAGGTATAGTGTAGGCATGTTTATCCTTTTCTACATCACAGTCTTCTATATATGAGGCCACCTTAGATTTCTTATGAAACCAATGGCAACCTTGATCCTTCTAATTCAGACCCTGAGTGCTAGTGTTAGATATAGTTACTACATCTATTTTCATGAGGGGTGACGGGGACAGATGCAGGACTTCATGCTCTGTCCCACACCTTTGTTCTCTTTTTAAATCTTTATTCTAACCTCACAGGCTTCATGTTGTAATAAGTATTCTTAGACTTCACTCTTTGTCAAATAGATTTTCTTCCAAGCATTCTAAAATTGTCCTAATATACTCTAATAGATAAATTTTTGAAAACATTCTAAGGCTATCAACTACATTCTAACATTCAATACACAGATGACATTCAGATTTCCTTACTTTTGTAATTTTTGCTAAATATAAATTTAGATTGTTTATATCAAACTTACCTTGTTTCAAAAAGTATTTAAATAACCCAAAGAGGTCTCAACTGCCACAAACGATTTCTGTACATATTTAATAGTACATTTAAGATTTTCCTCCTCTTACAGGGAAGGAAGACTGCTTTGTAATAAACCACATATATGACATTATTCTTATCACAATGATGTTCACCTAAGGAAAAATAATGTCCCTCAGGAGTTCCTTCCAGAGATAACACAGCATGAGTTACAGCTTGCCTCAGCTATGAAATTGTTACTCCTAGACTATGTAAGTTTTCTTTTATACAAAGAAATTATATGACCATTAAAAATAATAACACACTCTACACATCAGAAAACACTAAATTAAGTTTTCAAATTCACTTTTAGCATAATTAATTGGGGGAAGAATTAAAAAATAAACTATATTATCTGTAACAATAAATCACTGTAGTTTTACAAATGCTTATAGTTTTTCCAAAATACAGTGGAGAAAATGGTGAAGGTAGTTGGATCACAAAAATAGTCTGACTCTAAAACAAAGAGAGTAAAACCAATTTGCAGAATAGACTTACACTCTTCCATATCATTCAGATCAACACTTTAATATTTCCCGTGAAAGAGAGTAAACAAAAGTAAATGAAGGATTTGTTTTAAATCAAATACTTCAGGTCTCAGTTGTATTTGATTAGGAAGATTTGAATCCTTGATTGCATAAGATATACAATATCTTTTTATTTTTTCCTCTGAAATTCCTTTGTAACTCAAACTTTGGTAAGTTACAATCAAATACTTTAGTCAGCTTGAAAGAACTTTCCAAGAATTGTAATTACATTTCATGAGTAAAGGTGAATGGAAATGATAAGAAAACATTTGACATTTTCTAGACACCTTCCCTCTCATGTCAAAACCTCTGTTTGTGTTATACAAAAGGGGATCCTTGAGGGTCTGAGTTTTTATTTTAGTTCAAAACAGAGATCCATATAACAAAATTTAGAGGCTTTAGTCTTTGTAGAACTGCACAACTGTGCGGTGGAGTAAACAGAGTCATAATCAGTACTGGAAACAGGAGATATAACTGATCTGACAGAACTGTACAGAAATCCAGTGGGTCGGATTTCAAGCCTAAACTGTTGATTTTTACCACTGCCCTAGTAACAAAACACGCAGACTCACACAGGGAAATCAGTTCTTTATCATAC
This sequence comes from Arvicola amphibius, assembly GCF_903992535.2. NCBI lineage: Eukaryota > Metazoa > Chordata > Mammalia > Rodentia > Cricetidae > Arvicola > Arvicola amphibius. The sequence continues at coordinate 73,728,898 of NC_052048.2, read as the reverse complement.
AGTCAGAAAAACTCTTTGGAGCAGTACACTGTAGATTTTCTATGCAGTCTAAGCAGGCCTTGTACTTTAGACCATTCTCCCTCAGCCTTCTGTGTAGTTGAGATTACAGATTAAAGAGCTTTGCCAAGACACAGAGCTTTGCCAGTTTCCTTAAATAAAGAACACATAATAAAGGAAAAGAGAAAACATTCGATTTGGGTCAGAATCAGCAAATAATGGGTCCTGCACATTCATTATCTCTGCTCTCCAAGCTGGGTTTGGCATGGAGAGAGTATGGAAGTAGTAAGCACTTTCTCATCTCTTGACTTTGGGTTGGCCACTGGCTGTCTAAAACCTACAGAACTGTGGAAAGACACTGAGCACCTTACAGATGTTCAGAAAATAAAATAGGGCATCTATCTTTTTGTTGAATTACGTTTACTTGGGTGACCTGTCTTCCACATGTGAAACCTTACAGCTCTGAAGCTGCTATGATCCAAGCAAAAAAAAAAATTATAAAGAGAGGATGTATGTACACTTTTCAGCTTGAAACCTTTGGTTCAGGGTTTTATTAACATATGTGCCATTATGTAAGCCACTGTGGTTTAAATATAATTCCCTATCCAATCTTCATATCATAATTGAATCATCAGTGTAACAATTTGGGCAGGAAATTAAATAATGGGAACAGAGTCCTCATAGATTAAGGGTCCACATAAAATTGATTTGACAGAAGGAATTGCCTTGCTTTCACCCTTCTGTCTTTCCTATCCTGTGAAGACATGGCATCCTTTCTCCTGAAGAATGCTGTATAAAGGTATCAACTTGGAAAAAGAACCATCTTCCCTACCTTGTGAATATGCTGAACCCTATCTGTGGGATTTCCATCATCAGAACTGCTATAATTGCATTTCTCTTCTTTATAAATTACTTACGCTCAGGTGTTTTTTTAAAGCAGCACCAACGGATTACATTGGGGTGATCCAATCTACCTAATGGTTAGTTGTGGATGTTTCCGGCGCTTTCCAGTGCCGAAAGAGACAGAAAACCGTGGTCTGTCTCTTCCATATTACTGAATCAATGCATTGACAAATACAGCAAAGATTTCATTGATAAGTTTGCAGTGTATCTTAATGCAGTAACTAACCTAAAGTATGTGTCTTTATTTTGCAGAATATTTGGAATTGCAGCTAAATATGTCAGGAAGCATAGTATATGATTATCTTTACTGACATCTCTTAAATGATGATGCTTGGGAAGGATCACAACTTTCTCCACATAAAACTCTAAGAAACTTGTTACAGTTTGGTTTCTCAAATCAAATTTCTGATTTTCAGCTACAATAATTTTGTAAGAAAAGACAGGTGTGAATACAGAAGAAATTTTGAGTAGTTGACAAATGGTAGCAACCTTTTAATATTTCTCTACAATAATAATTGGTGATTATTTTATGCCTTGACACTTGGGAGGCCAATCAGGTTTAATTGCATAGAGATGCTGTTTTGGATTTTAAAGATGAATATGCTTCTTCTGAAACTTAGCAAGTTTTCTTCTGTTCACTAACATGGAGCTGTGAAATGGCTTTACTTGGAAAATATTCCTAAAATAGATTGTGCAATTAGGATGTAAAACTTAGCACTAGAGTGTTGGCCTACTGTTCAGGAGGCTCTAGTTTCAATTCTAAGAACTGTATACACACTGCAAGCACACACACACACAGAGAGATACACACAGATAGACAAATACATACACAGTGACACATTCACACACACAAAGGGGAGAAGATAAGCACACACAGAGACAAATATATACACACAGACACATAGACACAGATACACACACAGAGGGAGGCATATACAGAGATATACACAGACAAATATGTACACAGTGATACTTTCACACACACATACAGGGGAGAGACAAACACACACAGAGACAAATACACACAGACACAAGACACAGATACACACACACACACACCTACGTACCGACACATACTCACATACACACACAGACACACCCACACTTGCCAGATAGGTTGTGTGTACCTGTATTCCAGCACTTAGCTAGTAAAGACAAGAAGATTAGGTGTTCCAAGCCATTCTGAGTTAATCGATACTGACCTGGGATTTATGGGACCCTGCCCTAAACCAACCAAGCAAACAAACAAGAAAATAAATGGCTTGAGGAACTTAACCAAATCCAGTCTGCTGATGTTCAAAATAACTGTCATTGTAAAAGCCAGAATGATGTTCCTTAATCTTACTTTTACCCAGGGAGAATTGGAGCTTGTTAATGGAGCAATGTGTAGCTAAGTGTAATGTTTTCTGTGTATGTAAACATTTATTATAATCTATATCATACTTTATAAAGACCATAGCTTTACTCATTTAACAGTAGAACTTATACCCAATATAGCATTAGCCATTTTCAGTGATGGGTCTCCTAATTATTATTCATCTGCTCACCTGCTCCAGCACCTTTTTGGAAACTATTTTCTGTGTGTGTTTGTTCTGTCTTCCTTTGTGTTACCTTGTGACACTGACCATCGATTTCCTTGGGAAGTTTGAAAACTTCTACATTTAATCTGAGCATACATTATCCAGCCATTCCTCGTGTTGACTTAAATCACTTTAATGATATAAAATTTTACCACACATGTGATATGAATTTCAAATTTCTCAGGAGTTTGATTCTTTGCTGTGTCATGGACTAAGTGGATTTGCAATCTTTGCCTAATCCTTGGGAAGTGTGCAAATTTTTTCATTGAAGTGTATTTCGAGTAGTCTCATTATCAATATTAAATGCGTATTTGAAAATTATCATATTGGAAGACAGAATAGTAAGACTTGCTGAACCCAAATTCTCCAACACTTATTGTTGCTATTTGTTTATGATAATAATCTCATGTCTAAATCAACCAATTAAGCCTCAGCACCCCCAACCCCTGGATTAACTTGGTAGGGAAATTTAAATTTGTCATTTGCCTTTAGGTTAGAAAACATCAACAAATATTCCAAGAAGAAAATCTTCATAATTTTTTGGACACTTATATAGATTGCTTTAAAATGGAAGTGGGATGGTTATTACATAGATTTCATGAATAAAGTCATGATCTTTGTTGATCTTATTATTTTCTTTCTGTTGCATCTTGATGTGGACTTTTATGTTTGAAATATTGATGTGCAAATAGAGATCTGAAACAGAGGAAGTTGTCTGAACTTTGGTGTCTAGAATCACAAAGACATGCCTAGGCATGATTATAACCTTTTAAAAATTTATTTACTTTGGCAAATGTAATACATGAATATAATATATTTAGATCATATCTCCCATTCTTTTGTCATCCAGAAGCACCTCATACACAAACCCACTGCCATAGGAGGGAATTTGTTTCTAGAACTATAAACCTGGTCAAGAATCCATGGGTATGTGTGTGTGTGGGGGGGGGGTTATAAACCCCAGTACTATTATTTTTCTAAATGGACACAGTGGCGAACTGCTCTCTATATAAAGTGTGCAATTTTTCTCATTGAAGTCTGCTTCAAGTAGCCTTATAACCATTAACAAGTACAACTCTTATTCGTCATCAGAGAAGATTTATTATGCAGTAGATGGTGGTTAATATAGACACTCAAAATTGTTCCAAGTGTAGAGACTAAGGGACTTTGCAGTGCTGAGCCCTAACTGTGAGATCTACATCACATTGCCTCCTTCACAAGACTGAAAGAGTACCATAGAAAAGAAAGAAGGATTGAAAGAGTCACCTTTGTGTGTGTGTGTGTGTGTGTGTGTGTGTGTGTGTGTGTGTGTGTGTGTGTGTTAGGAAGCTTCTACTGTATTACTTTTCCATATGACCTATCAAATGGCCCTTAATTTTAGCCATCGCCCCTGTATTCCCTTCCTCATGCCCTCTTCTCTCCCTTCCCTGCTTGATTCTAGCCTCCCACCCCTGCCACACACATCCATAACTATCTACTCTATTTTACCTTCCTAGGAAAATCTATTCCTCTGCTAACTCCTTCCTCTCCACCTAACCACTGTGGTTATAGACACTAAAACTTTCTCACCAAGGTCTTAGCAACTAATATCCACGTATAAGTGAATACATGCCATATTTGTCTGCTAGGTCTGGATTGTCTCACTCAGGATGACTTTTTCCAGTTCCTTCGCTTTACTTGAGAAGTTCATGATTTCATATTATAATAGCTGAGTAATATTTCTTTGTGTAAATGTATCACACTTTCTTTATTCATCAATTTATTTAGAAACATTTAAGTTGTTTCCAATTTCTGACTATTATGCATAAAGCAGCAATGAACATGGTTGGCAATTGTCTCTGTAGTAGGAAGAAGTTTCCTTTGAGTAATGCTGGGTCTTCTGTTGCCAACTTTCAGAGGAACCACCACGCACAATCTAATCTCTATACTCTTAATACATACATTTCTTTCCAAAGGCTATTTTCACTTCTTGGTTTTATCCAATCCAGTACATGTATTCTGGATAATCTGACGGGATCCTACACCTGAACATCTCCAAATTCTTATGTGTACTCTTACAAGGCACCTCTTTGTGATTGAAATTTAAATTGCAGGACCACTTTTCTTTGAAATTCATAACAGATCTTTAAAATGTGGATATCCATCAGTCCTGTTAAGACTGTCAATTAGTTTGTTCTCAGAAATGCTATGGATTGAATTGTTTCCTTACCCTTATTAATTATATTTTGAAGTCTAATTCCTAGTCCTCAGAATATGGCTTCACTTAGAAACATAATTATTATGGCAGATGCAGTTTGATAAGGTGAGATCATGTATATATGACTTATTCAGACAGTACTTGTGCTCTACTCTCCAAAGCTCCATAGATAGACCCTGTCTTGAAAAAAAGCACAAAAAGAATGTAAAGTATAGATACACACCCAACCACACACACATGCATGAGTATGCTATGCCCATCTGAAGAAAAAGGTAGACAAACTGAGAATGCTGAGGTTTCTCTAGACACCAGAAACAACAAACAAACAAACAAAAAACAAAAAACAAACCCTGGTGGGCTAGATTCTATTTGATACCTTTATCTCCCATTGATCTTGAACTTCTAGTCTGTACAGCTAAGATAACAAGCCTTTCATATTTCCACTGACAAGCCAGTGGTATTTTGGGTTTCTGGTAAACCCATAAATGGAATTTGGCCAAATGCTTCTGAAAGTTTCCTTCCAGGACTCACATATTTCAGCTTTCTTTTGTGTCCAGAACATCATATCGGAATATCTACAATTCAACTACCATTCTTTTCTGATTTTTGTGCATGAAGACACCCATTTGTGAATTCTCTATTCTGTATTATAAAAGGTATAACTAGATTACTTACAGCATCACGAATCAATTATTATCAGATTAGTGTGGCCAGGGACTTATATGAGATTTGTATCTTGCATTGGTTGAGTGTTCTGTCATGTGTTTTTATGATTTGAACAAAATGAAAGAAATAAAGACTGGCTTTGTAGTCAAATTTATATGAATATATTCATAAGAAAGTCAGCCAAAATCGTCCTTGTTTGTTGGTAGCCTTAGTTGGCATAAATGTGGAAAAATAATACATGTAATTTTTGTAAAAATAAATTATAGAGATTGAAACTGAAGCCTAAGTACAGGGAGAAATGACATCCCAGACCTGACTTGCAGTAACCTCGAATGTGATGTTTGAAGTTAACAACACACACAGGTCTCAGTAGTCATATCAGAGAGGAAGAAATCTTACCTTGTTACCGGTTTAGAGTAAATGTTAATTGACTAATTTCCAAGGAACTGTACTGTATACGAAACATATGGGTCATGATTTATGCAGACACATATTCAGATTTACAGGAAATGCATCCAAGGTTCCAAGCAGAATGCTGGGTTTCTCCATTTGCTGCAGAGTCGTTTCCTTGTGGGTCAGTCTTCTCTAGAATGTAACTGACATGAATGGCATTGCAGGAAGGCTGCCTCATTCAAAGCAAATATGTCACTAGATTTCTTTATTCCATCTGTTCTGGGAAACCAGCTTCTGCCTTTCAATTTTGGGTTGGTTCTTCTGCCAGAATATCCATACTCCAATCACATTTTTCCATCCATAATTATCAGCACATATTTTCACTTACTCTGGTTATGTGATAAGAATGTTTCCTAAATTGCACAGTGGTGGCACACGCCTTTAATACTAGCACTCAGGAGGCAGAGGTAGCCGATCTCTGTGAGTTTGAGGCCAGCTTGGTCTACAGAACTAGTTTCAGGACACCTAGGGTACACAGAGAAACCTTATCTCAATAAAAAGAAGAATGCTTCATAAATGAACCTACTAAATTTCTATCAAATGTGAAAAATTGTTCTGTTTCTTGAAATGTGTTTGTCACACTTATGTCTTCTCATAAAATTAATTAATATAGAAATTACTGAGATTCATTGGCAATAAAATACCATAGAGATTTTCTAGAGAGAAAATGATATTCATGTGGTTATAAAATATTATTTTGAATTAGACATGTATTTCTATGTAAATACATTGGATCATAAGTAAAATAATATATGCATTTTCAATCTTATGTTGTAAATATGAAGCTGTTCTTAAATGGAGAAAACAGTGACATAGATCTGTTTTGACCCCGGTGAGAACTACTCTTCCTGTCTCCTGTGTTGTGGATTGGCCATCGACAGTTTCCTGTTTCAGGCCAGCCCAGGCACCACTAACATTCCTGCCAATGACTTCAGAAGTGTCGTCATTCTCGCTAACCCACGCGTCAGGCTTGAGATATCAATGATAGCTTTTTCTAAGCCTTTTCCTAAAGCTCCAAAGAATTCGCAGTTTTACATATTATCACATTTTGATATATTAATTATCTTCTGATATAAAAACATACACCAAGACTGTAGCTGCTTAAGATACGTTGACGACCTCACCATTTCTGATGGTCAGAAATGTAGGCTTACTGCTTAGCATGGTAAGAAACTCGTAAATGAAGTTTAGGATTCTTCTGCAGGGATGCACAGAACACAGCAACCTGTGTCTAATAACAGTGACCCGTCCTTTAACAGGCACTCTTTTCACCATGCTTCTGGAAACACAAATATATATTTAGTTGTAAAGTATAAAGGAAGGCTCTCTTGTCCCCTCCTTTGTTTAACCCTCTGGGACCAGAGGGGAGAAATGTAAGTTTTCAAGTACTGTGTTTTGGGAGAACCACCATACAGTTAGATCTCTCTTTTTTCCCTCCCTTCTTCCCTCCCTTCCTCCCACCCTCCACCTCTCCTTCCTCACTATGTCCATGCATGAATGTTAGTGCCCTTGCCTTTGTCTTTTTGTGGAGATCAGAGGTTTACATTGAGATTCTTCATCTAGAGTTCCACCATATTCTTTGAGATAACAACCCTAGTATTAAATCCAGTGCTCACAGTAGGAGCTAGGCTGGTGTCTATAGCAATTTCCTACGATCTGCCTTTTAATGTTATTTCCCTCTGTCAGTGCTGTGGTTGAAGATGTGCCCTTACACAAAGCTTATTATTATAATTATTGTTGTTGACAATTTAATATATTCATATAATGAACTTTGGAGCATTTTTGCCTTCCTACTCACTTTCTCATAACCACACCCCCTCCCTCCAAAAACATTCTTTTTCTTGACATCCTCCCCGCTTCTACTTCAATACACTTTTTTTTGTATGATGGAAAAGTTTATTGAATTAATCCATAAAATTTTATAACCTCTATATTATTGGCAACTATATTTACTTTTCTTTTCTTTTCTATTTTTTTTTTTTTACAGTCCTGGCTCTGATGTATCTTTTTTATTTTTTAATTTTTTTATTTTTATTTCTTTGTGTTTTTTTCCCTCATTTTTTATTAAAAATTTCCATCTCCTCTCCTCCTCTTCCCCCTTCCCTCCCCTCCCTTCCACCCATACCCCCACTCCGCCCCTCTCCAAGACAAAGAGCCATCAGGGTTCCCTTCACTATGTTAAGTCAAAGGTCCTTCCAACTCCCCCTAAGTCCAGGAAGGTGAGCAACCAAATTGACAAGGCTCACAGTGAGCCCGTCCATGCTGTAGAGTTCAAGCTTATCGCCATTGTCCTTGGTTTCTCAGACCTCCTCCACCATCAGCCACATTCAGAGAGTCCGGTTTGGTCCCCTGTTCCATCAGTCCCATTCCAACTGGACTTGGTGGTCTCCCGTTAGATCTGTCCCACCGTCTCAATGGGTAAACGCACTCCTCACGGTCCTGACTTCCTTGCTCATGATCTCCCTCCTTTTGCTCCTCATCAGGACCTTGGGAGCTCAATCCGGTGCTCCTATGTGGGGCTCTGTCATTTTTTCCACCCAACGCCAGGTGAAGGTTCTATGGTGATATACAAGATATTCATGAGTATGGCAATAGGATCTGGACATTTCTGGCACCCTCTCCTCAGCTGCCCAAGGAACTAGCTGGGGGCGTCTTCCTGGACACCTGGGAACCCCTCTAGAGTCAAGTCTCTGCCAACCCTAGAATGGCTCCCTTAATTAAGATATATAATTCCTTGTTCCCATATCCACCCTTCCTGTATCCCAGCCATCCTATACCCCCAAGCTCTTCCCATCCTCCACTTCACACTTTTCTCTCCCCATCCCCCTATCCCCCCATCCCACCCCACCCCCAAGTACCCATTTTTTTGTCCGGCAATCTTGTCTACTTCCAATATCCAGGAGGATAGCTATATGTTTTTCTTTGGATTCACATTCTTATTTAGCTTCTCTAGGATTTTTTACGAATTATAGGCTCAATGTCCTTTATTTATGGCTAGAAACCAATTATGAGTGAGTACATCCCATGTTCATCTTTTTGGGCCTGGGTTACCTCACTCAGGATGGTGTTTTCTATTTCCATTCATTTGCATGCAAAATTCAAGATGTCATTGTTTTTTACCGCCGAGTAGTACTCTAATATGTATATATTCCACACTTTCTTCATCCATTCTTCCACTGAAGGGCATCTAGGTTGTTTCCAGGTTCTGGCTATTACAAATAATGCTTTTATAAACATAGTTGAACAAATGCTTTTGTAATATGATTGGGCATCTTTTTGTAACCTACTCAAATTAACTAAGTTAGCTTGCATGAGCATACATAAATATAAGAATTATTGTCTGAACATTCACACCCAGCTTTTCATATGGTACTGGGAGCCAAACTCAGGTCCTCTCTTTGCCCAATGGTCCCTTTTTAACCTAGAATTGCTTTTTTAATCCTATTGACTGATCTACATCGATTGATGAGTTGAGATAATTTAGGTTGCTGAGAGATGATTACTAATGCCTGTAAATTTTTTGCTTGTTATTCTGGCTCATTAGATTATTTGTCCTTTGTTTTCTTCCATATTGTATGAGGGAATTTTTCAGGACTGTGTTGGTCACAATAGATTTTTTTTCCAGTTCTCTTTTGTTTTTTCTCCATATTTTTAATGGTATACAATTTTTCTTGTGAATGTCTATATCTTTCATTCAAAAATGATTCCCTAACACAATCATGAAAAGAATTTTTAATTATTTTTTATCTTAGTCAACCCTTCTCCTAGCCCCTGTTTTTCATTCTACTTCTATTGTGTCATGAAACACAGTGTACTTTTGAACAACTAGAGCTGAAACACATATACAACTCCCCAATATCTACTCTTCACCAATTCAAACCTGGCTAGGCAGGTTCCATCATAATTAAAGTTATTCACCAAAGATCTGGGGCAGGGCACTTAAGGGTCCAGCTGTTAACAAGGGACAGGACTAGGGATATTTAAGGATATGAGCACATTATGTCACAAGTGGAAGTGAATTCTTAAAGATATTCTTCTTTGAGCTTCCATATTTACATCATCTAAGATCTGTGTCTCATACGTGGATCTAATCTACCTGGGAAGTAGAAAAAGACAAGATCTGAGTAAATTGGGAGCATGGGAAGCATGGAAGAGGGTTGAAGGGGAGGGGAGAGGAAAATAGGGGAGCAGAAAAAAATATATAGCTCAATAAAATTAATTAAAGAAAAAAAATGAAAAAAAAGATTTGTGTGCCTCTGATGCTTCAACAACAACAAAGAATGCTTTCATTTTAAGCCAGCCTCTCTTTAATGTTCTTCCCAAAGACAAATGGGCATGCACCTCCATGGGTCCATAGATGGCACGAAAAGGTTAAACTGAAGCTAACCTCACAGTAGAGTGTCTGGCTTAATGACAAATCACACAGTTTCAACCCAAGAAGATGAAAGATGTTACATTTGCTTTGAAGCACAGCAATCACTCACTGCTCACTGCCACTGATTACAGAGGTGTCTAAATAATTAGAGTAGATGGCAAAGTACAAGGCACTCTTTTCCTTAGAAACTATCATTACTGCTTCCTTTGCTCTAGAAAACACATCTGTTGCCTAAGAAATAATTTCTGTTGCTATCCTTAGAAGAAAATTCAAATAAGACTAAAATAGCAAGTCAAGTCAGCCTTTTGAAAAAGATAAATTGTTATGAAAAAGTAGAGCACAGAGCCATCAAAATTATTAATTTCTTATTTTCCCAAACCTTACATTTTATAAAAACTTATAATATGAATCATCTGACAAAGAACCTTTTTTCATTTTGAGTAAACATTTTACATCTGTCAGAAAAGAAATTATTACATAATCTGTTTCTGAGATTTTCTTGTCAGAGTAAAAATAGAACGATGACTTGCTTTTAAAGGAAGAAAAACACAAGCAAGAAAGGCCATGAATCAGTGTTTGAATACATCCAGGTGTCATGATGCCCACTTTAAATATATTTTATTCAAAGGTTGTTGGTATGGGGATTGTGATTTCTATTTTCTTGAAAGTAACTGTACAAATGTATTGACACTGGTATATAAAGGAGATTATTTGAAAGCGAATGTAAAATTTAGCTCATATAGTCTAGTGAATATTGAAGAAAATTTTATTTTAAGATAAATGATTTTGAGATTATAAACAAATCAAAAATTAAGTAGCTAAAAATCTCTAACATGCTTTGACTATCTCTCCATAAATAAAAAGAAATGTTTCTTTTTGGCTTATGCACCAATTTGTTTCTAATTAATTATATGTATTGCTCTTATTTTTTAAAAAGTGCATGTCAGTAAAATTTATCTTACTTGGTTTATTGGCTTGCTCACAGACTTTAGAGCATGACCTGTTCTCAGATTTAGGTATTACATCAACCACTTTCCTGTACCTACTGTGTTCTAAAGGCTAGACAAACAAAACAAAAGAGTGTCAAGGGAACATGTTATTGTGGACCAATGCCCATGGTTTTCTAGTGCTGCTATTGTCACCACAGAGGCAAACATGCCTCTTTAAGAGACCCTCTTGACTTCCACATGGGATGGGAACTTTCCTTTTGTAGTATGTCTACCATCATCCTCACCCTGTGATAGTAATGGCTGTCTGCATCAGCTCTGAGCATGCTAAGAAATTTGAATATAATCCCAAAGCCTGATGGTAGAACTTGATGAGTTTTAACTAAATGTAACTCCATGCTTTCCAGTTCAAATAAACCCTATTTTCATATACACTGCCTCTCTTGATTCATTTAGAATAAGTCATTTTTAGTTGCTTGCTTTTTCTGTCATGTGAGACTAAGTTTACTACAGTTGTGTTAATTGAGTTATAGACAATAATGTCTTCATTTAGATCTCCCCTCACTCACTCTTTTGTAAGAGCAACCCTAACTATGGAGAATTATGGAAGAATGAAGACATCAGCATTCTCATGAGGTTCTACAGTGTCCCTTGTTTAAGCAGTCATATAAAAATGAAAGCACAGTGCAGGCATTCGCTTCATTCTTTAAAAGGGTTTTTACTACTACAGAACCTATGTTACTAATTTTTATCTTGTAAACTGGAAAGAAAAGTAACCACACAATCAAAATAATATTTCCAGGGATCCAGTTTCTTCTCAAATAAATAAATCTCCCTCTATTTCTTTTCTTCTCTCTGTGTACACACATACCTACATGGATATATAGAGATGTACATTCTTCCTTTCTGTGATACATGCTGATACAATATTTCAGAGCACCCTGAAAAAAGAAGGACTTTGCTAATGGAAACCAAACTCACCTCTTCCCAGGTGCTTAGCAATTGCTCATATTGTTCTGTATATCATCTCATACCTCTTCCTCTTCCCCATCAAGCAAACTCACATCATTTCAATTAACCATTTGTTCTAAGAGGTGATTTTATTTCTTCACTGTATAGTACTCTGTCAACATTGTCTTTAAATTCTCTGAGATCTCCCCAAAGCAGATTGAAATTCATTTTGAATATACACACCAGCTGCTGTCACAGCCACCATCTGTCCTCATCGATGATGAATTCAAACACAATTTTATTCAAGGAGCAAGGCAACCTCTAAAAGAGGGGTGAGGAGAAAGTTATAACCTGAAAACAAAGCTTCCTTGAAGATTTGGGAGCTCCAGGGAGTCAGATGTGAGAATAGTTTTATCGAAGAAATCTAACAATTTCATTTTTGTTCATTCTTAACTTTCTGTCTTCCCAAGTGATCAAAAAGGACAAGGGATTAAAATGTACTTTTGTGTGTTATATGTCATCTTTGCATTGTTATGGTGACTATGTTGCCAACTTGTCTCTGGAAGTATGGCTCCACATTTGTGTGTGTGTGTGTGTGTGTGCTAGAACAGGCAGGTGCATTCATGTGTGTGTCTTTGCATGTGGAGGTCAGAGGTTGATATTGGATGTCTTCCTCCATTACTTCTTACCTTACATTTTTGAGATAGGGCCTACCACTGAGTACTTACTGATTGGCTAGACTGGCTGTCTAGTAAGCTTCATCACTGGGTTTGCAGGTGTCATTGCACTCAGCCTTTGGGTGCTAGGAATTGAACCCAGGCCCTTATGCTTCCATAGAAGGTCTTTGGTAACTGAACCATTTCCCCACCCCCAGGGAATTCTATTTTTGAGTAATGACATTTATCGTGTTGTTTCTAAACAGAAACCCAAGTGGGGCATTTATGGGACACATTTTGTTCCCTTAGAGCAGCAAGCTCAGCAACTGATCTGACACTATTGAATTATTCCCTCTAATGCCTTTTAGTAGAAAATCAAATAATCCAGTTTTTATTGGGCTTGAGGCTCTTTGCCATCTTGTTAGGGTTTACACTTTCTTTAGGAAAGAGATTGTCAACAGATGCATTGAAAACGAAAACAAAAATCCTTTGTTTTTAATAATATTTTGCATAAAATCTGACGGAATATATACATCTTTGGAACAAACTGCAATATTGCAGAAGGAACCCTTAAGATACACCTTACAAATACACTTCGCTGCATTTTCAACTACTTTTTGTTTGCATTTGTTTGCTTGTTTGTTTTCTTATCTAAATCAAGATGACGTTATATACTTGAATATCTGGAGTTTTTCCCTTGCAAGGACTAGAGTATTGAGGATAAAGAAAGATCAGTTAGCTGAATAAAAATTAAGAACTCACAGAAATTATAATGACCTATTTGTGGACATACAGTCTTATGTGTAAGTTATAAGGCTGTCTGTGACAATGTTATTTTTTAATTATTTAGTAGCATATTTATTTTATATGTCCTTATATTACCTCATTTAGGTATTTTACATTTTTAATTATTTTTAATTATGATTATGCTGGTGTGTTTGTGTGGGAGTGTATACGTGTAAGTGCAATTGCACATGGAATTCCAAAGAATGAGTCAGGCACCTGCAGCTGGAGTTACAAGCAGTTGTGAGTGAGAAGCCTGATCTGGGTGTTGGGAAAAGAACTGTCCTCTGCAAGTGCCGTAAGCATTCTTAAAAGTTGATTCGTTTCTCCAACCCCATGATTTGTACGTTTAACAATGCTTATTTGTTGTTGTGTAGCTTTATGGCACAGAGAACAAACTCATTGACAAATATTAAGAATGTGAAAAAGGAAAACAAAAATGGATAAGAGATGAGGTTGGAAGGAAGGAGGGGAGGAGTGAAAGAAAGAGAGAGACACACAGAGAGAAAGAGACCGACAGATAAAGATAAAGAGAAAGAAAAGCTGATTTTGGAAGGTAGGAAGTCATAGTAAATCCTCTATTTATTTCTCAGATTTAAGGGGTTCAAGGGTCACTTAAAGGTCTCACTGTAGAATGAGTAAGACAAAAGGTCTCAACTGACAAGTTGAGATCCCCACAAGTTCACTTACTGAACAGATGCAAGCACATTTGGGACCCCAGTCATCTCATTAGGATGCTTTGCTTTTTTACATTGTTGGGATCATAATACAATTACTTACATTTATAATATAATTCCTTCCCATTCCTCCCTCCAATCCTCCCAAGCTTCCAAAGGAGGGAGACAACCAATTCTCCTTGCCAACTATGATGCTTTTAAATCCCATTGGCAACCAGCAAGATGTTTTCTTAAAAAAGTATTTTCGACAGTAATCACTTAGATAACTTCACACAAATTTATTTCCAGTAATATTCTGAAAAACAAATATAACTGGAAATTTGTAAACACAGACAGCACATTCGCATGAGACAAAAATCTTCTGGAAGCGAGAATTAACCTTCTGCTTTAATAGGACTTGTTAATTAAATGTCCCGATTTGTTAAAGCATCATTTCATGTTTCCTTTAGTATTTTCTTGTCACATATTCAAAATTTCCATCTTTAATTTTATTTTAAATTTCACTTATTTTTCAATGTACACATGTTTTTCATCATCCCTGCTGACTAGTGTTCATGGTACTGGTAGGTGCTCTGTGAAAAAGGTCACCACTACCCCAGCTACAACCCTTTGATCTACAATAGTGACCTTTCTGCATGATAGGTGGTGCAGATGTGACTCAAATGTCGTGAAAATATCCAAGCACTATCTGATTGGACTTAAGGTCCACTTTACAAGATGTAACCCATAAGAAAATAAGGTGGTCAAGAACCTAAGACTTGATACACATAGGCCTAGGGGAAACAAACTATTCTACTTAATTCTTAATTAAGTTCTTAATTCTGTTGAAGGAATATAGCAATAAAGTGTTTCCTAGTGACATTCTGCTCTACTCATAGGTCAATGACTCAGTCAGCCATCAGTATCAAGAGATGTTTCCTCTTTCAGTACTTGAGAATGAAGAGACCCACAACTGAACAATGTGGAGAGAGAGAGAGAAAAAGAGAGAGAGAGGGGGGGGGAGGAGTAGAGAGAGAGAGCGAAAGAGAGAGGAGAGAGGCAGAGAGAGAGGAGGGAGAGAAGAGGAGAGAGCAGGAGGAGAGAGAGAGAGTGAGAGAGAGAGGAGAGAGAGAGAGAGAGAGAGAGAGAGAGAGAGAGAGAGAGAGAGAGAGAGAGAGAGAGAGAGAGGAGAGAATATTTCGGAGTTTGGAAGAACTGATCTTAAATGGGATGTCTTCATCAAACTCTTCTTCTCAGGGCTTAGGGGACTTTGCAGAAGAGAAGTTCAAAAAATTGTAAGAGCCAGGAAAGTGAGAACATCAGAGAAGCAAGGCCTACTAAACATAAGAGGACTGATACAAAAATGAACTCCTAAGACTCATGCAGCATGCACAGAGCCTGGGATTCCAGTGCTGTGAGGAGAACTGAACACCATCTCTCACCCCTAACCAACAACTATTTCCAGTTGTCAGACACTTGCAGAGGAAAAGTCTGTTTTCTCCAGCGGTGTCTCACTGGGCAGACAAAACACACTGCTCCAGACCCTTCATCACCACTTCATATTTGCGTCATTCCCACCCATGGCCTCTGCTCTGGAGCATCGTCGTCGTGCCTTCCACTTTCATGAATCAGGAGTCCATATTTTGTTTGTTTGTTTTGTTTTTGGAGTCAGGGTTTCTCTGTGTATCAGCCCTAGCTGTCCTGGAACTAGCTCTTGTAGACCAGGGTAGCCTCTAACTCAGAGAGATCCACCTGCCTCTGCCTCTGCCTCCTGAGTGCTGGGATTAAAGGTGTGTGCCAACGCTGCCTAGCTCATGAGTCCCTTTAAAAAAGCATCTTACCTGAAGCTGAGCAGCTTCTGTAAAGCAAAGGACACTGTCACTAAGACAAAAAAGGCAGCCTACTGACTGGGAAAAGATCTTCACCAACCCCACAACAGACAAAGGTCTGATCTCCAAAATATATAAGGAACTCAAGAGACTAGACTTTAAAATGCTAATTAACCCAATTAAAAAAATGGGGCACTGAACTGAAGAGAGAATTCTCAACAGAAGAAGTTCGAATGGCCAAAAGACACTTAAGGGCATGCTCAACCTCCTTAGCAATCAGGGAAATGCAAATCAAAACAACACTGAGATACCATCTAACACCTGTCAGATTGGCTAAAATCAAAAACACCAATGATAGCCTTTGCTGGAGAGGATGTGGAGTAAGGGGTACACTCATCCATTGCTGGTGGGAATGCAAACTTGTGCAACTGCTTTGGAAAGCAGTGTGGAGGTTTCTCAGGAAATTTGGGATCAACCTACCCCAGGACCCAGCAATCCCACTCTTGGAAATTTACCCAAGAGATGCCCAATCATATTACAAAAGCATCTGTTCAACTATGTTTATAAAAGCATTATTTGTAATAGCCAGAACCTGGAAACAACCTAGATGCCCTTCAGTGGAAGAATGGATGAAGAAAGTGTGGAATATATACATATTAGAGTACTACTCGGCAGTAAAAAACAATGACATCTTGAATTTTGCATGCAAATGGATGGAAATAGAAAACACCATCCTGAGTGAGGTAACCCAGGCCCAAAAAGATGAACATGGGATGTACTCACTCATAATCGGTTTCTAGCCATAAATAAAGGACATCGAGCCTATAATTCGTAAAAAAAAATCCTAGAGAAGCTATATAAGAAAGTGAACCCAAAGAAAAACATATAGTTATCCTCCTGGATATTGGAAGTAGACAAGATTGCCGGACAAAAAATGGGATCATGCTGGTGGGATGGGGTGGGAGGATGGGGGGATAGAGAGAGAAAAGTGTGAAGTGGAGGATGGGAAGAGCTTGGGGGAATAGGATGGTTGGGATATAGGAAGGGTGGATATGGGAACAAGGAATTATATATCTTAATTAAGGGAGCCATTCTAGGGTTGGCAGAGACTTGACTCTAGAGGGGTTCCCAGGTGTCCAGGAAGACGCCCCCAGCTAGTTCCTTGGGCAGCTGAGGAGAGGGTGCCAGAAATGTCCAGATCCTATTGCCATACTCATGAATATCTTGCATATCACCATAGAACCTTCACCTGGCATTGGATGGAGAAAATGACAGAGCCCCACATAGGAGCACCAGATTGAGCTCCCAAGGTCCTGATGAGGAGCAAAAGGAGGGAGATCATGAGCAAGGAAGTCAGGACCGTGAGGAGTGCGTTTACCCATTGAGACGGTGGGACAGATCTAACGGGAGACCACCAAGTCCAGTTGGAATGGGACTGATGGAACAGGGGACCAAACCGGACTCTCTGAATGTGGCTGATGGTGGAGGAGGTCTGAGAAACCAAGGACAATGGCGATGAGTATGAACTCTACAGCATGGACAGGCTCACTGTGAGCCTTGTCAATTTGGTTGCTCACCTTCCTGGACTTAGGGGGAGCTGGGAGGACCTTGGACTTAACATAGTGAAGGGAACCCTGATGGCTCTTTGTCTTGGAGAGGGGTGGAGTGGGGGTATGGGTGGAAGGGAGGGGAGGGAAGGGGGAGGAGGAGGGGAGGAGATGGAAATTTTTAATAAAAAAATGAGAAAAAAAGAAATAGAAACAGAAAAAAAAGCATCTTACCATAAGCCCTGCCTTTTTTAGTTTTTCCAGAGTTACTGCAGGATCTGCCAAGTCATTGGCTCCCACCTCTCCTCTCAGGGCCTCCTGAATCTCCCAGACTCCTCGGACCTGCTCTGTGGTCCCGCAGAGATGAAGGTGGCCAGCACCATCTTAATTCTCCTCATGCTACTTTTACATGGGTTTAGGAGATCAAATTCCAGTCACCAGGCCTGCCTGGAAAGTGCCATTGCCCAATGAGCCATCTTGTTAGCTCAACTGAGTAGGAACTTAACCATTGATAACAGCATTTCTGACACTTCCAGGTCTTTAACGTTTTATTGGGTTCTAATACTATTTTGTGGAGAAAATAAGTTTTGTATGTCCGTAGTATTGTGACCCAGTTTATTTGACTCATTTAATTTTAGTTTTCTCCCATAAAATTATACTTGTTTTTTTTTTATAAATATTCTATGAGAACCAAAAGTATGACTTTTGGGCTTTGGAGGTTCATTAAACATTTATTAATCACACTTGCTTTATATTTTATAAATCATCTATGAGTGATCACAGTTCTTCCCTGTTCATCTAGTGTACCTCAATTGTGGACATGTCCGTTTTTCCTTAGAAACCTTCATCCTGTTCTCTGATCAGTATCCACCATACTGCATCTTCCTGTTTCTACCAACATGGATTCTTGTACGGGCTGCCAACAGTCGGAGGGGTTAGGAAATAACCAAGATCAGCTTTGGTTCCCTGTAAGAACTTTACAAACGATTTGGCGGGCGACTCGGCGCCCTGAGGTGGGGGGAGGGGGAGTGCGGCAGGGCGCGCTAGCTGCGCAGGGCGCGGAGCCTAGTACCTGGCTACTGGGACGCAGGCAGAGCGCAGGAGCGAGCCGCGGTTTCTGGTCCAGCTGCGCGGAGCGGCCCGTGAGGCCGGGCAAACAGCTCCTGGGCAGAGCAAAGCAGCAGGCCTGGCACAGTAAAGAATAAAAAAAAAAAATGCGTTCTCCGGCTCAATCAGCTTAATTAAAGTTGAGCCGGCTCCGCCCGCCTGTGAATTTTGAGCAGGAATCTGCCGACCGCAGCAGACTGTGGGATACGAGTGGTTTTAGGTGGCTTGGCTGCCCAGCTAGCTCAGTCGGTAGAGCATGAGACTCTTAATCTCAAGGTCATGGGTTCGTGCCCCACGTTGGGCGCCAGATGTACGGGCTGCCAACAGTCGGAGGGGTTAGGAAATAACCAAGATAGTCCTTTTATAACCAATTAGTTTTAATACAAGGGGAGAATAAGGGAACTTACAGATCCAGGGGTCCAGTGGAGCAGAAGGTACGCAGGGAAAAATCAAAAACGGGGCTCCTTCCGGCGCCCCGATCCTATTTAAGGGGAATGCTACCCCGCTGGAGCAGCCACGCCCCTGAACGCAGGGATTGGGCCAGCTGCCCCAACAGATTCTCTTCTGAGATTTAGAACTTTGGTGAAATGTAATTCAATATGGACTTTAATTTTTAAAAGGTTATATATATATAAATATATATATATCTTTGTCCCTGTGTGTGTGTGTGTGTGTGTGTGTTGTGTAGTGACCACAAGTGGGCATTGGGTATCCTGGAGCTAGAGCTACAGGTGGTTGTGAGTTGCTTACAGGGAACCAGACTCCAGATCTGCACTTCAGCCTCATGTGTTCTCCCCTGCTGAGCCTTCTCTCCAGTCTTTCACTGTGTATTCATCTGCATTAATGTTTTAGTCAGTGAAAATACTTTGTGAATCACCAAATGAACAAATGTCTCCAGAGTGCTTTCCAGAATTGTCAGTATATACCTTTGTATATGATACCACAGTTATTTCACATGCTTCTATAGATTTAGAAAATCTCCTAGTTGAGGTTATCATAAATAAGCATCTATTAGGGCTGACTGGTTTCTTTTGTCTGCTTGGCATAGGTTTTGAAGGAGCACATGAGTGTTTGCCAAACTTTGGGGTATTAATAGTTAATTGGCTCAATGAGGATCAATTACAGAGAAAGCAATTCCTCACAAGCTGTCACTCAGCCATTGAGGTGTCCTTCAGTAAAACACATTAGCAATGAATTATATATGCAGCACTAGAAACGCTACGGTCCATCAGACCCCTAAGAACTCAAATGCACAAAACTTGTAGGAGTTTAATACAGTAGATCAATAATTTAAATTTTAACTCAAAAGGCCACTACACAGCAAATATATGCAGCTCAGTGTTCAAACTGATGCTGAAGTTCACTTTAGTGAGGAAATGTATTTTTCTTGTAATATTAGTTCAGGAATTTTGTATTAACAGTTTGAGGGTGACTTGAATAATCAGATAAATAAAGACATGCAGAAAATTTAGTGTGCTCAGAAATGTATGAAATTATGTGTATAAGGATCACTCAACTTGTACACAGGCTAAATCACAGGATAAAGGGCAACAATTATAGAAAACTTAGAATTAATTTGAAATATTAATGTGGGACATGAGACAAAACGCTCCTTCAATAAATCTGAAAAGGTATGAGAAATAGTAATGGGAAGTAAAGCTGTGGTGTGGATTGAGGTTATCTCCTGATTCAGAATAAGCTAAGTTTCTCATGCCTCAGTTTGCTTTCCAGTTTTGAAACTTGCTATTTAATGGTTAATTCATTTTCCATTCTGAGGTGAAAATAGTGACTCACCTTGTGCTGATGCTTTAGGTGTTCCAAGAATTCATCAGAGGTGTGTAAGTAAATATCGATTAGTGTAAATGATGTGATAGCAATCTCAGTCCAAAGGGAGATTAAATTGAGCAAAGCTGGCAGGGAAGGGTGATACATGCTGCAATTAACCAGCATAGCTTAACAAGACTCCAGAAACAAGGGAAGGAGACATTCTTTCTAGCCAAGTGCCTTGACACTGCCTCCTCCACAAATGTATGTATGTTTGTGGTTCTGATTTATGCCAGTGGATTTTTTTCAGTTGAATAATGACATTGGTAACAGGGTAATGATGCTCTTATATTGGACGAATGATTGAGTTCTAATTATTTCTGGTATGTCTTGAAATTATTTCAACTATTCAAGTTAACCCTCCTTCCAAATGCTGTATTCAAAACAACTGAAGTTCACAGGGCTGGATATCATGTTTGAAGTACCTCTCCTTCCAAATTCAGTGTCAATTCATACCAATGGACACAGAAAGAGTTTGCTTAGGTAAGCAGTAGTACAAAATAATTAAACATGGCAGATCTTATTGAAAGTTAGATTTGGAAACAAATTCAGAAGTTCGTCAAACTTACAATTCTCATTATCTTTTGTTTACTCAGTGACTTTAGCAAATTGTACTTACAATGTATCTTAGTTTTCTGTGGGTTGACTCATTTTAGTTGGGTAATTTTTACATGGAATCTCGCATGTAGCTGTGGTCAGGTGGTGATGGTCTTTATCTGGGGGCTCAACAAATATAGACATCCAAAAATGGCATGATCATGGTTGGCTATTGCAGTGTTGGTGGGAGGGAGCTTGTTGCATTTGATGTTTGTTTTAACAGGTAAATAATGTCTTATACTGTTGCCAGGCAGTTCTTAAAGCACCTTTTGGGTTCTAGATTTCCTCTGCCTCAGCCTGAGTGGCTGGGGCTACAAGCACTCACTACCACTTCTGGTTTCTACTGGGGCACTTAGCCTGTCCTTGTCAACATTGCCTGTATCTAGTCTTCCTATATGACTTGGACTTTTTGAAGCAAGCAGTGGGTCCTAAGACGTTGAGTCCTCAAAATTAACATATGAAGAGGCTTTAAAATTGATCAAGGGTACTATGGGATTCCCCTCTGTATGCTGTGAATGACATTGGTTAATAAAGAAGCTCCTTGGGCCTATGACAGGGCAGAATAGAGTTAGGTGGGAAAACTTAGCTGTATTCTGGAAGAAAGAAGGTAGAGTCAGTGAGACTCCATGTAGCTGCTTGAGGAGACAGATGCTGGAATCATGCTGATAGGCCACAACTTCATGGTTATGCAAAGATTAATAGAGATGGGTTGATTGCAGATGTAAGAGTTAGCTAGAAATATGCATAAGGTAGTAGGCCAAGCAGTGTTCTAATTAATATAGTTTCTGAGTGGTTATTTCAGGTATGGATGGCTAGGAAATGAACAAACAGCCTCTGACTATACAAGAGTGTGTCTAAGTTTTCTGGAGCTGCTATATCAAAATTCTCACACTCAATGACTGGAAGGCCACATTTTATTACCAGTTAGGCTGCACAGTCCCAGTAAGGCCTTGCTTCCTGTCGTGCTTCTTATTATCATGGGCATTCCTCAGCTTGTGGATGCTCCCTTTGATTTGTCTCACCTTTTACTCTCCTCTGCATGTTCCTACTCCATGTTTTTCTTTACTCTTTTAGAAATGACTGTGGTAAATTAGGTTGGGACATTTCTATGAACCCTTTACAAATGTAAGATACTGGAATCTTCCTTTCTGGGAGCATATGAAAAGAACAGTCCCCTACTATAACACAGAGAAACAGAAAATGCTAGAATCAGATAGTTAAATGCTTATTATGAGATATTTCATAAAGCTTGCATTTTAGAAAATATCAGATGATTCTATATGTAACTTGGTTAAGGTAAAAATAATTTCAGACTGTCTAACATATTATAACTGCATGAACAGCCAGCCTAGATACAGACTGTCAAAAGAGAATGTCCTATGCTTTGCAGAACCTGAGAAATTTGTAACTTCCTGATTTGACAGACACTGTCTGAAGATGCTTCAGATAAGAGTGTCTGTTTTATTCTTTGCTTTTTCACTCTGGCCATTTAGTGGGGAAGTGAAAAAAATCTGACAAATGACTTATATAGTTAATATGCTATATAAATAAATCATTTCTCTGGTTGAGATAGATGACTGCTAAACCCTCAAGTGTGCAACCATCCACGTCTCTTCTTTAGGACTTGAACTCCTCTGAAGATGGACTTTGGCAAAAAATTTAGCATATAATTTGTGAAAGAGGGAACTTAACTTGTATTCAGCCTGTACCTCAATTAACATGCCATAAACCATTATATTCTACTGTTTAAAGAGGTTTTAGGGCATGATCAGACTCAATAGATAGAATATATTTACCTTTTTGAAAGTAGATTGTATAAATCATACTGCAAATACTCTAAGGAATGACACATATTGGTGTAGTTATTTCTGGAAAATGAAACCATTTTTACCCTACCTTTCACATGGAGTGATGTAATTTTCTTTCAAATGCAATACTTACCCAATATTAATACCACTTAATCAACCCCTGTCATGAATTAGGCCTCTGTAAGCATGTAGCTGTGTGATTACTGTTAAAGCTTCCCTGAACTAAAAAGAGATCTACTTTCCTCTCATGTGCTGACACATAATGCTACAGAAGGTCCAGATAGGTACCACAGAATTTCTAGATTATGCAGTAGATGCTATGACAGAATAGGGACTAGTATACAGGTCCATTTTTAATCAGTTGGGAATGTGTCTTATCACTGGACTAATGAACAAAACTCCTCCCTGACTGTGTCCCTTTGTGGGGTCACAAATTTTAACTTTGACTTCTCATCTGAATCATCTATCCTTTTCTGCCAAAACCAAGATAGTTGATGAACTATCCTAACTCATAACTGGAATGCTATAAAATCGCGTTTCATCGTTACTGAGAACAAAAGGAATCTTCTACAAGGGGATTTCTTTTATTTCTTTTGTGTGTATCACAAAGAAATCTTAACACAAATATCAACAGGCTAGCTTTGCTCCTGTCTCATAGATACAAAGAATGTTCCGTAGGATTGGGGAAGTTCCATATGTCCTGTTCCTCAAATATTTCAGAAACGGTGGACAGGAAAGTTGTGATTGTTTATTTGTAAGTATTTTTCAGAAAGGGTTTTTAATATGGTCTTGTGTTCTGATGACCTGAGTCCTGATGACCTCTGGGACCCATTTGCTAGCAGACAACAACTAACTCCTGGAAGTTGTTTTCTACCTCCATAAGTTTACTGTGCATGGGTATAACCCCCATATAAAAAACGAAATGTAACAATAGAAAGTATTACCAATGTGCTGAATTCCAAGACAGTACTCTTGGAATACATTGAAATCCTGATGACAGTTTTGTGAACAAATGGATTGACATGTTACATGCCATTTAATAGCAACTATACTAGCATCTCTGTTTTAATTAAATAAAACTAGTATTTATAAATAATGATATATGCACATATATCATCTTTGGAGTTAGGATGAATTTTAAACATATGGCTAATGAATTTGATAATATATATATAAAATTTCATTATAGTTAACTTGGAACCAGTTCAGGAGTGCTGGGAAAAAAAAACTTTGTGCAAATTGTTATTATTTTAGGGATACAAATATAATTAAAATGTGCAAAAAACAGTATTGTTATATTGTATATAAGCATAGCATATAGAAACATGATTATCTCAGAAGGCTGTTGACAAAGTCTAACATTCTTTAATGATTAAAACCCCTAAAAACAAGGAATGCAGAGACTGTACCTTAATATATTAGACACTATATATGAAAAGCCCACACCCAACAACACCTTAAATGGGGAAAGACAGATGTCATCCCCCCTAATCTTAGGGAAAAAAATCACTGTGTCTATTTCCCTAATATTATTAAATATTGTCCTCAATGTTTTCACAGTAAAACAAGAGAAATAAATAGAAGAGATACAGGTTGGAATGTGAAACAAGAAATTTTTCCTATTTGAAGATTACAGGATCTATGTTTAAAATATCCCAAAAATTTCACCAAGAGACATTTGAATCTAATAATCACTTCCAACAATGTAACAGAATACAAAAGCATGGTATAACAGACAGTAGCTTTTCTATATGACAGTAACAATTTAGTTGAAACAGGAAAAAACCCCATTCACTATTGATTCTAATTAAACCAACAGCAAACAAATAGATCTATGGATTAAAATAAGAAGAAGACAAAAGATTCCTGTACAATGACATTTGTAAAACAAGGAAAGAAATTTAAGAATACTCTAGAAGACTGTATGACCACCCATGCCTGTGGAGCAACAATTAACATTGTAAAAATGACCAACTACTAAAATTCATAAAGCAATCTATGAGTTTTAACAGAATTGTCTTCAGGATTTCATTGACAAGGCAACAAAAGCAATCCTAAAATTTGTATGAAATAATAAAATGCCATTACTACCTAAAACAATCCGAGGCAAAAAAGGCTAATTTTGAATTATAGTATAGAATCAGAGTAAGAGAAATAGTATGATATCTGCATACAACTGCCATTTAGTTCAGTGAAATCAAATAGATCACTCATAAAGATGACTATATAGCTATGCCAAGAGTGTAAAAGCATACATTGTAAAAAGATAGTAACAAATGATCCTGGAAATCTGGATCAACATATGTAGAAGGATAAAATGAGAACCCCATAGTTACCCTGTACAAAAGTCGTGTTAAACTGTATCAAAACCCTAAGTTTTGCCCTGAAGTTCTGAATCTGCTGAGGAAAACACTTCAAAACATAGTTATGTGTAGGGACTTCTGACAAGGATGCTAGAGCTTGGGAAGTCACAGCAAGTGTTGATATATGAGTTTACATGAAAAAGCCTGCATAGACAAAAAAGCATACAATCAGTAGGGTGACACCTACAGAATGGGTGCAGAATATTTGCTAACTATACCACAGAATGGGGAACAATAATTAGAATATATTAAAAACTCAAAAAATTAAAATGCTAAAAACAGTCTTTCTGATCAGTAGGTAGGCTAGAGAACTGACGCTGGTCACACAAGAAGAAATACAAAATAAAAAATAGTTAGTGTTGTCAGTCATCAGGAAACGTTAGCTAAGACTACATTAGATTACATCTCGTTCCAGTAAGAATGGCTATTATTAAGTAAAGATGGTGATACATGCTGGTAAGGGCGGGGAAATTCCACTGTATACTCAGTATAAAATAATTGCTTTACTCACTCCTATGTTGGTGAGCTTTGTTCATGTCTTGGCTAGTATAAATAATGTAACAGTAATTATGAATGTACAAGTGTCCCAATAGTATTTTGACTTGCACATTGATGATGGGAATGTGTCTAGTTTAGTTACTATGAAAATAATAATAATTATAAGAAAACTTAGGGGCTTGGCAGACGATACAGTTGTTAGAACTTGCTTGCCATGTGATACTGAGAGCCTGAGTTTGGATTCCTAAACCTACATAAAAATTCAGATGTGATGATACCTCCTTTTTAATGCCAGGCTCTAGAGGAAGATACAGAAAACTCCATGAATCTCACTAGCTCTTCAGCATAATCAAATCAATGGGCTTTAGTTACAGAGACAGACCCTGTCTCAAAATTAGACAGCGAAGGAAGGAGACAGACACTGAGTGTCAACATCTGGCCTACAAATGCTTGTGCACAAATGAGCACATGCATCCCATATATATATATATATAATTTTATTAAAAGTTTATTTTATATATATAAAATAAACACACATGCACATACATGGTGTGGAACAAAATGCCAGTAGTCAGGCAGAAAGTATAGATGGGACAACCAGATAGGAAGTAGAGGTGGTTCAAGGAGAACAGGATATTTCTGGGAAGAAGGAAGCCCATTCCTCTACAGTTGTGAGCCCGCCACAGAAGAAGCAAGGTGTGACTGCCTCACTGAAAAAGGAACCGAGCTATGTGGCTAGCATAGACAAGAATAATGGGCTAATATAAGTTATAAGAGTTAATAAGAAGACTGAACTAATGGGCCAATCAGTTTATAGTTAATTTAGACCTCTGTGTGATTTCTTTAGGATTTAACGACTGGGAACCAGACAAAACAAGGACTGGGCAGGACAGAAAACTTAGACAACACATACATACACAACTTAACAAAAAAAAATAAATAAAAGATGGAGGAGGCTCCTCAAAAATCCTGAAAATAGAGCTACAGTATGCTCACTCTACAAGACTCTTAGTTGTATACCTGAGGGAATCTATGTCAACACATTACAGAGATTCTTGCACATGTGGGTTTATTGCTACATTATCCACAATAACCAATAAATTTAAGCAACTTACATGTCAATGAACATGGGAATAGATACAAAACATGTGGTGTATTTATTCAGTGGAGTTTGTATTCATTTATAATTTCATCAGGATATTGTGTGGAAGCAGAGCTATCACCTTAGTTAAATAAGGCAGATTCATGAAAACAAATGTGGTATTTGTTTTCCTAATTTGGAGAATCTATATTCAAATACGAGTGCACAGCTATGGTTATTTTGTATGAACGTGATAGAGCAGAGGACTTGTAGAGGGAATCTTGTCTAAAGGAATCAGGGAAACAAGAGAGGATATGAGAGGAAGAGAGACAAAATATCTCAACTTCACACATACATAGGTCCACATTCAAGCATATGCCAAATATGCAAGAACAGAACAGGGGTATTTGTAGGGATGGAGGCCAGAATGAGGGGGGAGAGGGAAGTGAAGGTGAGTTGCTGGTGAACATGACCATCAAGATATGTGTATATGAAATTATCATTGTGGTATTTTGTACTATCTTGTTACAAATAAATGAAATATGATTATTTTGGAAAAATTTAATGAACAAAGGCATTTCTTAGGAAAAATTAGAAATATTACACTAAGAAAAATAATTTTCAATGGATTTATTTCTTATAATAGTCTACTATGGAAGTGCTTCTAACAAATAGGGGATGACATGCATCTGAATCAGGAGTGGAAATGAGTTAGGATCTGGCTGCACAGCCTTCAGGAGTCTAAAGTCTGATGTGAGATGTAGATACACACAAGGATTACAACAGTTATTAGTAGAGGCTCTCTGATCACTCATGTAAGGGGATTCAGTCAAGTGAAGTGATCAGGGTTCTAATGAGCATGTTCCCAGAAAAAATAATAGTGCCATGATTTGTAACAGTGAAATCAAGATGGTCTATACGTTCTTCAATCTCACAGTTGTAGAATTGTCCAGTTCAAAGGGATTATCCTAAAATAATCCAGGTTTCACTGCTTTTAAGTCTGGTCAGGGTGAGTGATTTTAAACAAATTACCTTGTAACTGCTAAGGAGTATACTACTGAGAAGAATCCCCAGGACCATCCATCATATCTAATACCTGACTGTCACTTCATGTTTAAATAATGACGTCAGCACCTATGAGCAGGGTCTGTAAGTGGCAGTGTGTAAGAGGAGTGGAGCATGAAGAATTTCAGCATTGGTACTTTCCTCAAGTTAATAGTCTTCCCCAAAGCGATATGTTCCTTATCGCATTGTGTAGAATCAAGAATGCAACTGATTCTGATGGATAACTTGGTCATGAGGAAGAGCAAAGATTCTTCTCTGGATGATAACCAAGTCATAATTCCCTTCACTTAAATAGCTAGGAAGTATCCACTTGGTAGGGCACAGGAAGAACCTGTCAGAAAGGCTGATACAGACATCTGGCTAATACACATTTAAAATCCACAGGATTACCTGCACTAAGTTCAGTTTTTTTTTTTTGTTAAAGATTGTAGACATCATTGTTCTCAGGTAGCAAACGGAATATTTTATATTAAAACATCTGCATTTGTAAACATACAATGTTGTAATATAAACAAATAATAGCAACTACACAATAAATTTTACCTCAATTTTATTTTTGTTACATTTTGAGTGGTTCAGATACACTACCCACCATAAGAACTGGCAGTATTCATTCAAATAGCATTGCACAGCTTAGGAAAAAGCTATGCTTTTCAACATTTTATTATTATAAATATTTTTGCTTACTTATGACTGCGATTCTCAACTCAGATATCTCAAAATTCTTTAACTGTTTCTTCTCTGCAACTTTTACTGAAGAATTCATCTTTTTCCAAATCAAAATGCATATTCAGTTTAACTTGGTGTTTTTACTGTTCTGAAGTAATGAACTGAAAGATTACTGTGTGGGAGAAGTGTGAAATACTGACCAATTGTGAAATCTATTTTAATATCAGAAATGGAAAGAATTCAATTATAAATTTAGAAATCATATGCAATTAAAAATTAGTGAATAAAACAAAATTTAAAATATATCTAGTTTGAGATGGTAGTTGAGGAGGTAGAAGCATGTGCCCGCAAGTCTGATGTCCTGAGTTCAATTCGTGGATGCTAGGACAGAGAAAGACCCAACTTGTAGTAGTTGCTTTTTGCTTTCCACCTGAATTCTCTGAGATATTCACACCCACACCTACACACCCAACAGTGGCAAATTAAATTCCATTAAAATAAACCAATAACACCCTATATTATTCATCGGTCTCTTCCTTTTGTGACAGACTTCTGGAGTTGCTCTCAATGAAAAGAAATCATGTAGTATTAAAATTATTTCCTAGAAATTTCCTTGACATATGAGAAAAAGAAACAGAGAAGACAATCAGAAATGTTTTCTGGGTACTTAACACCTTAACTCTAACTCAGGAACTAACTTTCTATCTATGCTGAGCTTCAGACAAAATTTTCAAATGCCTGCATCCTTCTAAGTCCAGTAAAACAGATATGGAATACAGGAGTTTGAGTTGGTCATTTGCTATCCATTACATTGCTTTCCCTCACTGGTCATGAGCAAAGATTTAATTAACCATGAAGCATTTGCTACAGTCAGAGGTGTCAAAAGAATAAGAAAAATATACCATCATACTGGTGAGACTTTACATAAGGCAATTGAAAAATTCTGATCAATTGTGAGGAAAATTTGGACAAAGCAAAACTCTTGACAGAAGATGAATTGTAGTAATGAATTTCCCCTCAGGCCCTAGAAACTATTGAAGACTTCTGTATAGAATATAACATGGTTGACATGGAGGGAGATCTTCAGAGATGGAGGACAAAATTGAAGTCATATTATCACAAGTCAAATGGCTAAGCAAGCAATGAACAAACAGAGAAACTGGATGAAAATAAGTCATTGAAGAAAAATGGGAAAAGACAGAGGTTTGGTAAGATGCACACCCTACCCCAACATGTGGATGTCAAACTTCTAGATTCAAACTGCTTTTTTATATTTTACTATGTTTATATTACTTAAAAAATTAAGTTTAAATATATTTTTATATTTTCCCTTCCACAAGTCCTTCCAATTCTTCTCCCACTCCCTATCCACATAACTTTAAGTTCTTTCTTATAAATCAAAAAGCCCCACATAGGAGCACCAGATTGAGCTCCCAAGGTCCCGATGAGGAGCAAAAGGAGGGAGATCATGAGCAAGGAAGTCAGGACCGTGAGGAGTGCGTTTACCCATTGAGACGGTGGGACAGATCTAACGGGAGACCACCAAGTCCAGTTGGAATGGGACTGATGGAACAGGGGACCAAACCGGACTCTCTGAATGTGGCTGACGGTGGAAGAGGACTGAGAAACCAAGGACAATGGCAATGAATGTGAACTCTACAGCATGGATGGGCTCACTGTGAACCTTGTCAGTTTGGTTGCTCACCTTCCTGGACTTAGGGGGAGCTGGGAGGACCTTGGACTTAACATAGTGAAGGGAACCCTGATGGCTCTTTGTCTTGGAGAGGGGTGGAGTGGGGGTTTGGGTGGAAGGGAGGGGAGGGAAGGGGGAGGAGGAGGAAGGAGATGGAAATCTTTAATAAAAAATGAGGAAAAAAAACCTAATACAGCAATAAAATCTCAAAATATAAATAAAATAAATAAAACCACACCACAGAAGATACATACATACATACATACATACAGACAGACAGACACACACACACACACACACACACACACACACACACACACACTCCAAACTATACCAAAATAAAGGCATACACACACAAAAATCTGTGGTGTCTATTATACTGATCAACTACTCCTCAACAAAATGCCTGCCTGGAATGGTTTATATATCCATATCTCTTCATTGGTAAAAACTGAGTTTTCCTCTCCCAGCAGGTATAAATGATAGTTCAATTGTTAACTTTATGCTAGTGGCTAAGTTTTCATTTATTCACTCATTCATTTATTTTTTAAAACATAAAAAATAAAATATACTAAGATAAGACAAAACTGTCACATCAAAGACAAATGGATAGAAGGAAAAGAGTGTAAGAATAGGCCCACGGAACAGCTGAAAGGCAGATCAGCTTGTTCACGTACTCAGGAATCACATAAAACACTAAACGGGAAGCCATAATGGAATGGACCTGTATGGCGAGAGAGAGAGAGAGAGAGAGAGAGAGAGAGAGAGAGAGAGAGAGAGAGAGAGAGAGAGAGAGAGAGAATGAGAATGAGAATTAAGAGTAAAACAAATATAAAAATTAAGATAAGATAAAATTAAAAAAACTGAACAACAAGACAAGATTGTCCACTCTCTCCATATCTATTTAATATAGTTCTTGAGGTCCTAGCATGAGCAATAAGACACCAAAAGGAGATCAAGGGTATACACATTGGAATAGAAAAAGCCAAACTCTCACTGTTTGCTGATGATATGATAGTTTACATATTTAATCTCAAAAATTGTACCAAGGAACATGTACAACTCTTAAACACTTTCAGTAATATAGCAGAATACAGTATTAACTAAAAAAATAAGTAGCCCTCCTGTACACAGATGATAAAAGGGCTGGGAAAGAAATCAGAGAAACATCACACTTCACAATAGCCACAAATAGCATAAAGTATCTCAGAATAACTCTGACCAAACAAGTCAATACTTGTTATGACAAGAACATTAAATCTGTGAAGAAATAAATTAAAGAAGACACCAGAAAGTGGAAAAATCTCCCATGCTCTTTGGTAGGCAGAATTAACATAGTAAAAATACTAATCTTACCAAAAGAAATCTACACATTTAATGCAATGCCCATCAAAATCCCAGCAAAAATTCTTCACAGTCCTTGAAAGAATGGTACTCAATTTCATATGGAAAAGAAAAAAATGAAGGATAGTCAAAACAATCCTGTACAATAAAAGAACTTTTGGAGGCATCATAATCCCTTATTTTGAACTCTACTACAGAGTTACAATACAGAAAAAATCCTGGTATTGGCATAAGAACAGACAGGAGGAACAATGGAACCTAATTGAAGACCCAGATATTAATGCACACACCTTAGAACACCTAATTTTTGACAAAGAAGCAAAAACAAAATCAAATGGATAAAAGAAAGCATATTTAACAAATGGTGCTTTCATAACTGGATATCAACATGTAGAAGAATGAAAATAAACCCATATCTATCACTATGCACAAAACTCAAGTCCAAATTGATCAAAGACCTCAACATAAAGCCAGCCACACTGAACCTTATAGAAGAGAAAGGGTGAAGTACAATTGAGTGAATGGCCACAGGAGATCACTTCCTAAATATGACCCCAGGAGCACAGACGCTGAGAGAAACAATTAATAAATGGACCTCCTGAAACTGAAAAGCTTCTGTAAAGCAAAGGACATAGTCAACAAGACAAAATGAAAACCTACTGAAGGGGAAAAGATCTTCACTAACCTCACACATCTCCAAAACATACAAAAAATTCAAGAAACTGGTCATCAAAAGAACAAATAATCCAATAAAAGTGGAGTATAGACCTAAACAGAGAACTCTCTCTCGACAGAGAAATCTAAAATGGCTGAAAGATACTTAAGGAAATGTTCAACATCCCTAGTCATCAGAGAAATGCAAATCAAAACAATTCTGAGATTCTGTCTTACACCTATAGGAATGGCCAAGATCAAAACACTGATGAAAATTTTTGCTTGAGATATTGTGGGGAAAAGGGAACATCTCTGCATTGCTGGTGGGAATGCAAGCTGGTACAGCCCCTTCGGATATCAGTGTGGTGATTTCTCAGAAAATTATGAAACAACCTTCCTAAAGACCCAGTAATGCAACATTTGGGTATATATTCAAAGGATGGTCAATTGTGCCACAAGGACATATGCTCAACTATGTTCATAGCAGCTTTGTTTGTCATAGCCAGAACCTGGAAACAACCTAAATGCCCCTCGACCAAAGAATGGATAATAAAATGTGGTATTTTACATAATAGCGTACTATACCGCAGTAAAAATAACATCTTGAATGTTGCAGGAAAATGGATGGAGCTAGAAAACATCATTTTGAGTGAGGTAACCCAGACACAGAAAGACAATTATCACATGTACTCACTCATAAGTGGTTTTTAAACATAAAAAGCAAACCATCTAACAAATCACAATCCCAGAGAACTGAGACAACACTGAGGGTCCTAAGAGAGACTTACATAGATCTAATCTACATGGGAAGTAGAAAAAGACAAAATCTCCTGAGTAACTTGGGAGCATGGGGACCTTGGGGGAGGGTTGAAGGAGGAGGGGAGAGGCAGGGAGGGGAGCAGAGAAAAATGTAGACCTCAATGTAAATCAATAAATAAAAGAGGTATATACTATACAAAAAAAACCCTGAAAAGACATTATACAAAAATCAACCTTCAATGATGTCATGTTCTTTTAGCCATCTAGTGCTGGGATTTGGCCTTCCCTCAAGAGTAGTTTGTTTCTCCAGTGAGGCTTATTTGTAGAAAACTAAACTTTCATTTACAAGTGGTTATCATTGGGAACTGATTCTGAGTTAGGGATGGGGACCTGTGTATACATCTCCTTTCAGCTGTAGGCCCCAACTGGTGTGGATCCAGGCAGGCCCTGTGCATGCTTCTTCAGTCTTTGAGAGTTCATTTTTATCTCAATCCTGTTGATTTAGAAGGCCTTGTTCTATAGATGTACTCCATTCTGCATTCCCTTTAGCTCTTGGACTGTTTCTGCCTCTACTTCCTCAGGTTCCTTAAGTCCTGAGGGGAAGGATTTGACAGAAATAACCCATTTAAGGTTTTTCATTCTCTGCATAAAGTATCGCTGTGGGTCTTTGTACCCACCTGCTGCGAAAGGAAGATTTTCTGATGAAGTCTGAACAAGGCACTGATTCATGAATACAGCACAATGTCATTAGTAGCCATTTAATTGTTGTTTTTAATGATTTTCTTAGTTAGAATAGTAGTACTTGGTTTTCCCATAGATTCCTGTGCTAGCTAGGGAGTCTCAGGTTCTTTGTCACCCAAGCAATGTCAGGAATGGGATTCATCTCATTGAGTAGGATTTAAGTCAAATCAAAGAGTGGTTAGTTACTACAACAAGGTTATAGCACCACTGTCTTAGCATATCTTGCAGGCAGGACACCATTGAAGATAAAAGTGTTTGTGACTGAGTTGGTGCTTATGTTTCTCATTTGACAGAGTATAGAATACATTCCTGTACCAAAGATACTTGGGTGAGGGTGAATGTTCCATGTGGGCATCAGATCAATGCCTTCATGTTCAAGGAGTTGTGTAGGTGTTGTCTACGGGACCTTGCTGTCAGTTTGTGTAGAATAACCTATATCTTGACAATAGCATAGGTGTTTGGGGGTTCTAATGGGTCCTTTTAACTAATTATTCAACTAAATGTAGCACAATATAGGTACTAGAAATTTTGTTTTGCAACAAAAGATGAATAGTTGGGGTGCTCTCTCCACCATTATTTGGTGATTTCATTTAGATCATATATATATATATATACACTTAATATGTATATTTAACATATGTATTCATAAAAATGTGTGTATATACATATATGTGCATTTCATGAACCTTCTACTGTATTAGATATTTGTTCTATCTCTAAACGGCCCTTAATTTTAGCCACCTCCCCGCATGTCTCTGCCCTTTTCCCTTTTCTCACTATCCCTGACCATTTGATCCATCCCTTCCATACTGCACTCCATGCATCCATATTATCTGTTCTATTTTCCTTCCATTGGGAGATCTATCTGTCTGCTCTAGTCCATTACTTTTAAATCTCTGTGTTTTTTTGTTTTTTGTTTTTTTTTTTTTTTTTTTTTTTTTGGTTTTTCGAGACAGGGTTTCTCTGTAGCTTTGAAGCCTATCCTGGAACTAGCTCTTGTAGACCAGGCTGGTCTTGAACTCACAGAGATCCGCCTGCCTCTGCCTCCCGAGTGCTGGGATTAAAGGCGTGCGCCACCACCGCCTGGCTCTCTGTGGTTTTTTGATTTGTAGTCTGGTTATCATTTACTTAGCTGCTAATATAAACATATACATACCATATTTATCTCTCTGGGTTTAGTTTACCTCACTTAAAATGACAATTTTATATTTTATTTAGCTGCAAATTTCAAGATTTCTTTTTTAATTTCTAAGTAATATGCCATTAAGTAAATATCCCATATTTACTTTATTCATTCATCTCTTGAGGGACAGTGTTTCCTGTTTGGGCTATTATGAATAAAATGGCAAACATGGTTGAGCAAGTGTCTGATAAGATGAAGCATCCTTTTGGTATATGCCCAAGAATAATATAGCTGGATCTTGAGATATATCAATTTTCATCTTCTGAAGAATTGTAACACTTCTGTGTATAGTGGCTATACAAGTTTACATTACCATAGGCAACAACAACATGAGCTGTCATTTGATTTATTGGTCTTAGTCAGTCTGACACCTGTAAGATAAAAACTCAAGTACTTTCGATTTTCATTTCCATGATAAGGAAAGCTTTTGGATTTTCTTTTTTATTTAAAATTTTTTATTTATTTTACATACCAACCACATTTTCCCCTCCCTCTCCTCCTCCCTCTTTACCCTCCCCACATCTTTCCCAACCCATCCCTATACACTCCTCATGAAAGGTAAGGCATCCCATGGGGAGCTGAGGATGAGGAAGGCATCCCATCACAGGAAATGAGCTCCAAAGTCAGCTCATGCAACAGGAATATATGCTGGACCCACTGCCAGGGATCCCTCAAATAGGTCAAGTGATATAACTGTTATTCACACGCAGAGGACCTAGTTCAGTCCCATGCAGGCTTCCCAGATGTCAGTCTAAAGTCTGTGAGTTCTCATGAAAGCTTGCGTCCCTGTCTCTGTGGAATGGAATGGTAAAGTTGAGGGAGGGAAGAAGCGGGAGAGAAATGAAAGTGATATCTTTATGTGAGCTATTATATGGTTTGGGAGAAACCTGATGCTAAAAAAATTCTCAGGAATCCACATGGAAGGCCCCAGCTAAGACTGTGCGCAATAGTGGAGAGGGTGCCTGAACCAGCCCTCCCCTGTTATCATATTAGTAACTACCCTAACTGTCATCGTGGAACCTTTATCTATTACCTGATGGAAGCAGATACAGAGATTCACAGCCTCGCGCCAAACCAAGCTCTGGGAGTCCAGTTGAAGTTTCTTTAAGTGTTTCTCAGCAATTCAAATTTCTTCTTTTGACAATTCTGTTGAAAGATGTACCCTATTTTTAACTGGGTTATTTATTTTCTTCATGTTCCTTTTTTGAGTTCTTTATATATTTTAGTTATGAGCCCTCTTTTGCGTATGAAGTTTGTAGAAACCTATAATTATGTAGGCTGCCACTTTGTAGCACAGAAGTTTTTCAGGTTAATGAGGTCACATTTATTTACTTTAGTAGATTTTAGTGTCCCTGCTAAGGGTGTTCTGTTCAGAAATTCTATTACTGTGCCAGTAATAGGCTATTCAAGGCTCTTCTCAACTTTCTCTTCTATCAGGTTCAGTACATCTGGTTTTATGTTGAGATCTTTGTTCTATCTGGAGTTGTCAGGATGATAAATATGGATCTATTTGAGCTCTTTAATATTTGGCCATCCAGTTTGACCATAGCCATTTGCCAATGCTGTTGCCCTGTCGCCTGTATGTATTTCTGATTAAGTCAGGTGTCCATACGTGTGTGAATTTATGTCTGTGTCTTTAATTCAGTTCCATTCATTAACATATCCATTTTTGTGTGGCAAATTCCATGCTATTTTTTTATTACTTTGCCTTGATAGAACATGTTGAAATCTGGAATGTGATACCTGAAGCAGCAGTTCAGTTCTTTTATCATTCAGGATTGTTCTAGCTACCTTGTTTGTGTGTGTGTGTGTGTTTATGTATGAAGCTGAAAATTGTCCCTTAAAGATTCATGAAGAATTATGTTGAAATGTTTATGGAGACTACATTCAATTTATAGATTGCTTTGCCCTATGGACATTTTTACTATATTAATTCTATTAATTGATAAGCATGCCATGTATTCATTTTTATTCTTCTAGAAAGTCTTTATTAATATCTGTGATGACCCATTTTTCATTCTGTATTGAGTTCAGTTTCCACAAGTATATATGCTATAGTGATATCTTGCTTGTATTCTAACAAAGTTCATCTGGAGATCAGAATGAAGCTAGCCATTCGTTAACCATAGAGGCTAGGCAATGGCGGCACACACCTTTAGTCCCAGTACTTTGGATCTTATGCCTTTGATCCAGGTACTTGGGAGGCACAGGTTTTTAACCCAGGATGAGGGATGAGGAAACAGGAAGTGATATGGCTGGGCAGAGAGAGAAATATAAGGTGGGTAAGACAGCTTATGGATAAAAAGTTGGCAAGGTAACAGATGACTGTGGCTTGCTCTTTTGTTTCTCTGATTTTTTAGCATTTACCCTAATATCTGACTCTGAGTTTTTATTATTAAGAGTAATTAGAATTCATGCTACATCTGGTATCCAACTTTAGGGCATGAATTCTGCGACTTTGCAGCCACAGGCACAAGCCAGAGCTACATGTGACCCGAGTCACTGCCGTTCTGACTAGGTTTTCATTTCCTCTTTTCTCAAAGTCTTTTGAGTGGGTCTGAATTTTTCTGTTGCATCCTCTCTGCAGTAAACTCCACAGGCATTTGGGCTCTAAAAGCCACAAGAGTTAGCTGTTTTTGCAAGTTCTCCAGTGCAGATAGCTGACTCTGGTTTCTTTTCTCCTCATGAGTTGTAGGCTTTTCTTGGATCCCCTTCTCAGTTTACTGGCAAACTATGTAGATGCCTTGAAACCACTCAGGCTTCTCCTTTCTATGCAGCAGTAGTCAGTTTCACATTTCACCATCATCTGAATCATCATGATGGCAGATTTGGTGAGACAATTGGGAATTCTTAAAGGGGGGTATTAGTTAGAAAAAATGAGAGGCAGAATTTTTCCCCACATTATAATGGGAAGCACTATTATGATAGGTGGAGTTAGGTCTCTGCATGATTACACAATCCATGGTTTAAAAATAAAACATTTAAATGAAGGGATAGTCAACTTAACCAGGATTAACATAATGTTAATTATCATTTTGATAATCTATTTTTAGTTGGATAATTATTGATTTATCTCTAAAAAGGATGGTTGATATGAGAGTCAAGATACAAGTTTTAGAAAAATTTATTAACACTGATCATAGAGATATTCAGATCCAATCAGAGGAATTTAAAAAGAACCACTTTCAGTATTGCATTTTAAGGTTATAGAGGTACGCACTAATGCTTTCAATCAACCAACTTTAATTTATCCAGTAACCTCACAGGAATTGCCAAATAATAGATATCTCTGAGGATGTGAAAGAGTTAAATGGACTCATGTGGAAATACTAGATTTAAGAAGATTCAAGGAAGCAATAGTTTTATATGATCCACATTTACCTTTTGTGAAGCAGACATTAA
Source organism: Arvicola amphibius (assembly GCF_903992535.2). NCBI lineage: Eukaryota > Metazoa > Chordata > Mammalia > Rodentia > Cricetidae > Arvicola > Arvicola amphibius. The sequence continues at coordinate 73,690,570 of NC_052048.2, read as the reverse complement.
TCTCGTGGTCAACTTATAATAGAATTATCCTTCAAGATTTAAAAGACTTGATTATAGCAATCTTCTAGCCTGGTCCTCAGTTACAATGGAGCACTTGATGAAAAGATGAGACTGAGACCATTGAACAACAAAGCAGGGATAAAAGGAAGGAAATATCCCAAGAAGAACTTCTTGAAGAGGGAGATTATGCTAATGTACAAAAGCAGTCTCTATATGATGTTCACACCCTGCTTTTAAGCCATGCAGCAGCTTTGAATGCTTGGGACAGAATTGAAGAAGTAGAAAAGAAAATTGAGTCATTTACTAAAGTTTATGGGAACCAAAGTAAACCTTCAATGCTCTCAGCAGTAAATAGAAAGATAGCAAATTCAGAAGCTTGACAAGTAATATTTGAACCTCTGGCTTTTTAAAATGCTAATTCACAATGGTAATTAGTCTGATAAAGGCAATATCATCATTCTTGGAGGAATGGATACAAGATAAATTAATACTGAATCTCATGAAAATGATGATGCTTGGATAGAGGTGATTTCTAGACGTTTAAAGAAAAATCAAAATCTCAGGTGTTTCAATTGCAGTAAATGAGGCCATGTGGAAAGAGATTGTAAACAGGGTATTCCTAGAAACAATGATTTTTCTAAGCATAATACAAACAGAACTTCCTTCCCTTATGGATTTTGAAGAAGGTAGGGAAGGGCGGACATTGGACTAATGAATGTAGACCAATAAGGGATAGTCAAGGAAACATTTTGCCATTGGAAAATGATTGAGGGGCCTCACGTAGGCTTCCATGTCAAATTTGGTTCAGTCATTTGCTGTCATCATGGAGGAAACACTTTCCCACAGCAATTTAAGAACCTAATGCCTATTTTAAAAACCATACTACTCTGTATGATAGGACAGTTATAGAAGAGAAAATAAAAATTCAGGAGAAACTTTAAATCAGATATTTGACAAACTTCTATTAATGAACAAAGACTAAAATTAAAACTATGAATAAGTGATATTGTCATTGAAGGTCTTATGGACACAGGTGCAGATGTAACAATAATTACACCAGAATCTTGTCATCCAAATTGGACTTTACAGGAGGTAAATGTTCAACTTTTATGGATTGGAATATTATCTCAGGTAACAAAGAGTGTGAAATGTGTGGAAAATATAGGGATAGAAGGACAGAGAGAACCATTAAAGCCATATGTGGCTAACAAAACAATGAATTTATGGGGATATGACTTTTTACAAGAATAGAATACTCAGATTAACATTCCTCCAATCTCAGAAACAACCCATAAATTAATGAATGATTCTGGAAAATGTATTAAAAGTATTGTGAAGAACTAAGTTACCTCCCACTCAAGTTGTATAAGAACAAGGCAAACCAACTGCTGATCTTTCAAAGGCACCAACAGCCCTACCTTTAAAATGGTTGATGGACAAACCTGTACAGTTTGATCAATGATCTTTAATATCAGAGAAACTGAAGACCTTAAAACAACAAGTACAGGAGCACCTAAATGCTCATCATATTGAAGAATCCACTAGCCTTGGAATTCTCCTGGATCTGTTATTAAAAAGAATTTTGGAAAATGGAGAATGGTAACAGACCTCAGAGCTGTTCATAAGGTGATTCAGGAAATGGTTTTCTACAATCAGAAATTCTTTTTTCTTCTCTATTAACTAAATTATTAAATCTATTAAGATGATATCTTATAGTTATTTATTAAAAAGATTATCTCTTCACTATATTTTCACAAAGAAAAGACAGAAAAATTTTCCTGTCATGTTGCCTGTAGTAATGGGCTGTGGGCAGGCCTGCTTTTCATCCCAGCTGGCTCCCGCATGCCTAGCTTTACACCCAAAATAACAACACACAAACTGTATTCATTTAAACACTGCCTGGCCCATTAGTTCCAACATCTTATTGTCTAGTTGTCACATCTTGATTGACCCAATTTTAGTAATATGTGTAGCACCACAAGGGGTGGCTTACTGGGCAGATTCTAACCTGCATCCATCTCGGAGAGGAGAGTCATGGCGACTGCCTGAGGCATCTGATTAACTTCCCTCCTTCCCAGCATTCTGATTTGTCTACTCCACCCACCTAAGGGCTGGACTATCAAATGAGCCAGGCAGTTTCTTTATTAACTAATGAAATCAACTCAAACAGAAGACCCTCCCACATCAGTTGCCTACTTATAATAATTTTCAGTGTGTTAAGAGGTATCAATGGAAGGTCCTTCCTTAGGAAATGATAAATAGTCTCACCTTATGCCAATAACTTGTACAGTAGCCATGGGAAGTGATATGTAAGCAACTTCCTCCAGCTATAGTTTACCATTATATGGATGGCATTTACTAGCCAATTCAAATGTAGATACTTTAGAGAGAATATTTGAAGAAGTAAAGAAACTTTTGCCTTTTTGGGAATCACAAAGAGAAGATTCTACTAATTAATTAGGATATAAAAATAGGTCTACAAAATATTTGATCTCCAAAGGTACAAATTAGGAGAGATCAATTGCAGAAGCTTAATGACTTTCAAAGATTACTAGGAGACATTTCCAATCTAGAGGCCCCTAGTGGGGTAAAATATAATGAACTTCAGTAAAATGTTCAAAACCTTAAATTAAGAAAGGCAGCTTACAAAGAAAATTTAAATAAATTGGCTCAAAGCCCTTCTGATTCTGTTCAAAGTCAGAATTATATGCTATTCTCATGGTATTAATGATTTTATGAAACCTCTTAACAGAGTTACTAATTTATAATATACAGAAAGAGTCGTTTTTCATATTTTAGCCGCTGAATTTATATAAGAGGATACAGAATTGACTTTTATTTTTTCAGTTACAAGAAATAATCAGGAATAGAAATAATTCCATATACACAGCACAGATATGATCTAATATGAGTCGGCTATGCCCTTTAACACAAGGTAATTGTCATACAATGCCTGTTCTACATGCTATGGTACAGTTTGTGAATTGGGCAAGGGGCTAGAGATTGAAGCACACACACACACACACACACACACACACACACACACACACACACACAAACATGGGTAACACCAAGAATGCCCACTTTTTTGTGTTCCAGGGCAGCTTATATAGGGTTTCCTGACTAATGGCCACACCTAACTCTCAGCTACAAAATCCCACTAGAAACAACTCCTCTGCCATCAGGAACTCCTGAGGATCTCATGCTCAGAGCATTTGAAAAACAAGTTGTTTGCTCAGATTAGCTGCAAGCATAAGAAAACAAGTTGTTTACTCAGGCAGGTAGGGGGTCACAGGAAATTCATAGTCTGGGGGTCCCCAACAGTAATGAAGAAATTGATCAATTATTGATTGGAAATGTATTGAAGGCCTCAAACATTCATTTAAAAGAAGATGTCAGTAGCAAAGGTTTTTCCATCACTTGCAAACAAGTCAAAGAAATTATAAGGAAATGTTCTTCTTTTACTTTATACATCTACCACTCTACTCTACTACTTATAGGAAATAACCCAAAGGAATGAAATGTGGCAGATGGATATGTTATATTTTGTAGAATTCAGAAAATTAAACTATGTATACCACATCATTGATACCTATTCAGGAATTCAATGGGCAACTGATTTGAGTTCTGAAAAGGTTGATTTGGTAATCACACAATTGTGAGAAGTTATGACTATCATGGGAATACCTGTACAAATTAAGACTGAAAATGCTGTAGCCTATGTCTCTAGTAAAATGAAACAGCTTTTTGCTTATGACAATATAAAGCATATTACAGGTACACCACACAATCCTACAGAGCACATAGTGATAGAAAGATCAAATTGAACTCTAAAGGATATGCTAACAAACAGAAAGAGATAGTACACATCCCACAAGTAGATTTCTTAATGCTTTATTAACTTTAAATCTTCTAAATTCCTATTAACTTTAAATCTTCTAAATTCCTATGAGCAAGAAACAACAGCTACAGAGAGACATTGGATAATAGAAAACATTATGGAATTAAATCAGCCTGTATACGTTAAAGATGTGTTGACCTCAGAGTGGAAACTGGTACATGTCTTACATTGAAGACAGGTTTTGCTTTTATTTCCACAGGAGAAGAAAAGCTATGGGTATAATCAAAATAGATTAAGATTAGATTTAAACAAGAGAGACCTCTTGATTTAAAAAGGTGATAGTTCAACAACCAGGGTGATAATTCAATCTAAACTAACTTGCATGACTAACAACTGCTTCTCATTTGACCAAAAATAACTTGTTAAAAGGGAACTTCCCCATAGTAAGGGTTGGCAGGGTTTTCTTTTAGTCTTTCAGGAGAATAAGAGTATATAGCTAAGGAATCTAGGAATCTGAAGACTACTGCACAAATGATACATCTTAAGAAAAAGGACAAATCATCCAAAAAATGTCTCCAGAGAAAGAGTAAATTGTCCTATTGGCATATCATGTTTCCAAAAGGATAAACATTCATAAATCTCCCAAATCTTTGTTTCTGCTATTCTCTGCAGACATAAAATGCAAATGGTCTTTTTGTAGTACCAGTCCAATTAAAAATTAAAGCTGTCAGGCCGGGCCGTGGTGGTGCACGCCTTTAATCCCAGCACTTGGGAGGCAGAGGCAGGCGGATCTCTGAGTTCGAGGCCAGCCTGGTCTACAAGAGCTAGTTTCAGGACAGGCTCTAGAAACTACAGGGAAACCCTGTCTCGAAAAACCAAAAAAAAAAAAAAATTAAAGCTGTCCTTGGAGTTGGAGTGTGGCAGTTTCCTTCTCTAAACCTAAGTATGCTTGTTAAAGTAAAATTGAAAATACATGTCTCATGTCAGAGATTCTACCTGATATAGGGAAAAAGAAAAACAAAAAATAAACGGCTATTTTATTGCCACTTTTCTTATAATCCATTGGTTTTATTTTGACTCTTTAACAGCTTTCTTAAAGTATAAATATTATCTTAAAAGTCATAAGATATATATATCTATCTTATAACTTTTATAAGATTATATATATATATATATATATGGATAGATAGATAGATGATAGATAGATAGATAGATGATAGATAGATAGATAGATAGATAGTGCCATGACATTAATGGTCATAAGAGTACTAACTAATTCTAGAAAAAAGCTTCACCTAGCTTCTTTTTTAAAATTTATTTATTTATTAAACATTTCCACCTCCTCCCCTCCTCCCATTTCCTTCCCCCTCCCCCTCCCCCTTGCCCTCCTGCTCCCTCTCAGTCCTAAGAGAAGTCAGGGTGCCCTGCCCTGTGAGATGTCCAAGGCCCTCCCCTCTCCATCCAGGTCTAGGAAGGTGTGCATCCAAACAGACTAGGCTCCCAAAAAGCCAGTCCATGCAGTAGAAACAAAACCCAGTGACATTATCATTGGCTTCTCAGTCAGCCCTCATTGTCAGACACATTTAAGAGTCCGGTTTGATCACATGTTCATTCAGTGCCAGTCCAACTGACCTTGGTGAGCTCCCATTAGATCAGTCCCACCGTCTCTGTGGGTCCATGCACCCTTTGTACATGATTTCAGGTTTGATTCTCTGTCTGGTAACTGGAAAATAAGTTTTTAACTCTGGATTAAGTATGATCCTTTAACATCTTTGAGATCTGCTGGATATGTCATTTAAAATATTTAAGCCTTTTGTAATGAACCAAGACCATGCGTAGCAGTGACTTATGAAGTATCCAAAAGGAGGATGGGACCCCACAATGATTCCAGAGGGACTATGATAATGCCACTAAGCTGACAATCATCACCTAAAGATTGACTTTGCTCTACAAACTGCTGAGGACAATTTTGAGGTAGCTAGCTGACATGATCCCACCTCAGACTACTCTAGTCAGGACTTGAGACAAGCCTTGCACTTTCTTATTATGCAGAGACTAGACAAAAAAAATGGTGCAGCTACCTCTTCTAGGACTTGACAATTCACCTAAATTTTTCTTTTCAGGATTCCCTAAGATTTTGTCACACCCAGACAGTAGGAAGTAAATTTAAGAACATGACAATCATCTTCCAAAGAGGTTGTATGGCTGGCTTTTGGTCTTTCACTGAGATTTCATTGAGATAGATATTTGTTATTGTTTAGGGGAATTGGTTACAAATTGTTGTTGATAATGGTCAGGAAAAAAGATGAATAAAAATTTAAATTCTAGGTTCTCACTTTGAAAAGAGAAAAGGGATATATATATATATATATATATATATATATATATGAATATAAAGATAGGTTATTGAGTTTACTCTGAAAAGAAAAGGGGGATACAAAAAGAGGAAATCTATTACATCTATTACAACTGAACTTGTAGTAATATTAGGAATGTTTTTAAGGTCAAACAGAGACAATATTTTAGTTAGACAGGTCATCTTCTAACACTTCAGTGATCTTCAGAATACAGCATTTAAGATGTTTTAATAATATAGGTACTTTTTATTTATGACAATGAGACATGCCTGCCCCTGGCAGCACCAATCTACTTCAGAGAAGATAATGGGCATCAAAGAAACTCCATGTGGTGTTAACTTTCTTTGTATTAAAAGTAAGTCAATGGGCAAGAAAATTCCCTTTTGTCAACTGCTAAAGGTATGCTGTACAAATTAGACAAGCAGGAAACATAAGAAAATGATTGCTGAACTTTGCCAAGACAAAAAGCCTCAGTATCAATCTAAACACACTGAACCTGATAGAAGAGAAAGTGGGAAGAAGTCTACAACACATGGGCACAGGAGACCACTTCCTATGTATATAACCCAAGTAGCACAGACAATAAAGGCAATGTAGTGAGGGCAGCGGGCTGTGTTCCCACTGCCATGTTGGGTGCCATTCTGTAGTGATGAGCTGTGGCCAGGCCTGCTTATTGTCCTGCCTGGCTCCAGAATGGTTAGTTTTACACCTGAAATAACAATACACAAACAGTATTCATTTAAACACTGCCTGGCCCATTAGTTCCAGCCTCTTACTCACATCTTGATTAACCCATATCTAATAATCTGTGTAGCACCACAAAGTGGTGCCTTACAGGGAAGATTCTAGCATACGTCCATCTTGGACCAAAGCTTCATTGCATCTGACCCAGAGAGGAGAGGCATGGTGATCTGACTGAGCCATCTACCTCATTTCCTTCTTCCGGTTCTGTCTACTCCACCCACCTAAGGGCTGGCCAAGGCAGTTTCTTTATTAATGAATGAAATCAAAACAAACAGAAGACTCTCCCACATCAGGGCAATATTGAATAAATGGGACTTCCTAAAACTGAGAAGCTTCTGTAAAGCAAAGGATACTGCCATTAAGACAAAAAGGCAACCTACTGACTAGGAGAAAATCTTCACCAACCCTGCAACAGACAAAGGTCTGATCTCCAAAATATATAAAGAACTCAAGATACTTGACTTTAAAATGCTAATTAACCCAATTAAAAATGGGACAATGGTACCGGGTTTTGATCCTACTGCATGTACTGGCTTTGGGGGTAGGGGGCTAGCCTGTTTGGATGCTCACCTTCCTAGACCTGGATGGAGGGGGAGGACCTTGGACTTCCCACAGGGCAGGGAACCCTTACTGCTCATTGGACTGGAGAGAGAGGGGGAGGGGAGTGGGGGAAGAGGGAAATGGGAGGCAGGGAGGAGGCAGAAATTTTTAATAATAATAATAATAATGATGATGATGATGATGATGATAATGATAATAATAATAATAATAATAATAATAATAATAATGATAGTCATTGAACTGAGAATTCTCAACAGAAGAAGTTCAAATGGCCAAAAGATACTTAAGGTCATGCTCAACCTCCTTAGCTATCAGGGAAATGCAAATCAAAACAACTTTGAGATTCCATCTTACACCTGTCAGAATGGCTAAAATCAAAAACACCAATTATAGCCTTTGCTGGAGAGGATGTGGAGTAACAGGAACACTCACCCATTGCTGGTGGGAATGCAAATTTGTGCAACCACTTTGGAAAGCAGTGTGGCGGTTTCTCAGGAAATTTGGCATCAACCTACCTCAGGATCCAACAATACCACTCTTGGGAATATACCCAAGAGATGCCCCATCATACTACAAAAGCATTTGTTCAACTATGTTCATAGCAGCATTATTTGTAATAGCCAGAACCTGGAAACAACCTAGATGCCCCCCAATGGAAGAATGGATAAAGAAAGTATGGAATATGTATGTATTAGAGTACTACTCAGCAGTAAAAAATCAATGACATCTTGAATTTTGCATGCAAATGGATGGAAATAGAAAACACCATCCTGAGTGAGGTAACCCAGACCCAAAAAGATGAATATGGTATATACTCACTCATAAGTGGATTCTAGCTATAATAAAGGACATTGAACCTATAATTCGTGATCCTGGAGAAGCTAAATAAGAAGGTGAACCCAAAGAAAAACATATAGTTATCCTCCTGGATATTGGAAGTAGACAAGATTGCCAGACAAAAATTGGGAACTTGAGAGTGAGGGTGGAGGGGGGTAATGGGAGATGCGGAGAGAAAAGTGAGAAGGGGAGGATGGGGAGATCTTGGGGAAATAGGACAGTTGGGATGGAGGAAGGGTGGATATGGGAGCAAGGAAGTATATATCTTAATTAAGGGAGCCATTTTAGGGCTGGCAAGAGACGGGACTCTAGAGGGGTTTCCAGGTGTCCAAAGAGATGTCCCCAGCTAGTTCCTTGGGCAGCTGAGGAGAGGGAGCCAGAAATGGCCCTATTCTATAGCCATACTGATGAATATCTTGCATATCACCATAGAAACTTCATCTGGCAATGCATGGAGATAGAGATAGAGACCCACATTGGAGCACTGGACTGAGCTCCCAAGGCCCAGATGAAGAGCAGAAGGAGGGAGAACATGAGCAAGGAAGTCAGGACGGTGAGGAGTGTGTCCACCCACTGAGACAGTGGGGCTGATCTAATGGGAACTCACCAAGGCCAGCTAGACTGGGACTGATGGAGCATGTGATCAAACCGGACTCTCTGAACATGGCTTACATGGAGGGCTGACTGAGAAGACATGGACAATGTCACTGGGTTTTGATCCTACTGCATGTACTGGCTTTGTGGGAGCCTAGTCTCTTTGGATGCTCACCTTCCTAGACCTGGATGGAGGGCGGAGGACCTTGGACTTTCCACAGGGCAGGGAGCACTGACTGCTCTTTGGTCTGAAGAGGGAGGGGGAGGGAGACTGGGGGGAGGGGGAGGGAAATGGGAGAAGGGGAGTATGTGGAAATTTTTAATAAATAAGTAAATAAATACTAAAAAAAGAAAATAAAAATCTTAAAATATTCCAAAAAAGATATGATAGATAATGGAGCATTTTCTCTGGATCTGTCAATTGCTAATGGACTAGACTTTGCTGATGTATTTAGTGCTGTGTATATTGTACTTAGTTTTTGTACTTATTGTATACAATTTTTCTTATATATAACCTTTTTATTATTTTAGACATAAAAGAGGAATGTGATAAAATCTTTTTTATACTCTAACAAATAAAGTTCACCTGGAGATCAAAATGAGGCTAGCAACTAGTTAAGCATAGGGGCCAAGAAGTGATGGCACAAACCCTTAATCCCAGCACTTTGGGTCTCATGCCTTTGGTCCCAGTACATGGAAGGCATACCCCTTTAATTCCACTACTAGGAAGTGTAGTGTGAAGCTGCGGGGCTGTGTCCCGCCACCCGGCCGCCAGCTAGCTTTACACCCGAAATAATTACACGGAAACTGTATTCTTTTAAAACACTGCCTGGCCCATTTTCTGTAGCCTCTTATTGGTTAATTCTCACATCTTCCTTTAACCCATATTTAGTAATCTGGGTAGCACCACGAGGTGTGGCTTACCAGGAGAGATCTTAACCTGCGTCCATCTCGGAGAGGAGCAGCATGGAGACTCCCTATGGAGGCTGCCTGAAGCGTCTCCCCAAGTCTACTTCCTTGTTCCCACAATTCTGTTCTGTCTACTCCACCTACCTAATTTTTTGTCTCTTAAAGGGCCAAGGCAGTTTTCTTTATTAATTAACCAATGAAAGAAACATAGACAGATAACTCTCCTCCATCAAGGAAGGAGGTAACAGGAAGTGATATAGCTGGGCAGAGAGAGAAATATACGGCAGTCAAGAGACAAGAGACAGGAGACAAGAGACAAGAGCTTACCTCTGTTTTGGTTGAGAAGTTGAGCAGGTAAGAGGTGTCTGTGGCTTGCTCCTTTGTCTCTCTGATTTTTCAGCATTTACCCTGATACCTGATTCCAGGCTTTTATTATTAAGACCAATTAGAATTCATGATACAGTAAGCTTTACAGTGTTTCTTTTGTTGTTGATATCCAACTTTATCTGTGGTGTTTTAAAAGAAGCAAGGTATTATTTCAATTTACTTGTACCTATTGAGACTTACTCTATGTATGTATGTAAATTTTATGTGGCCAGTTTTGGAGATAGATTCATGAGGTGATAAGAAGAAGGTATATTCTTTCGTGTTTGTGTAAAACATTCTGAAAATATTTTAGGTCCATTTTGTTTATAACCTGAGTTAGCTACAGTGTTTCTCTGTTTTAGTTTTTTGTTTGGATGCCTTTTTTTGTTTCCAGTTTATTTATTTTTTATTAAAAATTGCCATCTCCTCCCCTCCTCCTCTCCCTTCCCTCCCCTCCCCTCCAGCCATACCCCCACTCCCTCCCTCTCCAGGCCAAAGAGCCATCAGGGTTCTCTACACTATGTTGAGTCCAAGGTCCTCCCAACTCCCTCCAGGTCCAGGAAGGTGAGCAACCAAACTGACAAGGCTCACACAGAGCCCGTCCAGCAGCATTATTTGTAATAGCCAGAACCTGGAAACAACCTAGATGCCCTTCAGTGGAAGAATGGTTGAAGAAAGTGTGGAATATATACATATTAGAGTACTACTCGGCGGTAAAAAACAATGACATCTTGAATTTTGCATGCAAATGGAGGGAAATAGAAAACACCATCCTGAGTGAGGTAACCCAGGCCCAAAAAGATGAACATGGGATGTACTCACTCATAATTGGGTTCTAGCCATAAATAAAGGACATCGAGCCTATAATTTGGATGCCTTTTTATGGGCATAAGTGGGTTACTGAAATCTCCCATTTTCAGTGTCTGAGATCAATGTGATTTAAGCTGCAGTAATTTTTTTCTGTTCTTGGGTGTTCATGCTTTTGGTGCAAAGTTGTTAAGAATTGCAATACCTTTATGAGGAATTTTTTCTTTGATGCATTTGTAGTGTTCTTCCCTATCACTTGTGATTAGTGTTTGTTTGATGTCTATTTTCTTAAATATTAAATTGGCTATGCTAGCTTGCCTCTTAGGTGTCTTTGCTTAGAATATATTTTGTTCCACCCTTTACCCTGAGGTTTTGTGCATTCTTGATGTTACAGTATGTTTTTTGGATGCAGCAGAAGGATGAATCCTGTTTTTAAATCCATTCTGTTAGTATGTGTCTTTTTTATTGTGAGAAATGAAAGCACTGAAGCTGAGTTTTTGATTCCTGTTATTTTCTGTTGTGGGGTATGTGTTTGTGTGTGTGTATGTTTCCTTCTCTTTGTTTGTTGGACAGGTGTTATTTATTCCTTGTGCGTTTTTTGGGTGTAGTTATCCTCTTTAGGTTGGAATTTTCCTTCTCTAGGTTGGTTTTCTAGAGAGATAATGCATAAATATTGTTTACCATGAATTATCGTAGTTTCTACATCTATGTTGATTGAAAGTTTTTCTCAGTACAGTATTCTAGCTTGGCATCTGTGGCATCTCATTATTTTTTATTTTTATTTTTATTTTTTTAATTAAAAATTTCGGCCTCCTCCCCACCTCCCACTTCCCTCCCTCTCCCCCCACTACCCTCCCTCTCCCTCTCCAGCCCGAAGAGCTGTAACGGTTCCCTGCCCTGTGGGAAGTCCATGGTCCTCCCCTGTCCATCCAGGTCTAGGAAGTGGGCATCCACACAGGCTAGGCCCCTCCAAAACCAGTACATGCAGTAGCCTCAAAACCCAGTGCTATTGTCCTTGGCTTCTCAGTAGGCCTCATTGTCCTCCATGTTCTGGGAGTCTGGTTTTATCCCATGCTTTTTCAGTCCTAGTCCAGCTGGCCTTGGTGAGCTCCCATTAGATCAGCCCCACCAACTCAGTGTGTGGGTGCACTCCTCGCGCTCCTGACTTCCTTGCTCATGTTCTCCCTCCTTCTGCTCTTCCTTTGGACCTTGGCAGCTCAGTCCAGTGCTCTAATTTGCCCAAGTCTTTCCGAATTTTAGAGTCTCCATTCAGAATTCAGTTATAATTATAATAGGTCGGCCCTTATATGTTACTTGGTCTTTTTCCCTTGGAGCTTTTAACATACTTTTTGTTTTGTACTTTTTGTAATTTGATTATTGTGTGTTATAGGGACTTCCCCCCCGATCTAATCTATTGTGTACTCTGTATACTTATTGTATCCCAATAGACATCTTCTTTAAGTTAGTAAAATTTTCTTCTATGATTGTACTAGAAAATTTTTTCTTTGCTTTTGATCTACCCATGTTTATTCTCCTCCCTCTATTCCTGTTATAGTTAAGTTTGGATTTTTTTAGAATATCCCAGATTTTCTGGATGGTTAGTGCCAGATTTGTTTTAGACTTAACATTTTTTAGCTGTCATCTTCTATTTAACGTCATCATATATCTTATGTTCAACTTCTGAGATATTTTTCTTCCGTATCTTGTACTCCTGTTGGTTAGACTTGTCTCTGAGTTTTCGGTTTTGGTCCCAAGTTTTTCACTTCCAGATTTTCTTCAGTTTTCTTTGTTGATTCTATTTCCACTTTTGGGTCTATTTTATTCACACTTTTCCCACTATGGTCTCAACTGAATTCGTTAAGAGATTTATTCATTCCCTCTTTAAGGACCTCTATTATATCTATAAAGTCTATTTTATGGTCTTTGTTGTATGCTTTAGTTATGTTGAATTCTCAGGGCCTATTGTGGTAGGGTTGTTGAGTTGTAGTGGAAACAGTTATTTTTTTATAGTTTTTAAATTTTTTCTTTGGTCTAAGCATCTGGGTTTGAAAAGATTGTAATTCTAGGTACGGATTTCTGGTCTTGTCTTGGTTGGATAGATGTTCTGTTCCATGGTTTCTGCTGCCATCCCCTGTACTTAGGAGAGTGTGGTATTAGTGTTTGGCCTGGTATGGAGTTCTTCTAGTTGAGATTAGAGGGTAAAATGTCAAAACCTTTCTATTATATGAACACCAATATGCCAATATTTTTGAATCTATTATTGTCTATTACTGGATCCATCAGAGTTTGGTGACTCTGGAGGACACACCATCATAGTTCAAAGGGTTTGTGAATTATTATTTGTGAGATACGTGACACTGATGGGCTGTGCTTTTTGATGACTTTCAAATAATAACTTTAAACCATGTTTCATTAGTAAAGCCCAGAACAAGTGTGTATGGTGATGTAATAATTACCTCTTAGTGTTTCCTGTCACCTTCAGTTCTTTATCTACTCTTAGTATTTATTTTCATGCTGTATCAGTGTCCATGATACAGTCATGGATGTTCATATGAAATGCTAGTTTTGCAAATATGTAAGAATAATCCATTTTACAGTGCAATCCTTCACTGGAAAAATGATGACAGTTTTATTGAATTAGATACATAAAATAGTTTATAGTCAGAGGACATTGGAGGGCAAATCTCTACTAGGGGTGATTATTCTTGCATGATGTGCCACACACATCAAGGAAATAAAATAATGGGATTGTAGGAACAGTTAAAACGATAAATGAGTGTTCCAAAGCCATTGTGGGTTACTTTTCTTTGCTTCATTCTGGAGTGCCACACTTAAAATTATGTATTAGGGGTAGGTGACAAGAAAGGAATACCTTGTGCTATAGGAATTAGCTTTTGTTCCTTGGAAAGCCATTTCTTGTACTCTGTGGCCACAGATCAATTTAGATGATGCTTTTCATCAAGTCTGCACAATTTATTGCCTTTACCTAAGTGGACTTCAGACCCTGATGTCAACAGATCCATCTGTCATTGGTGTATCAGCCATATTTCAGTTTGATAAGCCCTTCACTGAAAACAGCTTTATTCTAGGTATGATTACAACTACATCCTATAATTACTAAGCAATAAGAAACTAAGAATATCTTTGCTTTAATTGGATCATCAAGAATTTATTCTCAGTTTTATTTTACATAAGGGAATGGGGAGGATAAAGTGTTAGGAACCTCTGAACAGGGCTGAGATGTATGCATAACTCAGGTGGCTTGTTCAGCCATTGCTTTCATTGGGGGCAAATGAGCTGAGACTTTACCCACTAGGCCCATCTATCTATCTATCTATCTATCTATCTATCTATCTATCTATCTATCTATCTATCTATCTATCTATCATCTATCTATCTATCATCTATCTATCTATCTATCTATCTCTCTGTTTATCTATCTATCAATCAGTCTGTCTATCTATCTATCTATCTATCGTCTATCTATCTATCTATCTATCTATCTATCTATCATCTATCTATCATCTTTCTATCTATCTATCATCTATCTATCATCTATCTATCTATCTATCTATCATCATCCTTTCTCATTTTAAATGTCCATCCCAGTTCCCACCCTCTCCCCTTATCCCACTCCCCCTACCTTCCCCTTACCCCTCCATCCACTCCTCAGAGAGGGTAAGGCTTCCCATAGGGAGTCAACAAAGTCCGGCATATCACTTTGAGGCATGACAAAGCTCTTGCCATCACATCTAGGCTGAGCAATGTAACCCTCCAAAGAAAATGGGCAGGAAAAAGACAGTTCAAGCACTAGGGATAAATCCTGGTCCCACTGCTGGTGGCCACACAGACTGCCCCGGCCACATATTCAGAATGCCTCCTACTAAGCCAATTTAAAACATGTTTTCTCCCCTTGTGTCAGTGGAAAAATCTGAGAGCATGCTAATAATTGTTAGACAGTTAAGGTGCATTTGAAGCACTTGCCATCATTTGGCACTAATTTAGTTCATTCTTCATCCTTCCCCTGACATACTTGAGCATCACAGTCATCTGATCCAAGTTACATCCATGCTCTTCAACAGCAGCTCTGTTGTACTGCAGTGATGGTCAGAGGAGCTCTATTTTCACCAATAGGAAATGTTCTATTGTCTTGAGGGACATTCACTAATCAGAAGGACTAATTCCTATGGTTTCAAGCTTCATTGTTGTCTTCTATTTTGGACTCTTTCAATCAGCACACCAGGATCCTGTAGCTGTTGTCTATTTACACAACTTAAAAAAACTCTAGGTATATCATTCCTGACTCAGGCACACTATCCAGCATGTCACCTCCACTCTCCTTCTTCTCACCTCTCTTGTAAGTTTTATTATTCGTCACTAAACTAATAACTTGTTTTGACCTTGTCTCAAGCATTATTGCATTACTGTTCACATGCAACTTTCATAGGTTACCTTTCACAAATCAGACTCTATCATCAAACTCTAATGGCTTTTCCTTTATCCTAGAATGAAACCCAATTCTTTTGTCTACTCAATAAAAATCTAACTTGGCCCTTGCCTTTTTCTCAGTCATTGCCTCTAGTGCACTTCCATGAATGGCTTGCATCTAAACCATTGTTTCAACTGTTCTCATTATTTTTCTGTCTCTTGAATCTTCCAGGATATTTCCCTATTTAACTTGCCATTTGACTGTGTTTATTTTTTTTCATATTCTAATTTTTGAGTGATGTCATCTCTTCATCTATCCATTTCATCTCAATATAGCCATTCTCCATAAAATTCAGCTCATTTCCCCAGAAACTAAAAGCAGTAACCCACAAACTTTCTTTGTTATTACAGAGAGCTTTATGAAACCCTTAGTATGCATTTTGAAAGCTACATAAACACGATTCCAGTATCTATACAAGACAGGGCATAATTTACAAATATTTTCCTATGCACTACATGGTCCAATCCATATCAACACATGTCTTCATTCAATTTTATCAATTTTATTTTAATTAGTACCATGCTTTCTGAAAAAAATAATTTTATCTGATCATTGTTTGATACCCTTCTGTTCCAGTTAATTATTCAACTATTACTGATTACTGTCTAAATATTAAAGTTTTAGTTGATGTTAGGACTAAGAGCAAGTATTATGCAGATAAGTTAAATTTAGAGTATTTCTTCCAGAAGGTTAAAATCTAGGGAGGAAATATTTCTTCTCTGGGAATAAGCATCTCAAAATGCAACCAATGAAGGTGATTTATCTTTTAATTGATTAATTACTTTATCTATTTTAATAAAAATACAGGTCTGTGTTCATATGCTTTCTTATAGTGAGAAAACAAATATAGTTTAAAATAGATAGTGAGAAAACACATATATAAAGATGAAATAGTATGGCTGTAGAGACATCTTAGATGTTAGATCACACTGCTCTTGCAGAGGACCTGAATTTGATTGTGAGCATTCACTTCTTGTAGTTCACAACTGTGTGTAACTCCAGCCCCAAGGTAAACCACACCTCTGGACTCTACAGACCCCTGTGCTCATATGCATATGCTTCCCACTGCCACACACACCTAATTTAGAAAAGGAATGTAATATAGTAACAGGAATATCAGATATTGATTTTTTCATCAAAATACTCTGAATTAATATATACAAAATATGCATTAGACTCACCATAATTTGCATAATTTATGTAATTTTTTCAAAAAAGGTAGTTTGTTTAATATAATTGCATTGTATGCTGGCTTTTCAACAAGTTAAATATTAGATAAATCTCTTTGAGAACATCTGCCCTTATTCTCCGTATAAATAGTTTTCCAGCCATGAGTTTTCCAAAGAGGATCCTATGTCTCAAACTTGGCAGAGCATTTAGAACTTCTCTGGTGCATCACCCATATCACTATGATAAGAACAATGTAGTTTAAGAATGACAACAAATGCTGGAAGATCACAGAGTGATTTATGGATTAGGTTGTTTAATATGTCCTTTATATTGTGACTTACTTCTCTGCATCCTCTAAATGCTAATAAATAGGACTGGAGAGATAGTTCAGAGGCTTTGAGCATTGGTTGCTTTTCCAGAAAAACTCAGTTCAATTCCCAAGACTCTCATGGTGTCTCACAATAGTCTGTGACTATAGTTTCAAGCACCCTTGTAGCCTCCTTGGTCACCAGGCATGCATGCGATATTCACATGTACAAGCAGGCAAATAATTACAAAATAAAAATATAAATTGTCAAAATTATTTCTAATAGAATTCACCTTACAAAATATATTCACAAAATGATTAAGTCTTCAATCAATATCCTAGTGATTATCAAAATCTTTTAAACAGAGTGAATTTTAAATAATTCCCAATGTTGTGTGTGTCCTTCTTTCATTCCTTCATGATATATATCAAGATGCTCCATTATATTTCCTTTTAATTAGATTATCATCCTTTGTCTTAAGACATTAAGCTTCATAAAACATGGTACAATATGGTGGCCCACTCAGTTCCTTTAGAAATTGATGGAAGACAGCTCCTTGAGAATTTTTTTAGAGAAGTTTAAATTGTTTATCTAAAGCCAACTATGGAGTTTATAAGATCAGAATTGACTTAAACATTACTGAATGGATCTATGTAAATTTGGTGATTTAAAAATGGAAGTAAATATAGATTTTTCACTGTAATGCTACTATAAGCCTGTTAAAGTCTGTTTATATAATATTAAGAAACTAGAAGAAACAAAACAAAAAAGTTATTTATAGAATCACTTCTAACTAATATTACTGAAATTCAGTATTTTTGAAAAGATTTATTTATTTAATTTTTGAGATTATAATTGCATCGCACTTCCCATTTCTACCTATGAACCCTCCAATGTACACATCTCCTTCAAATTCATGGCCTCTTTTTATTAATTTTTATTGCATATATTATATATATGGTATATATCACACATATACATAATATAATACATCATATACATCAATGAAGCATGATTAATAAAACTCAGAGAGAAAAATTGGGGTTTAACCTGAAGATCTGAAAAGCAAAATAGCCAGCCACTGGCTCTTACCTTGACCTCAGTCTGAAATGGCGATCCTGCATTCCGAAATCTCAGAATAAGATTGTTTGATAGTTATCACTTCAAGTCTTATATTTCTCTCTAGGGCTGGTATTAAAGGCATGCACCACATGATTTCTAAGGCAACTAGTGTGGCTACTTGGATTAAAGGCGTGTGTTACCATAACCTGGTCTGTGAGATGATCTTTGGGACTGTTTTACTCTCAGATCTTCAGTCAGTATTCGGTTATTAAAATACAATTGAAATGCCACTACACATCATATATACACATAATGGTAAATCTTGATATGTGGCATGTAATCTATGTATATTTTCAGGGGTAACCATTTGGCACTGGACAAACTGGAAGGCTAGCTTTCTTACTTCCGGCTCTCTTCATTTGCCTTTTTACTTTGTATTGGGTTGAAGTATAATCGACTTCTTTTTTTTTTTTTTTCTTTACCCACTTTGACATGTCCATTAGTATAGTTCTTGTTCAGCTCACAATTGGACAGAAGCATTATATATATGCTTGTCTTGGCCTAATCTATGTACCTCTATGTACCATGTATATGCCTAGTGCTGTTAGAGCACATAAAAAGGCTTAGGAGCCCCTTGAATACAAGTTACAGACAGCTGTGTGCAACCATGTGGTTACTGGGAGCCAAACCCAGGTCCTTGGAAAGAGTATTAAGTGCTTTTAACAGCTCAGCCATCTCACTAGACACAAATTTTTTTGTTTTGACACAAGTCATGCTCAAGTTTTGAGTAATGGTCCAGATGGTAGTGTAGACATCATTTCACCAGTTTTCATATAATGGATTGCTTTTTATTAGCATCTATTTTCCCTTTATTACAAATTTTCACCTCCTCCCCTCCTCCCATTTCCCTCCCCCTCCTCCATTTCCCCTTCCCCTCCCTCTCCAGTCCAAAGAGCAGTCAGGGTTCCCTGCCATGTGGGAAGTCCTCCCCCACCTCCATCCAGGTCTAGGAAGGTGAGCATCCAAACAGACTAGGCTCCCACAAAGCCAGTACATGCAGTAGGATCAAAACCCAGTGCCGTTGTCCTTGGCTTCTCAGTCAGCCCTCCATGTAAACCACGTTCAGAGAGTCCGGTTTGATCACATGCTCCATCAGTCCCAGTCAAGCTGGCCTTGGTGAGTTCCCATTGGATCGGCCCCACCGTCACAGTGGGTGGGGGCACCCCGGCAGACCTGACTTCCTTGGTCATGTTCTCTCTTTTTCTGTTCCTCATTTGGACCTTGGGAGCTCAGTCCAGTGCTCCAAATGTGGGTCTCTATCTCTATCTCCATCCATCGCCAGATGAAGTTTCTATGGTAATATGCAAGATATTCATCAGAGTGGCTATAGTACAGGGCCAGTTCAGGCGCCCTCTCCTCAGCTGCTCAAGCAACAAGCTGGGGACATCTCCTTGGACACCTGGGAACCCCTCTAGAGTCCCGTCTCTTGCCAACCCTCAAATGGCTCCCTTAATTAAGATATATACTTCCCTGCTCCCATATCCACTCCTCCTCCATCCCAACTGTCCCATTTCCCCAAGCTTTCTCCATCCTCCCCTTCTCACGTCTCTCTTCCCATCTCCCCTTACTCCCATCCCACCCCCACTCCCAAGCTCTCCATTTTTGCCTGGAAATCTTGTCTACTTCCAATATCCAGGAGGATAACTACATGCTTTTTTTTGGGGGGGGTCACCTTCCTATTTAGCTTCCCTAGGATCATGAATTATAGACTCAATGTCTTTATTTATGGCTAGAATCCACTAATGAGTGAGTTAACCCAGACCCAAAAAGATGAATATGGTTTATTAGCATCTTAAATTGATGTTAGGGGGCTTGGATATTTGGAATTTAGAAGTATCATTACTAACAGCTGGCCTCTTCTAAATTTTCTACTTTTTTCCCAGAAAAGTTCATTCAGAAGTAATACAATTCAGTAGTAATTCAAATACGTAAAGAAGAAAAGAGGAAAATTTCAGATGTTGTGTGATTTCTGATGACTGGCATCCTGTGATATGCATGAGCTGTCTCTTTTTCCAGTATATAGGACTGTTCTGTAAAATAAAAAGTGGATTTTTTTCTGGCCTCTAATTAAATACTCCAATTTTAGTAAATAAGTCATTGTAACTGTTTTTGTCATCTTTTACTTATTTTTCTGTTTCTGTGCTCAAAATCTTATCTTACAAAATTGTAGGATTCTACATACCCTTTCCTGTGTAGAAGCTTTGCTTTATTTCCACCAATAACCCTTAGGGATGCTGATCAAATTTCATTATACTGGAAACCTCATGGCCTAAGGTTTAAATTAATCTTTCATTTATTAAATCATTCATGCACAAATGCATTCACATTTATTCATTTGCATATAAATTTCTGCATCTGTTCATAATTCCTCTGGAAGCATGCTAACGACTTTCATATACCTGTAACCAAACTTACTCCTAGCCACACACCGGTGGGTAAAACATGGGTTTTGCCCATTTTGCAAGGCAGAGAGGTATATAATGAATTTGTCTTTACTGACGTCTACCCTCTAACAACATGGATCCATTGGGGAAGTACCTCATTGTGTTCTCACTGCACATATGTATATAATATTTTGTTTTGGTTAATTTGAGGTGTCATATATCTGCAATCCCAATGCCTGGGAATTGGTGGCAGAAGGATCAGGAATTCAAGGCCACCCTTAAGTATATAGCCAGTTTATGTAAGACCATGCTTCCAAAAACAAAAAAGCAACACTACTTCATTGCTGAAATGTGGTTTTCCATGTGACTGAAAACTCCCCTCCCTAAGATCTATATGAAACATCAATCAAAGAAACCAAAAAGCAACACAATATAGCAGAACATGCCTAGTCATCATCAGTAGTATACCAGGAATTTAAGGATTAAGAACACTTTGATATCATCACTTCAGCAATCCTGAACATGTCATCTATCAAAAAGACTAGATACTATCACCAAATAATGCTAAAAAGTCCCATTACTTAGCAGCTAAGAAGAAACTGTAAGTTTTAGAACCTTTTCATCTTGTTTTTGCTTGCTGAAAAGCTGACAGTGAGCTCTCAAGATTAAATGCGAAATCAGAAACCAATCAGATGAGTTTCTCTTAAGTTTCATGTAAGACCCCTATACTGGATAACCTCAAATATTCTGAGCAGAAAAGCCAAACATGTCTTTCATGGACTCAGAAAAGGAGGCAACACTATTATGAATGAACAGGAGAATGACTCACTAATCCACAGCTAGAAGATGAGACGTCTTCGTGCATAGCTGTTGACTACCTGAATTTCTAGGGGATTCACAGTTCTCCCTTTGACACAGTAGAGGCTTCACAACTTGTTTCTCATTAGTGAATCCAGCTACTACACCCATTTTTGAACCTGATATGTGTGTCTGTAAACTTGATTCAGGAGTTTTCCGGATCTCATATGTATGGTTAATTTAGGACATTGAGACATCGATGCACTCTGCTATGTGGACCAGTAGGCAAGAGTTACTGGAAGTAAATAGCTTGAGGAAACATAAGAACATCAACACCAAGCTGAAAACATACACAGATATAGATGAAATTTTCATTTCTTGTTATTTGGGAGGTAAAATTGCTTCCTCAGATTCTGGCTTATTTGAACAATTAGAAACCCCAAGAACTAAACTATAAATGCCTGAGTTCATTTCTGACAAACTGCTTCCTTAGCAGTCTAATTTCTGCATGCAAATCATTTACTTACTTTAAATTGAGCTGAATGTGACAGGAATAATTCACAGCATGATTCAGACATGTTTACTCATTTCAAGGACTAAAAGGTGACCAAACGTTGGTTTATTAATAATGTGGTTGTCGAAGAGGGACTGGAGAGATGTCTCAGAGATTCAGAGTACTTGCTGTTCTTGCGGAGGGTGTAGTTTGTTTTCTAGCATCCACATAGTGGCTCATAAATGTATATAACTCCAGTTCTAGGAGAATAGTGCCTTTTCTGATCTCTATAGGTTCAAGAATTCATACAGTATGCATACACACACCCAGGTACATAAAATAAATTAAAAATCAAGAGTTATATGGAAGGTACTGCATGCTATGTTTATGGTAATTAAAAATAACCACTATCAAAAATGTACAAATACTGTTTTGGTGGTTTGAATAAGGTTGTTTCTAACAGGCTCATAGATTTGAATGCTTGATCACGAGAGAGTGGCACAATCAGGAGGCATGGTCTTGTTGGATTAAGTGTGTCACAGGGGAGCAGACATTGAGATTTTCAAAGCTCCAGGCAGGCTTATTGTCTCTCTCTTTTTACTGTCTGCCTGTCCAGATGTAGAATTCTCACCTTTTTCTCCAGCACCCTGTCTGCCTACATGCAACCATGCTTCCTGTTTTGATGATAATAGACAAACCACTGAGCCTTTAAACCAACTGAAATTAAATGTCTTCCTTTATATGTAGAAGGAGCGGCAGGGCTGTGTCCCGCCTCCCGGCTAGCTTTACACCCGAAATAATTGCACAGAAACTGTATTCTTTTAAACACTGCCTGGCCCATTAGTTTCAGCCTCTTATTGCCTAATTAACCCATATTTAGTAATCCATGTAGTGATGGAGGATTCTCATTGGCTAATAAACAAATTGCCTTGGCCAGCCCTTAGGTGGGTGGAGAAGACAGAACAGGAAGAAGGAAGTGAGGTAGATGGCTCAGTCAGATGCCACACCTCTCCTAAGTTAATAAATCACCATGCCTCTGCTCTCTGGGGCAGACTGCCCTGCCTCTCCTCAGGGAGAGAGATGCGATGAAGCCAGCCACCAGGTCAGACGTGCTGAATCTTTCCTGGTAAGACACCATTCGTGGTGTTACACAGATTATTAGATATGGGTTGGTCAAGATGTGAGTAAGAGGCTGAAAATAATGGGCCAGGCAGTGTTTAAAAGAATACAGTTTCCATGTAATTATTTTGGGGCATAAGCTAGCTGGTGGCTGGTGGCCAGGAGCCGGGCAGTGGGAAGCCGGCCCACAGCTCAACACTACACGTGTAGCACCACAAGGTGGTCGCTTACCAGGAGAGATCTTAACCTGCATCCATCTCGGAGAGGAGAGGCATAGCGACTCCCTATGGCGACTGCCTGAAGCGTCTGCCTTCTCTTTCTCAGAATTCTGTTCTGTTTACTCCGCCTACCTAATTTTCTGTTCTATTAAAGGGCCAAGGCAGTTTCTTTATTAACCAATGAAAGTAAAACATAGACACTTCCTCCATCATTTATAAGAGTTGCTATGGTCATGGTGTCTCTTTATAGTAATAGAAACCCTAACTAAGACCGAAGTAGGAACCAGGATGGGAATATTGATTTGTCAGACCTGACTGCACTTCTTTTGGCAGAATTTGAACTTTGGGACCTTGAAGTAGGAAAGCAGTTGAACATTTCAAGTAGGATTTAATGGGCCATCCTTGTAGGAATGGAGAAGACAGTGGAGCTGAGAGCAATGTCAATTATGATGCCTGGCTCAAGAGATGGAGAATATTTGTATGTGGCTTAGAGATCTTTCTTGTGATATTTTGACAAAGAAATAGCTGTTTTCTGCCCTTGTCCAAAAAAATTTACTTGAGGAAAAAATTGAAGAGCTTTTCATTAACAACTTTGTCAGAGGAAGTTTCAAAATTACCTAGTATTGACTGTGTTGTATGAGTGCTCACTAAAAATGAAAAGGAACAAGCTGAACAAGGAAAAATACCAAATGTATAGTCTGAGGAAAAAAGAAACACCAGGAAATGCAATATAGTCAAGTCCATTGCTGAAGGAAATTAAAAGGTTAAGGAAAAACCTAATGTAGATGGAAAAAAGGGAGTGGTAACCTCAGAAGAAGACCCTGATCAGCTAAGCTTCTAACATGTGAAAAGAAATTATAGTTTAGAGCCCAGTATGGGGACATATATCTTTAATCGGAGCACTCAGAGTCAGAGGCAGGTGACTTTCTGAGGTGAAGGCCACCCTGTTTTACAGATCTAGATCCAGGACAACCAAGTTTAAGCAGTGGAAACTATCCAAACTAGAAGGTCAATGCACATGTAATTGAATTAGGGGGCCATGTTCCAGCCTCAGCAAGCAGAAGAGCTTGGTAGCTTTGGACGTGTGGTTCTAACTTGAGACAAAGATAGAAGAGAAGGATTGAAAACTCTCCCTTCTTTTCTAAAGAAAGCTGCTGAGGACAGGCCTGTGTTAGGGGTGTCTCTACATTGAGGTCCAGAAAGGCCATTGCCTGAAGCTGTGAAGGTGAAACCTGGATTGCCTTGGAGAACGCAAAATGTTAGTGAAAGAACCCGTAAACTGCAGTAACATTTCCAACAAGGCTTGAACTAAGCACTAAAGTTCATAATGTTGGACTAGGGAGAAGTTACTTCAGACACCATTCACATGACTACAAAATTGATGTTAAGGAAAGTGGATTTTCATTCTGTTACGACAGGAAAATGGCTACGTGATAAGAGAAACATCTGTTGGGGACGACTATCCCTTTTGTGAACTGCTGGCACTCTAAGATTGGCACATGTGCTAACTACAGACATCCTGCTCTCTCAAACAAACAGGATATTCTCATGGGAACAGGCCAGCTGCAGGTTTTCGGGAGGGGGTCCTGAGGGTCTTTCAATAATAGGGTCACAGATGACGCCACCTTGTCCGTGCGAAACAGGATGTCTGTGGCCAAGCACCTAAAGTTGGAGGAAGGATAGGGAATGTAACCAAGCATCTGCTTCTGTTCACAGGCTTTTGCTTCCCCCACTTGAGTTCCCCACGTCTCCAAGGTGAACCCACCACCCTATTTGAATCCACCAATGACAACCCTGTAACCAAGCTTCTGCTTCTGTTCACACGCTTTTTGCTTCCCTACCCTATAAAAAGGGGAGTCACCTTGCCTAGAGGCGCGCAAGTCTCCCGAGTGACTTTGCCTCCTGCAGGTACCTGTGACTACCTAATAAACCTCTTGCAGTTTGCATCCCTGGTCTCCGCTTGATCCTTGGGTCTCGGGGTCTCCTCCTGAGGGAAGGTTCTCTTCGGGGGGGGTCTTTCATTAGAAATGCCAAATTCATGAAATATCTGCTAGGCTGTGCTGCTACGGGGCAGTGGAAACAACCCAAGAGAGAGAAGTGAGCTGTAGCCAATAAAACTGAAAGGAGCTGGAAATCTGAGGGTGCTTTGACATCAGACATGGAGATGCAGAATTGGGTTTGCCCAGTCTTACTTTGGTCCAGAACTTCTGTCCTCCCTTTTGGAATGGTAATGTAAATCTTGTTTCTGTTTATTCAAAGCATAGAAGAAACTGCCTGACTCTACCTTGAAGGCAAGAGCCTTTTGTGCTGTATTACTAAAAATAAAGGTTTCCATTTACTGTAAGGAATGAGTGATTGTTTTTAAGCCTGTTTCTTGAAGCCTGGCCTGCCCCACCCCATGTTTTTGAGAACACTGTTACCCTCTGGGACCCTCTTTGACCTTCTTTCACCCTCCTTAACCCTCCCTAATCACATGGCATCCAAGCAACCATGTGGTGCTTTCTGAAAATTTTCTGTACTTCCTTATTGCCCCATTGGCCAAGGATTTGAAACTGCTGGTGATTTTACTTTGTAAAAGGGGCCCAAGAAATTGACGTGGGGCAGGCTGCTCTTATTAACATGACTTTGGAGGCAGTCACTTGCCAGCTCTTGGGCACAACCTAATAAAAATCAAGCTTGCTTCAAATTTGACTCAAAATTGTGGTAGTTGTCTTATTTTACCTGCTGCTATTAACCAGGTATGTGGTCTAGTTCTGATTTCCCAGTGGGTAACAGTTAAGTGATGGCCATGAGTCTCAGTGACTTTGAACTTTGACTTTTAAACAATGTTGAGACTGTGGTACACTATGGAGACTTTTGAAATTGGATGGTTGCATTACAACATGACTACATGCCAATGGGGGCCAGAGCATGGTATTTGCTGGTTTCAATAAGAATGGCCCCATGGGCTCATAGATGTGAAGGTTTGGTCACCAAGGAAGGCACTATTAAGAGATGTGGCCTTGTTAGAGTAGATGTGACCTTGTTGGAGCAAGTTTGCCCCTGGGGCGTGAACTTTGAGGTTTTCAGAAACTCAGGTCAGGAATGATATCTCTCTCTTTTTGCTGCTTGCTGATCCAGATGTAGAACCCTTGGCTATTCTCCAGAACCATGTCTGCTCATGCTGTCATTAAGATACCATTATCAATTATTATTATTTTTTATTTATTAAAAATTTCTGCTTCCTCCCATCCCCCAATTCCCCTCCCCCTCCTCCACTCCTCCTCCCTCTCCAGTCCTAAGAGAAGTAAGGGTGCCCTGCCCTCTGGGAAGTACAAAGCCCTCCCCCCTCAATCCAAACAGACTAGGCTCCCAAAAAGCCAGTACCTGAAGTAGAAAGAAAACCCGGTGTCATTATCATTGGCTTCTCAGTCAGCCCTCATTGTCAGCCACATTTAGAGAGTCCAGTTTGATCACATGCTCATTCAGTCCCAGTCCAGCTGGCCTTAGTGAGCTCCCATTAGATCAGTCCCACTGTCTCTGTGGGTGAATGAACCCCTGGATGCCCTGACTTCCTTTCTTATCTTCTCCCTCCTGCTCTTTATCTTGGCCTTGGGAGCTTAGTCCAGTGCTCCAGTGTGGGTCTCTGTCTCCATCTCCATCTCTCGCTAGATGAAGGTTCTATGGTGATAGAGATTCATTGGTGTGGCTATGGGAGAAGGCCAGTTCAGGCAACCTCTCCTCTGCTGCCCAAGGACCTAGCTGGTGACATCCCCTTGGACACCTGGGAACCCCTGTAGAGCCAAGTCTCTTGCCACCCTTAAAATGGCTCCTTTAATTAAGATATTTTCTTCCCTGCTCCCTTATCCACCCTTCCTCCATCTCAACCATCCCATTTCCCCAAGCTCTCCCCAATCCTCCCTTTCTCCCTTCTTTCTCTCCATTTCCTCTTCCCTCCAGCCACCCACCCCCGCTCCCAACTTTTGCCCAGTGATCTTGTCTACTTCCAATATCCAGGAGGATAAATATATGTTTTTCTTTGGGTTCACCTTCTTATTTAGCTTCTCTAGGAACACAAACTATAGACTCAGTGTCCTTTGTTTATGGCTAGAATCCACTTATGAATGAGTACATACCATAGTCATCCTTTTGGGTCTGGGTTATCTCACTCAGTAAAGTGTTTTCTATTTCCATTCATTTACATGCAAAATTCAAGATGTCATTGTTTTTTATCGCTGAGTAGAACTCTAAAGTGTATATGTGCCATACCTTCTTTATCCATTCTTCTATTGAGGGGCACCTAGGTTGTTTCCAGGTTCTGGCCATTACAAATAGTGCTGCTATGAAAATAGTTCATAGTTATTTATTTTATTTATAGTTATTCATTGTAAAATTAGTTCTTTGAGAAATTTGCTCATTGTATTGTGATCATATTCATGCTTTCCCTCATCCTTCTTAGCTTAGACTCCTTCCCAATCTTCCCAAAGTTATGATCTTTTTTTTTAAAAAAAAAAAACCTTCAAGTCCAATTTATATTGCTCACATATTCCTCCTGATTGTGTGACTTTTCAATACTGTATGGCCAATCTACCAATGTATTGAAAAAGGAAATTGTTTCACCTTCTCCCAGAACCAAACAAATGCAAGCTCGTTGTATTTATTTTGACACTAGAAACTATTTTAATTGTGATCATAAGAAATTGTTTAAAGCACATTTTGTAATGTATTATGTTCCTGGTGAATACTCTGGATTTAATTTTTTAAATGATTGCTGAATTGTACCATGACCACTCATAATCAGTAAAATAGGGTCAACAGAATAAGCAGAATTTTTCTGCCTATGAATACAGCTGTGGCATCAGAATAATGTAGGGTGCTATTTTCATGAACTAAACTAGTGAATAATCAATAAACTGGATAAACATATCTGAAAGTAATATATATATATATATGGATACACAGTTGTAACTGGCCCCAGAACACTTATGTTACAGTATTAGTATGCAGGGGAAAAGCCCGAGGTTCTGGGGTTATTTCCACTAGTTTATTGGCTAAATCATTAGACTCTTTACTATGATGCCACCTAATAAAAGAACAGTTTCATAAATTAACTCTCAGTTGCTGTGACAACAAGCCCCAGACTAAACTCAAGACCAAACTTCTCAAGCCAGACAAAAATCCTTGCCTGGAGAGGGAGGGGGGCATCAAGTGCTAGTCCTAGCTGGAGAGCTAAAGACAGTTATAATCTGTTGGGAGAGGAAGAGTCAACTTTCTTTTTGAATTTAGACTTTTGTAGATTAGCCATACTATAATTAAAGTCTACATAGCTAGGGATATATGGGCAACATAAACTGACATCAAGGGTTATTAAAAAATGGAAGATATCATAAACCTTGGAGGCTAGGGGAAAGCAGTCAATTTGGGATTAGTTGTATTAAATTTTACTCAGAAATTTAATTCAGTATCTACATCTAGTTTATGGGGCCAGTATTGTTTATTCTCTGCTCCTCCGAATTTCCCACATCCCACTTTATGCAAAATCATCTCCATTTTCAAAACTCCAGGTAAAATGCTCCATTCTCTTGACATTTTATTTCCAAATTAAGCTAAACTTGGCCAAATTGAAATTTCCCTTTCCTAATCGTTACCTATGTTGCTTATTATCTGTTCTGCACAATTGGCACAGTAGCTCATTTTTCCTTTAAACTTGTATTTAAGGCATTTTCATATCCTTATAATTAACATTATTTACAGTCTGTCCTGTTCATCAACTATAAGAAACAGGAGAGGAGATTCAGTATATACCTAAGAATAGTAGGAACTGAATAAAGCTTGGTAAACAGATCTTACATGGGTATATGGAATACTTCCAGCATGCAATATATTTACTTTTTCATCTCTCAAAATCTGACATACTTTGACCAAGACAGTATAAAGGCAGGTTAGAAAAAAATGGCTCAGAATTTTTACAAATGTATTTTTATGTAAGAACATCTACTAACATGGGCTTTGTCAGAATATATTTTAATATTTATTTTTATTGTTAGTGACATATATTCCTGAGTGTCTGTATTAGAGTGTGTACATAAGAGTGCCATGCTCACAATGTATAGAAAAGGGTATCAAATCCCTTAGGGTTGGAGTGATTGACAGTTGGAAGTTGATCAGCCTTTGTACTGGAAGTCTTAATGCATGTTTTCTATTGGAGTACATTTCGTACACTCTCTTCATCCTTGTCAGCATAATTTAAGAAACTGGACTCGTTTTAATGGATTATATTGAGCTCTACATTTTTCTCTGTTCCCCTCCCTGCCTCTCCCCTCCCCCGTTCAACCCTCTTCCATGGTCCCATGCTCCCAATTTACTCAGGAGATCTTGTCTTTTTCTACTTTCCATGTACATTAGATCCATGTATGTTTCTCTTAGGGTCTTCTTTGTCGTCTAGGTTTTGTGACTTGTAGGCTGTTTTTTTTTTTTTTTTTTTTTTTTTTTCTTTTCTTTTTCTGGTTTTTCGAGACAGGGTTGCTCTGCAGCTTTTTTAGAGCCTGTCCTGGAACTAGCTCTTGTAGACCAGGCTGGCCTCGAACTCACAGAGATCCGCCTGCCTCTGCCTCCCGAGTGCTGGGATTAAAGGCGTGCGCCACCACCGCCCGGCTAGGCTGGTTTTTTTGCTTCATGTTTAAAAGCCACTTATGAGTGAGTACATATGATAATTGTCTTTCTGAGTCTGGGTTACTTCATTCAATATGATGTTTTCTAGCTCTAGCCATTTGCCTGCAAATTTCAAGATGTCATTATTTTTTTTTTCTGCTGTGTAGTACTCCATTGTGTAAATCTACCACATTTTCCTTATCCTTATTCTTCAGTAAAGGGGCATTTAGTTTGTTTCCAGATTCTGGCTATGACAAACAATGCTGCTATGAACATAGTTGAGCACATGTCCTTGTGGCATGATTGAGCATCCTTTGGGTATATACCCAAGAGTGGTATTTCTGGGTCTTGAGGAAGGTTTGTTTCCTAATTTTCTGAGAAATCACCATAGTGAATATCCAAAGGGGCTGTACCAGCTTGCACTCTCACCAGCAATGCAGGAGTGTTCCCTTTACCTCACAACTTCTCCAGCATAAGTTGTGGTCAGTGTTTTTGATCATGGACATTCCTACAGGTGTCATTACAAATCTCAGAGTTGTTTAGATTTGCATTTCTCTTATGGCTAAGGATATTGAGCATTTCCTTAAGTGTCTTTCAAGAAACTAACTCTTAAGAGGAATTTGAAGCAAAGTCATTGATTCTGTCCCTTCTGATACGTTTACATATCTGTACTTTGACATCGTGGGCAATCATTTAGCTAGCCTACTAATTCGGCTTAAAAATCTACAACATCAAATAAATCAAGGTAATAGAGATTCAGATTTAACTGGTTTGTCATCTAGAGAGTAGCATTTATCTTAAGATGCCATCATTAATGATCACTTCCACAGGAAAAATTATTTTAAAGGAGAGTCCAAGTCATGAAGTAGAGGACAGGAAACAAGCAAAGGAAGCAACTTTTCAGATATCTCAAACATAAACATGTCTCAGTGAGCTATGATGGATCTTCCAGTAAATGTCTTTGTGACGTGCCAGCTTTTATTGGTCCTACCAGGAGGGACATTGCTTTCATCCCAAAAGCTTCATGAAATAAACTTCTGGCCTTTCTTTCCCTTTCTTCAGGGAAATAATATTTTCAGTAAATACTGAAGTGCTTTCCAGGTATCAGAGATTTAAAAAAATATATAATTCATTGTTAACCTCAGAACTCAATGTGTATTTCTTACTAATAATAGTTACGTATTAGAAATACATTTGATGCCTAGCTATGCCAACCACCTGTGAAATGCTAGACAAACAAATAGGGACACAGTCCTTTCCAATCAGAAGCATACTTTAAATGAGTGGCTAAGAACTTTTTAAAATTTTTATAAAATATATACAGTGTTATAAAAGGTAAGACATAGCTCTACGGAGATACAAGGATACTTATGAAAATTAACCCAGAAAGAATTGTAGAAAGAATACATTGTTTCTTGTCACCTACTCTCAAAAGAGCTTGTATAGTCTAAATTTAAAATAAGGGGAAATTTTCTTTTAAAACTTTTTTTGAGATCAATTTTATTATTGTTATAGGTCTTAAGTCTTTCTTGACAGATAAACTGAAAGAAAAAATAATTTAAAGGTCGGATGTGGGATTCTAGGTTTTGGGAGTGTTTTTTTTTATAAGAATAAATTATTTTGCATATTGAGAATAAAATGTTCCCCTGGAGAAATTCCAGTATAAGGGAAACAGGGTAACAAAGGAAAAGTCCAAAGATGTGGGAGTTTGATTTCTGTCTCTGTTTGGATTAGATTTCTTTACTTTCTGTTCATTTTATCAATGCTTCATGCAAAATGTGAGTTAAAATTAGTCTTTTTAGTTTGTTTTCATGTGGTAAAAATCAATTTCAAGAGCTCTAACATAAAAATTTGCAGACAGTTATAATTGCTGTGATTTCTACTATCATGCTCATGTGGAGCCTTCTCAATCTCTCTTCAAGATCCTCTGTGACCTAATTAAGGAGACCCCAGAGACTCTCAGGACATTGCAAGGTATTTGAATACTCTTGATTGACCACCTGAACTGCATTGTAAGGTTCTGTTGCTGAAGACACCACACAATCCACATAATCAGTTATAGAATGTTGAGAAATCAAGCTAGATATGAACTGGATTTTTCTCTACGGTGGACAGCTACCATAGTCCCACAAGGTGCTATGCAAACTGCTTGGAAGGAAAAGCCATCAGTGACCCTCTCAAGCTGTGTCTCCACATGATGCATCAATAACCTGACTGCTAAGATACACCACTAGTACAGTGTAGTGTGGAGCTGCGGGCAGGCCTGCTTTTCATCCTGCCCAGCTCCCGGCCACCGGCTAGCTTATACCTCGAAATAACAACACACAAACTGTATTCTTTTAAATACTGCCTGGCCCATTATTTTCAGCCTTTTACTCACATCTTGACTAACCCATATCTAATAATCTGTGTAACACCACAAAGTGGTGCCTTACCAGGTAGATTCTAGCGTACGTCCATCTTGGGCTGGAGCTTCATCGCATCTGGCATCTCTCTGAGGAGAGGCATGGTGGTCTGTCTCACTTAGGAGAGGTGTGGCATCTGACTGATCCTTCTACCTCACTTCCTCTTCCTGTTCTGTCTACTCCACCCACCTAAGGGGCGGTCTATCAAATGGGCCAGGCAGTTTCTTTATTAGCCAATGAAATCAACTCAAACAGAAGACTCTCCCACATCATTTCCCCTTTTTCTGTTTAAACAATAAAAGAAAGGCTTTAACTTTAACATAGTAAAATTACATATAACAAAATAGTTATCAAGTAAGAATTAGTTACAATACTTATATCCATTTTATCTTTTATCATAACAAAGGAAAACTTTATCTATCCATTCTTCAACTCCATCAAAGACTCCAGAAGGAGATAATATTACCTAAGTAAATAAGAAATAAGCAACTTACAAAACTCTAGAAATGACAGAGACATCTCGCTGCCTGGACAGTCACCCAAAGTTCCTTTGTACTGTTGGGGCATCCATCTTCAGCCTTCAGGCCCATAGTATCCAGAGACATTTCCATGAAGCAGGAAATTTCAAAGGCAGTTCAGTCACTTTCTGCTGTGTCCTGCAGAATGTCTCGCAGACTCTTTCATGAATCAGGAATCCCGAAAGATCATCTCACTTTTAGGCAAGTTCAGCAGTCGTCTCTCTGAGGGTTCTCTATGTCCAGTTTATGAAATAGTCCAGGCAAGAGCAGTTTCTTGCCCAAATGGCTATCAAACTCAATAAGGATCCTCTTCGATGCCCATCTTCCTCTTGAAGTAGATTGGTGCTGCCAGGAGCTGATGTGTCTCATTGTCATGAAAAGCCTTAAGTTATTAAAACATCTAAAATGCGATATTCTGTAGTTTTTGAAAGATATGAAGAATGCCTATGTAACTTAAATAAATCTCTATATAGCTAGAAAATCTAACTAACATAACTACAAGTTTTACTAATATTGATAACTATCCATTAACAACCTATATACATTACATTTTTAAATGAACTACACAATCACAATACATTAATCAGTATCAGAAATACATATACATATAACAAAATTGACCTTAAATTTAAATCACTAAAGCCAAATCCATATCAATGCAAATTACTCATCTCCATATTATATCCCCCTTTAAATGTAAAAGAACATTTATAAACAATATTTGGGAAAATGGGCGCAGTTATTTCTCTCCAAACTGCTTCCTGCTGAATGGGGATGCTGTTAATTAGGTCTTTTATGGTGTAACCTGTGTGCCAGGTTCATCTCAGTCATCAGTTGGGTGAAGTAATTTTCTGAAGGTGTTCACAGCAACCTTTCAGGAGGGCGTGGTCTATCATACCATATTGGGATAGAAGCAATCCACACGGTCTCATTTTCTGTAAAAACAAAAGAAACTCTTTTCCAAAGCATCATGTCCTTAGATCCAAATTGTAAAGTCAAGGTATTTTCAAAATATCTATTCTGGAATAGTTTAGCAGCATTTGTAAACAAATATCTTTTAGCAGCTGTTGCTCCTTCCTCAGCATTCAAACAATTCAAAGAGAGCATAATAGTATACAGCATCAAGATACTTTGTGTATTTTCCATCTTTGTATGGCTTTATTTTAACCTCTATTTCATTTATTTTTACTTTTATTTTTTTTATTTTTTGACAAGTTCTTTGTATATCTTTGTCCTGGAATAACTCTGCAGACCAGGCTGTCCTTGAACTCTCAGAGATCCACTTGCCTTTGCATCCCAAGTGCTGGGATTAAAGGCGTATGCTACCACACCTAGAACTCACAGAGATCTGTCTGTCTCTGCCTCCCAGGCATTGGGATTAAAGGTGTGTGCTGCCACACCTTGAAGTCACAGAGGTCAATCTACCTCTGCCTCCCAAGTGTTGGGATTAAAGGTGTGTACCACCACAACAAACTACTTCCTTTTTCTTTCTTTCTTTCTCTTTTTTAAACTGTAAGAACTTTAACTTTTAGCCTGCATGTATTTTTAACTCACTGTAAACCATTTAGAGGTTTTCTTTGTCTTTGAATCTCTCTTTACTGCATATCTCTCTTTTTCTGACCACACGAGTCTTTAATTTACCAAGCAATATAGGTAGGATTAAAGCCATGACTTTGGCGGCTGGATCCAGCCCATTCCTTAGCTTTCCAGCCTCTGGCAGAAGTACCAGCTGTAGCCATGTTTATCACCACAACTCTGTGGCAGTTCAAGGTCCCTGCCAGCAAGCAAGCTGCAACAATGTCAAACAATAATCAAAAGCTCCATAGTCAAGACTTGAAAGAGTCAGAGTTTGCCCTGGCAGGACGGCCCAGAAAGCTGGCATTTTAAAACAGCACAACTTTTTTTCCTGCTACAGCTGAAAACAAACAAGCATGCAGTCAGCTTTTATCAACAGCATTTAAGTTTCATGGCAGGACCTCTTAAAAGAGCTGCAATGTTTTGCAGCTAAAGCTGAGTCAGGAAGCCTCTCTTAGATGAGAGCGCTTGCTAACCTCTAGCAATCAGAGCAGACCCGAGAAATTGCTGCTATCAAGAGAACATGCTTTACTCTATTCTTTCCCAAGCTTTCTCCGGCTTTCTGTGGATTCAGCCATCCACGTGGGCGCCATTCTGTAGTGCTGAGCTGCGAGCTAGCTTCCCACTGCCCGGCTAGCTTATACCCCGAAATAATTACACGGAAACTGTATTCTTTTAAATACTGCCTGGCCCATTATTTTCAGCCTTTTACTCACATCTTGACTAACCCATATCTAATAATCTGTGTAACACCACAAAGTGGTGCCTTACCAGGTAGATTCTAGCGTACGTCCATCTTGGGCTGGAGCTTCATCGCATCTGGCATCTCTCTGAGGAGAGGCATGGTGGTCTGTCTCACTTAGGAGAGGTGTGGCATCTGACTGATCCTTCTACCTCACTTCCTCTTCCTGTTCTGTCTACTCCACCCACCTAAGGGGCGGTCTATCAAATGGGCCAGGCAGTTTCTTTATTAGCCAATGAAATCAACTCAAACAGAAGACTCTCCCACATCAGTACAGGAGTCTCAAAAACAGGATAAAGCAAAGATGAAAGCAAGAGGAAGTGAATAAATGAGTTATTCTTCCTGTCTGTAGGGAACATTAGGGCAGGTTTTGAGGAAGATGAATACAGAAAGTCATAAGCTCTCTCCTAATTTTATTTTAAAATTATTTCTGAGTGTGTGCATATATCTGTGTATCAATGTATGTGCTCAAGCTCAGAAAGGCATGCATAGGAAGCTAGAGGACTGAGTTTTTCTTCTGACTATGTAAGTTCTGGTTTTGCAGTTGTTCAGATAATAGGTGATTAGGTACTCAAAGTGTACTTTAATGAGTAAAGAAGAGGTCTGTGGCAAAATATGTAAAGAGTGTGGCATATTCAGTCGTGGTACATTATCTATACGCCTGGCTTATTACCTATGTGAGACTGATAGTGGGCCCCAAATGGGTGCCACTGTCCTTAGATATTCTAATTTCTTATTTAAAGTCATACTGTGTTTGCAAACAACCTTTTCACATTTCCCTATGTACTTTAAGTCAATTCATGTTTATTTATAATATTCAATTAAATATACATGGTATATAATTGACTGTTATACATTTAGTGAAAGACAATGCAGTCTGCACATGTCCGGCATAGGCATAATTCTTTTTCTCAAAGGTTTCAATTTTCAGTGGGTAGAATTTACTAATTTGTAGCACAGGGACTATAATAGTCAACAATATTCTCTTTGAAGGAGTTATATTACCCTTTAGTTTCATCAGAGTAATACAAATCTGTGAAGAATAAATAAATAAGGAGAAAATAATATTGGTAGCTTAAAATGCGGTAGATATTAATACCATTAGTAGTGAAAGAAGCAAAAAAATTTAAGGCAAGCATAGGAAGGTGTCTTCTCAAAAGATCAAAGGATCTAGAACAGAGAAGTAAGAAAAAAAAAGATACCTCGTGGAAATTTCCCATTAATCCTAGAGGATGGGTGGAGTCATGAAATATCTCACCACTTTCCACCATCCTGTCAGTGTAACAAATCCTGTAATTGACAAGCCACATCAGTGAAATAATAGTGATTAGTTTGCATGAGATTGAAAGATCTGATGGCAATATTGCCCAGTTACAATACCAACTAAGATTCTTTTTTCTCCTGCTCCTCATCCTCTTCCATTTTTTGAGACAGGGTCTTACTGTGTAGCCCTGGCTGTCCTGGAATTCACATACCAGGTTGGCCTAAAACTTACAGATTTTCATCTGCTTTTGCTTCCCAAGTGCTGGGATTAAAGGCATCCACCACCACTCCAAGCCCCCACTGTGTTTCTTAACTTTAACAGGTATTTGGTCCATGTGTGGTTGGAGAGGCATTTTCCAGTAAATATCTCTCTTTCTTTGAACCTGTTTGAAGTAGAATCTGATAGAATCTAGTCTGATCTTGAACTATCTATTTAGGCAAGTCTGACTTTGAACTCCTGATCTTCTGGCCTTACTCTATACAAGACTCTCATAATATTTCTTGATTGTAGATATGACCCAAATTGTCAATAAAAAAATACTAGCAGTACTTTAAACTGCCAAAATATCTTTATATGAGATAGTTAGACTTTATTTAACAACAAGAATTATTGAATACTATTACTTTTTTCAGAGTTGAGTGGTCAAAAATCTATTATCCATTTGGCATCTGACATTTACAGTAAACTAAGAAGTAGAAGAAAGCATCCATAAAAAATGGTGGCAGTAAAAAGAGTGAAGAAGAGAGATTTGTAATGAACACATTATGGGGATGATATTATTTTCTATTATATTTATAGAATTAGTAATAAGTAATAAAAATTAACTTGAGGGTTTTTTGATATATTAAATTTATTTGTTTATTTTCTGATCAAACCATGCTTCATTAATTCTCAGAAGCTGTTATATAGCAAACAGGCATACTATTTATATATTATAAATATTATATATGTATATGAATAGTATATATTATGATTATTAATTAATATATTATTGAGTATATATTTTTATTCTATTGATATAATAAGTAATAAGTAACACAGAATTAACTCAAGGGTTCTTTTTGATATATTAAATTTATTTTAGCATAATTTTAAAGTGGATACATGGTAAGATCTTATAAATATTATACTTTGCTTTTTATTTTTTACATGTACTACAATGTATTTCTACATAATGGCATTAATGAAATTACAAAACTAAATACCAGTTTAAATATTTAGCTGATTAGGAGGTAGAAAGAAAAAGTTGTTGTTCTTCTTAGCTAAACCTTGAGGAACAGATATAGAATAACTAAAAGTACAATGACTACTCTTATGCTCGTAAGAATGGCTATGGGACATCAGGCTGGCCTCTCTTAATCATAAGCAAGAGTAGTTTCAAATAATAACTGTTTGTTTGTTCTTCGGGTTCTTTATTCATTAAGTTACTTATTTAATTAAAAATTTAAAAAACTTTCTTAAAACCTTATCACTTCATTAATCAGCATCTCTTGATTAATGAAGTGAAATATTTTCAATAGTTACATGTTAGAACCAAGTTGTAAAGGACAGAACAGAGAAGAAATCAAAATTTATCATCTATCATCTATTAATTAATTATCTATGTATCATATATCCCAACATCTATCATCTATCAGTTAACTGTCTAGCCACACATCATCTGTCATCTATATAAGCATCTATGTATCTATCATACCTGTACCAGTCATATACATATTTACTCAACTCTATCAAGCTAAGATAGTTTAAATTTGCACCATAAAATAAACTAAGAGATAGATGATATATCTATATAGATAGATAGATAGATGATAGATAGATAGATAGATAGATAGATAGATGATATATACATACATACATACATACATACATACTCTATGGCACTACAGTAAATTCCCTGTGTCCATGATTTGTACAGTATTCATTGCGGAAATGAACACACATTTAAAACTTGTATCCCTATGAACACACATGCATGTAAGCAGACACATAAACTCATCTACATACATCAAGTATACAGAGAAATAAAATAGCACCTGAATTGATTATAATCTATGATGGAGGAGGGTCACCTGTCTATTGTGTCACTTTCACTGGTTAATTAATAAAGAAACTGCTTGGCCTGATAGGTCAGAACATAGGTAGGTGGGGAAGACAGAACAGAATTATGGTAGAAAGAAGGCAGGTACTTCAGGCAGATGCCATAGCTCTCCTCTCTGAGATGGACACAGGTTAAGATCCTTCCCGGTAAGACACCACTTCATGGTGTTACATACATTAATAGAAATGGGTTAATCAAGATGTGAGAGTTAGCCAGTAAGAGGCTAGAGCTAATGGGCCAAGCAGTGCTTAAATGAATACAGTTTCTGTGTAATTATTTTGGGTAAAGCTAGCCGGGTGGCGGGAAATGGCCCACGGTTCCTTCTACAGAATGGCGCCATTGGGGAATAAGTTAGCAGGGTGGCTGGGAGCTGGGCTGCAGGAAAGCAGCCCGCAGCTCACCTTATCATCACTACAAATCTATATTAATCTATATCTATTTTATTCTTTTTATTTATTTTACACCCTGAATCAAGTATCCTCTCCCTCTTCTCCTCCTAGCCCCTACCCCCACTTCCTCAGCCTATCCACCTCCATCCACTCCTCCTCCATTTCTATTCAGAAAAGAGCAGGCCTCCCATGGATAGTGACAAAACTTTGGCATATTAAGTTGTGCTAAGACTAAGCACTTTGGCTTGTCACTTAGGTTGAGCATGGCAATCCAGTATGAGGAATGTGGTCCCAAAAGCCAATAAAATAGTTGGAGACAGCCCGTGTTCCCCCTGTTAGGAGTCCCACACGAAGACCAAGCTACAAAACTACAAACTGTCACATATATGCAGAGGTCCTAGGTCAGTCCCAGGAAGGCTCCCTGGTTGTCAATTCAGTTTCTGTGAGATGCTTTGAGCCCAGGTTTGTTGAATCTGTGTATTTTCTTGACCCATCTGGCTTCTACAACACTGCCTACCTTTCTTCAGCAGGATTCCCTGAGTTTGTCCTAATGTTTGGCTGTGGGTCTGCATCTGCTTCTATCAGTTGCTGGATGAAGTCTCTCTGATGACTATTTGACTAGACACCAATCTGAGTATAGAAGAATATTATTAGGCATCATTGCATTGACCTTTTGTTTTCTTCCAGTTGTGCTTTTTTATCTAGTCTCTGGGCTATCTAGACTCTGGGTTCTGGTGTTCCAGAATATGTCAGGATGGGCTCACTCTCGTGGCATGAGTCTCAAGCTGGAACAGTCATTGGTTGGCAATTCCCACAGTCTCTGTGCCACTCTACCCAGCACATCCCATGGGCAGGACAGAATGTAGGTCACAGATTATGTGGCTGGGTTGGTGTCTCTGTCCCTCTGCTTGAAGTCTTGCCTCGTCATAGATGACCAGTTCAGGTTACATATCTGCAATAGCCAGGAATCTTAGCTGGAGTTGTCCTTGTAGATTGCTGTGAATTTTTCTTGCACCAAGTTTCTACCTACCCAAAATAATCTTTAAAATAAAATCAAATAATTTAAGATGGAAAAAAAGTGTGAAAAAGAAATGAGAAAAGAATTATAGTAGAGAGAAAGACAGAAAATTGGGAAATAAGTGAATAATAAACAATAGTAAATAGTGTTGTCTTGGCACTACAAGTAAGTCTGGGATGAGAGGACTTATTCCGTCCTGTATGCTGCTTTCCCACTTGCTCCTCCTATTCTATCTTCCCCTGTATTGTTCTGTGATATTATATTCTATTTCTTATTCTTCTTCCTGGTCACTTACTAGGTACCTAACCTTTGTGGTCATTTGGATTGTAGTAGATGCATAGTGAGCTTAAGAGCTAAAATCCACATATAAGAGAAGATATTAAATATCTGTTTTTTTTAATTGGATTAGCTCATTCCAATTGAGGTGATTTACAGGAGGGGTGAAAGGAATGGGAAGGAGGAAAAAGAAAGAGGGAAAAGAGGGTTGGGAAAGGGGGAATAAGAAGGACAGAGAGAGGAAGGGGGAAGGGGAGAGAAAGGGTTGGGAAAATCTAGCCTTCAATAACTGCTGGACACATGAAAGTCACTAGAGTGAGTGATTTTCTTCTTGTAAAATGTAAAATCATATCTTTTCAACTTCATTGTGTGTTAAGCACTGTCCCTACAGTA
Source organism: Arvicola amphibius (assembly GCF_903992535.2). Taxonomy (NCBI): domain Eukaryota; kingdom Metazoa; phylum Chordata; class Mammalia; order Rodentia; family Cricetidae; genus Arvicola; species Arvicola amphibius. The sequence continues at coordinate 73,650,142 of NC_052048.2, read as the reverse complement.
CAATTTAGATTCTCTATGACCTTTCTACAGAACAATAGAGCAAAACACACATTATTCTCATAATAAGAACTACACAGAGGTGTTTTATTCTTTTTAGATTTAAGGTAAATTTTTCCACAGAATATATTGTGATTATATTTTCCTCCTTTCTTTACTCCTCTGAGATTCTCCACAACTTTCCTGTCATCAATTCTACATCCTTTCCATCTTTCCTTAGGAAAACAGATATCTACTAAATAAAAACAAAATAAATTAAAGAAAAAAACAAGCAAACTGGAATAGGACAAAACAAACAAAAAAAAAACAGAGTAAAAAAAATTCCCCCAAAAAATATCAACCTGCAGAATACACATTTAGACACCAAGACACAGGCTTCTATACACAGGAATCCCTTAAAAACATAAAACCAGAAGCCAAATTATATGCAAAGAAACTATAAGAAAAATAAAGCCTGTCAAAATCTCATCAGATAAAGAAGCTCCAAACATGCCACTGTGTTTATTTTGTGTTGATCATTTACTGTTGGGCATCAATATGACCTCAAGAGTGTTCTGTATTCCTAGTGAGACACCAAAGACTTCATAGGAGACAACAACAATTTTTTTGTTTGTTAGCAGTTGTTGATTGGATGTAGCTTCTCAGTTGGGGATAATGACTTGTGTCTACCGCTCTTTTCAGCCCTGATACCCCATTTGGCACAGACACGTATAGGCCATGTATAGGCTGCTACAATATCTGGGAGTTCATATGTATGACAGTTATGATATGTTTAAAGGTCTTGTTTTCTTAGTGTTCTCCCTCACCTCTTACTAATATCTTACAGTCTTTCTGCCTTCTCTTCTGTGGGGTTCTCTGAGCTCTAAAGGGAGAGAGGTTTGATGAGCACATTCCATTTAGGACTGACTGTTCCAAGATCTTTCACTCTCTGCACATTGTCTGGGTGTGAGTATGTGTATTTCTTCTAATCTACCACAGGAGGAAGCTTCTCTGACGGTGAATGAGCAAAAACCTATCTATGAGTATAGCAGAATGTCATTAAGAGTCATTATATGGCTACATTTCTTTAGTAGAAGATTTGGTTTTACCCTAGGTTGTTGGCTTATTGGATTTATGGTGACATGAACAGTGTCAAGTTTGTATTCCATTTCATGAAGTGGACCTTAACTCAAATTATATATTGTTCGGTTGCTCCCAGAAAATTTTGCCACTATTATAGTAGCATACCATTCAAGCAGGCCATCATTTTAGACTGAAGAATTTGTAACTGAGTTGATGATTACACTTCTTTTTTGGCATGAAAAGTACCTTCAAGTACCATGAACACTAGCCCATAGACGTGAAGGCTCTAGGTAGGCACCAAATTGACTTTCTTTCTTCAATGTGTATATGTTTTTTTTTCAACAACAGGGCCTTCCTATTAGTTTTTGGAGAGCCACCAATAGCCTTGTCAATATCCAGGGTTGTTTGGTGGGTCCCCTGGAATGTCTTTGGCAAATACCTTGATTAGATGTAACACATGCCTGGCACTTGAAGCTTCACTTGGTGACTATAGATGAAGAGATGTCTAAATGGGAGTCTGTCTCCAGTTATTTGATAATTTCATTTAGATTGCCTTCTATATGTGTGCATTTTAGGAAGTTTGTACTAAGTAAACTCTTTATGAATCTTCAAATAGCCTTTAGGTTTGGCTGCCTTTGCCTATATTCCCTTCCTCATCCCCTTCTCCCCTCCTTCTTCTTGCTTGAACATTTGTTTTCTCCTCCCTGTTCTTGTCCATACACAACTATCTATTCTATTTCCACTTTCTAGGTAGATCCATCCCTTCCCCCAGTCATTTATTCTATACCTAGCTTCTGACGTTATATAGACTGTAATAGTTCCTATCAAAGACTTAACATCCACTTGCAAGTATATATAACACTGGATCTTGGTTACCTCACTCGGGATTTTTTTTCTAGCTCTATTCATTTGCCTGAGAACTTAATGAGTTCATTTTTTTTTGTTGGCTGTAAATGTACTATATTTACTTTATCCATTCATCCACTGATGCACATCTAGGTTGTTTCTGGCTATATGAACAGAGCAGCCATGAACATGGTTGAGCAAGTGTCTCTATAGTAGGATGGGTGTCCTTTGGATATATGTCCAATTCTAATATAGTTGGATATTCAGATACATATTTTTCTATCTTCCTGAGGAATGCCACACCGATTTCTATAGTGTCTGTATCAAATTACATTCCCACCACAAATGGATGAGTATTCCCCTTACTCTGTGTTCTTGCCAATATGAGCTGTCAACTCTTTTACAGAATTTGGCCATTCTTTATGGTGTAAGATAAAATCTCAAAGTAGTTTTGATTTGCATTTCTGTGATAAATAAGGATGCTGAACATTTCTTTAAGTGCAGAAGCCTTTAAAAAAAACTCAGTTAAACTTTCCCATTACCATAACTATGTTTAATGTACCCATATGCTTAGCAATTACTAAAATGCATGGCTTTCTCCACAAATTTTATAGGTATTATTCAATTTCTAGGTAGATGTTGGAACTTTAAATATGAAATTTTAGAGAGGTAATTTCACTTATCTAATCAATATACTAATGATGCCAATAATTGAAAGTAAGAAAGAGAAATGGTAACTACATTAATACATGCCCTTCCTTCTAGAACATATATTCTGATCATACATTCAGAACATACATCAAGGAATTGATACAGAAATCTTCAGGGCTTAGGTGCTGGCAGAGTAATCATGGTACCCCAATTCCAAACAGTGTCCTTAAAGAAATTTTATGGTCATGACCCTGACACAGACTGAGTTATGCTAGTATCAATAATGTCAACCATGAGGTTTTTTTCTGGTTTTTCAAGACAGGGTTTCTCTGCAATTTTGGAACCTGTCCTGGAACTAGCTCTTGTAGTCCAGGTTGGCCTCTAACTCACAGAGATCCGCCTGCCTCTGCCTCCTGAGGACTGGGATTAAAGGCATGCGCCACAACTGCCTGGCAAGACTTTGTTATTTTTTTGAGTGAAAAAAATCATCTTTTATTGTTTTGGTTTTCTTTCAGTGTGTGCACACACCCAATTTTTACCTTTCAACCACCTCAATATAAACCACCATGTCTTTTATTTGGGTCAATAAAGTCCTCTTAATTGACATATGAGCTTCTATTATTTATCTCTAAAATCCTATTGTCCTAAAAGTACTGGTTACAAGCCTATTATCTATGTTGTCTTTTATTTGCACAAATAAAGTTCTCTTAGTTGATATATGAGCTTCTCTTAATTATTTCTAAAATGCTATTGTCCTAGAAGTAGTGGTTACAGGCCTATTGTCTATGGCTATATTGATCCATCAGTGTGAAGCTATAGACAGCACAATTCATATAACAAACATAGTTAAATACAATTTAATATATATTTATCATAACATCTAGAAACATTAATATACTCTAATTTGCATAGTTATAAATATACTGTATTCATATTTTTATATAAATGAGTACATCTAAAATTTTTCTTTAGGTAACAATGACCTAGGGGTTTTGTAGAAGGAGCGGCAGGCTGCATCCTGCTACCCGGCTCCCGCACGCTACACCCGAAATAACAACACACAAATTGTATTCTTTTAAACACTGCTTGACCCATTAGTTTCAGCCTCTTATTGGCTAATTCTCATACCTTGCTTTAACCCATATTTAGTAATCTGTGTAGCACCACAAGGTGGTGGCTAACCGGGAAGGATCTTAGCCTGCATCCATCTCAGAAAGGAGAGGCATGGTGACTGCCTCATTGTCTTCTTCCCAGCATTCTCTTCTGTTTACTCCACCTACCTAATTTTCTGTCCTATCAAAGGGCCAAGGCAGTTTCTTTATTAACCAATGAAAGTAACACATAGACAGATGACCCTCCTCCATCAGGGTTTTATGCATATTGAGTCAATGCAGAGGATCCAGGTAGGTACTTGGTTTCTGAAATTTGACAAGTTGGGTGATTCAGATGGGTGGCTTGCCCAGAGTCAGTGTTCCAACAAATCTCTTTTCACTCATACTTTGTTTTCTTGTGTCTTGAAACATCTATATTATCCATGTATTTAACTTGGGATGCTCTTTCTATCTGAAAGGCTGACCTTCCCACACTCTTCTGGCATTGCTTTCCATCTTATGTACTTTCTACTCATGTTACTTAAATAGTTCCTTTCCCTTTTCCTTAGAGCCTCCATCCACTTTTTCTGTTTCGCTGGCATTCACTAGTTTATTACTCTGCACTTGTTAATTTTTAGAACTCTGTAACCCTAAGTATAGTTTAAGCTCCATGATGCCAGGATTATTTCTTTCTTATTTTCTCAATCACATGTTCCTAAACCCTAGGACCGTAAATTCTAAAATAAATATTTGCAACCAAATGCCATCCTCTGATCTTTTCTTCTCATTGTAGACTTCATGAAAGTAACGATTCAAATTTATATCCAGTTTCCATCCTGACATATTTGCTCATATATTTAATTAATACTACAATCTTCTTTGCCTGCACCTCATCATAAGTATGCTGTGCTATGTTTAAACAGAATATTTAAGTGAATTATTGACCTCTGAAAAATATGTCTTAGAGAACTTCAGTGTACATATTATAAAACCAACAGATATATTGCCTCTAAGGGATTCAGATCCATATCACCTGTCAGAAGAATAGACAGAGAAATCATTTAATAGTAACAATAAAATTCATAAAATGTTATAGAAAAAAAATCATTTTTTATTTATTTATAACTAATCTATTTTGAAATAAGAAAATTACCTATGTATTCAAACAATGTGCATCTAGTATTTGAAGATTTCTTCCATTGTTAATTATTTGAATGTAGGTATATCCATATATGGATATGTGTACATGAATATAGGTGTCTGTAGAGGTTAGAAGAGGGTGACTGATTAGGTCTAGAATTACAGGCTATCATGAGATGTTGCAAGAATAGTGTATTTCTTAGCTGCTGCTTCATCTCTTCCAGCTCATCACACCAGTATATAGATAATTTAAATAATAAAATTGTTGGTTGTCTTTATGAAAGTGAAGGTAAGTCCTTACTGTTAAAGATTCCACAGATGTCATGTATTGAACTGTGAGGTAATGAGTTAGAAAAAATGAAATGCATGCCCTGGCAGTGTTGAAACCTGCATAGGCAGCCCATATATGGCAATTCTGATAAATTTGTCTTTATTGGGTCTGATTGTCTAAGTTGATGAGGATGTTTGACCAGGTCTCTTCCTCAAGTGGATACCAGATTACATTACAGATGATTGTGAGCTACCACGTTGATGCTGGGAATTGAACTCAGGACCTTTGGAAGAGCAGAAAGTACTCTTAACCACTGAGACACCTGGGAATCTCTTCCCTGATGAATTTCAGTGCTAGAAAATGGAATCCAAATTTAGCCACCTGGATTCAGAAGAAAAACTAGCACTTTCAGTTCCCATCTTTCCCAATTTAACAATCATGTAAAGATGAAAACACACAGAGAATTTAGGTAGTATATGTCATTGTGTTATCTTTGAATTGTTTGACTGCTGAAGAAGAAGTAACAGCTGCTAAAAGACATTTGATTATAAATGCTGTTGAATTAATACAACCTATATATTTTGAAAATGTCTTGACTTCAATATTTAAGTCAAAGATATGTTACTTTGGAGAAAAGGATTTGCTTTTGTTTCCACTGGAAATGAAAGTCTGCGGATTAATTCTTGGTTAAAAAAATAAGGTTTGATCAGTTGTGGGTTTGGTTTTGCTTAAGAAAAATAGGGTATGATCAAGGGAGACTCCTTGGAAAATCTCCAGTAGAAGCGGACTTCCCAAATGATCCAGCATTCTAGAGTACCTCTTTTGCATTTCCTCTGAAGTCTACATACAGAACAGCTGCAAGACTGCTTGATGAGATGATCCAACCTCACAAAATACTTCAGTCAGAACTGAACCTTAATCCTAAACTTTCTTTGTGTTCCCATAAGATTATCAGTATCCCCAATTAGCAGGAAGTAGCCTAGCAAACTGCCCACATTCTCAAAAAATGGGTTATGGATGTTTATCTTTGTTTAGTGTGTTGGTTACAAGCTGTTATTGATAGTTTTCAAGAGAAAAACTAAACAAAGGAAATTAGATTCAAGGTTTTTGTTTTGAAAAACAGAGGGAAATAGATGACAGGATAAAAGGGTAGATTATTGAGTCTACTCTGAAAAGAAAAAAATGGAGGATATAGATATAATCTTGTTTAAGGAAAAAAAACTGGACAGTTGTGGAGCATGCTTTTTCCCAGAATTTGGGAGACAGAGGCAGGCAGACTTTTGTGAGTTTGAGGCCAGTGTGGTCTACAGAGCAAGTTCCAGGAATGGTTCCATAGCTACTGAGAAACCCTGTCTTAAAAAAAAAAAAGAAAAAAGAAAAAAGAAAAAGAAAAAGAGGAAATGAAAAGGAGAATATAGATATTATAGTATAAAAGGGTAGATTATTGAATCTCCTCTGAAAAGAAAAAAGGAGGATATAGATATGATAAGAAAATTATTACTATCAACAGTTTAGGATAATAAAGAAATGTAAGTTAATAATTAGACACATATTATAATCAAACTTGTAGTTACATTAGGTCTGTTTTTAAGGTCAAACAAATATATTTTAGATAGGTCATCTTCAAACACTTCAGAGACCTACAGAATATTTGATTTAAGAAGTTTGAATGATCCTGGTTCTTCTTTTGTTATGACAATGAAACATTTCTGCTACTGGTAGCACCAATCTACTTCAGAGAAAATAATAGACATTAAAGAAACTCCACATGAAGTTTACTTTCTTTTTGGCAAAAGTAAGCCAATGGGCAAGAAAATGCCCCTGCCTTGACTGCTGACAGTATGCTATCCTAATTAGACAAGAAGGACACAAAATATCCTGCTTCACAGAAAGGTCTGTCGGATATGCTAGGCCTGTAGCCTGAAGTGAATGCCTCATGTTGCAGAGGACAGTTGGGTGACTGTCCAGGCAGTCAGCTGTTTCTCTCCTAACTCACCTTTTTGAGAATTTGCTAGTTTGCACTTCTTGCTTACTCAGTTAATATTATTTCCTCCTCAGGTCTCTGAGGTAGTTGAAGACTAGGTAGTTATTGTCTCCCTTGCTTAAGAGACTCAGAAAATAAATTCATTAAAGAAATATAAAGTATATAAGAATGAGAGATATCAAAAGATAGTTTTGGATGGCAATGTAAGTTGTGGTAGAAAGTAAATTAGGTAGAAGACTTTGAACTTAACAAGATAGGATAGATGTGAAGTATTTTCTCTTTGTCAAATGCAAACAGCCTAGACATTGTTAATGTATTTATTCCCTGTACATATTTTATATGGCTCTTGTACTTATTGTAAATAGTTTTTCTTAAGTTAGTTATAAGCTTCTTTTTTATTTTAGACAAAAAGGAGAAATGTAGTGGCATTTCACTTGTATTTTAATAAATAAAGCTTTTCTGAAGATCAGAGAGTAAAACAGCCCCACTGGTCAGTCTTACTACCAAATAGTGGTAACACACACCTTTAATCCCAGTAGTCACACTAGTTGCCATAGAAACCAGGCAATACCTGCCTTTGATACCAGTGGTGCACACCTTTAATCCCAGAACTAGAGAGGATTATAAAACAGGAGGAAACAATTCTCAACAGTCTCCTTCTCAGATTCCTGGAAGCATGATGTAGGTGTGTCTTCTATCTATCTGATGATTTCATTGGTTAATTAAAAAAGAAACTGCTTGGCCTGATAGGTCAGAACATAGGTGGGTGGAGTAGACAGAACAGGATGCTGGGAGTGAGGCAGATGCCTTGGGCAATTGTCATGCCTCTCCTCTCTGAGCAGTCGCCATGATTCTCTGACCTGAGATAGACGCCATGAAGCCAACCACCAGGTCAGACATGCTGAATCTTTCTCTGTGAGCCACCACCTTGTGGTGCTACACAAATTACTAAATATGGGTTAAAGCAAGAGAGAGTTAGCCAGTAAGAAGCTAGAGCTAATGGGCCAAGCAGTGTTTAAAAGAATACAATTGGTGTGTTGTTATTTTGGGGCATAAGTTAGCCAGGCGGCCGGGAGCTGGGTGGCAGGAAAGCAGCCCACTCCTCCTCACTATAGAATGGTGCCCACATGGATAACTGAATCCATGGAAAGCTTGAGAAAGCTTGGGAAAGAATAGAGTAAAGCATGTTTTCTTGGTAACAGCAATTTCTTGGGTCTGGCTCTGCTTGCTAGAGGCAAGCAAGCGCTCTCATCTAAGAGAGGCTTCCTGACTCAGCCTTAGCTGCAAAACCATGCAGTTCTCTTAAGAGGTCCTGCCACGAAACACTTAAATGCTGTTGATAAAAGCTGACTGCATGCTTGTTTGTTTTTAGCTGTAGCAGGAAGAAAGTTGTGCTGTTTTAAAATGCTGGCATTCTGGTCCATCCTGCCAGGGCAAACTCTGACTCTTTCAGGCAGGCAGTTGACTGAGTATGGTCTGTGAGCAGAATGCTGTAGCTTGCTTGCTGGCAGGGACCTTGAAATGCCATAGACTTGTGGCAATAAACATGGCTACAGCCAGTACCTCAGCCATGAGGCTGGAAAGCTAAGGAATGGGCTAGATCCAGCCACCAAAGTCATGGCTTTAGTCCTACTGATATTGTTTCTTAAATTAAAGATTTGTGGTCACAAAAAGAGAGATATACAGTAAGAGAAAGATTCAAAGTTGAAGTAAATATCTAAATGGTTTACACTGTGTTAAAAATATATGCAGGCTAAAGGTTAAAGTTCTTAAAAGCAAAAAAAAAAAAAAAACCCAAACAAACAAAGAAAAAATAAAGGGAGAAATTGGGTGTGGTGGTACCTTTAATCCCAATGCCTGGGAGGCAGAGACAGAGGGATCTCTGAGAGTTCAAGGACAGCCAGGTCAACAGAGTTATTCTAGGACAAAGATATACAGAAAATCTGTCTCAAAAAGTAAAAGTAAAAATAAACGAAATAGAGGTTAAAATAAAGCTGTACAAAGATGGAAAATACACAGAGAATCTTGATACTGTATGCTATTATGCTCTTTTTGAGTTGTTTTAATGCTGAGGAAGAAGCAATAGCTGCTAAAAGATATTTGTTTATAAATGCTACTGAACTAATCCAAGATAGATATTTTGAAAATACCTTGACTTCAGAATTTGGATCTAAGGATATGATACTTTGGAAAAGAGTTTCTTCTTTTGTTTTTATAGAAAATGAGACCCTATGGATTGCATCTATCCTGATATGGTATGATAGACCACGCCCTCCTGAAAGGTTGCTGTGAACACCTTCAGAAAATTACTTCACCCAACTGATGACTGAGATGAACCTGGCATAAAGGTTACACCATTGAAAGATCTGATTAATAGCACCTCAATTCAGCATGAAGCAGTTTGGAGAGAAATCACTGCATCCACATTCCCAAATATTGTTTATAAATGTTCTTTTACATTTAAAGGGGGAAATGATATAGATATGAATAATTTACATTGGTATAAATTTTGCTCTATTGATATAAATTTAAGGTCAATTTTGTTATAGGTATATGTATTTATGATACTGATTAAGGTATTGTGATTGTGTAGTTCATTTAAAAATGTAATGTATATCAGTTGTTAATGAATAATCATCGATAATAGTCAAGCTTGTAGTCATGTTAGTTAGATTTTCTAGATATATAGAGATATATTTCAGTTAGATAGGCATTCCTAATATCTTTCAAATACTACAGAATATGGCATTTAAATGTTTTAATAACTTAAGGCTTTTCATGACAATGAGACACGTTTGTTCCTGGCAGCACCAATCTACTTCAAGAGGAAGGTGGGCATTGAAGAGTCTCCTTATGGAGTTTGTTAGCCATTTGGGCAAGAAACTGTTCTTGCCTGGACTGATGCATAGACTGGACACAAAGAACCTCCAGAGAGAGTGCTGCTGAACTTGCCTAAAGGTGAGATGGTCTTTTGGGGTTCCTGATTCATGAAAGAGTCTGTGAGACATTCTACAGGACACAGCAGATAGTGACTGAACTGCCTTTGCAATTTCCTGCTTCATGGAAATGTCTGCTGGAAACTATGGGCCTGAAGGCTGAAGATGGATGCCCCAATGGTACAGAGGAACTTTGGGTGACTGTACAGGCAGCAAGTTGTCTCTGTGATATCTAGAGTTTTGTAAGTTGCTTACTTCTCATTTACTTAGGTAATATTATATCCTTCTTGAGTCTTTGATGGAGTTGAAGGATAGATAGTTATAGTTGTTTTCCTTTGTTATGATAAAAGATAAAATAGATATAAATATTGTAACTGTAATTCTTACTTGATAACTGTTTTGTTATATGTAATTTTGCTATGTTAAAATTAAAGCCTTTTTTGTTTAAACAGAAAAAGAGCAAATGATGTAGGTGTGTTTTCTATCATCCGATGATTTCATTGGTTAATTAAAAAAGAAACTGCTTGGCCTGATAGAACAAAGGTGGTCATGAAAAGAGAGATATACAGTAAGGAGAAATTCAAAGACAAAGAAAACCTCTAAATGGTTTCCAGTGTGTTAAAAACATATGCAGGCTAAAGGTTAAAGTTCTTAGGAAGAAAGAAAGAAAGAAAGAAAGAAAGAAAGAAAGAAAGAAAGAAAGAAAGAAAGAAAGTAGTTTGTTGTGGTGGTACACACCTTTAGTCCCAACACTTGGGAGGCAAAGGTAGATTGACCTCTGTGACTTCAAGGTGTGGTAGCACACACCTTTAATCCCAATGCCTGGGAGGCAGAGACAGACAGATCTCTGTGAGTTCAAGGTGTGGTAGCATACACCTTTAATCCCAGTACCTGGGAGGCAGAGACAGACGGATCTCTGAGAGTTCAAGGACAGCCTGGTCTACAGAGTTATTCCAGGACAAAAAAACTGTCTCAAAAAGTAAAAGTAAAAATAAAAGAAATAGAGATTAAAACAAAGCCACATAAAGATGGAAAATATAAAGAGAATCTTGATACTGTATGCTATTATGCTCTCTTTGAATTGTTTGAATGCTGAGGAAGAAGCAACAGCTGCTAAAAGATATTTGTTTATAAATGCTGCTGAACTAATCCAAGATAGACATTTTGAAAATACCTTGACTTCAGAATTTGGATCTAAGGATATGATACTTTGGAAAAGAGATTCTTCTTTTGTTTTTATAGAAAATGAGACCCTATAGATTGCATCTATCCTGATATGGTATGATAGACCACACCCTCCTGAAAGGTTGCTGTGAACACCTTCAGAAAATTACTTTACCCAACTGATGACTGAGATGAACCTGGCACAAAGGTTACACCATGAAAGATCTGATTAACAGCGTCCCCATTCAGCAGGAAGAAGTTTGGAGAGAAACAACTGTGCCCATGTTCCCAAATATTGTTTATAAATGTTGTTTTACATTTAAAGGGGGATATGCTATAGATATGAATAATTTGCATTGATATGGATTTTGCTTTAATGATTTCAATTTAAGGTCAATTTTGTTATATGTATATGTATTTCTAATAATGATTAAGGTATTGTGAATGTGTAGTTCATTTAAAAATGTAATGTATAATTAGGAAATATAGGTTGTTAATGGATAATCATTGATAATAGTCAAGCTTGTAGTCATGTTAGTTAGATTTTCTAGATATATAGAAATATATTTCAGTTAGATAGGCATTTCTAATATCTTTCAAAGACTACAGAATGTGGCATTTAATGTTTTAATAACTTAGGGCTTTTCATGACAATGAGACACGTCTGCTCCTAGCAGCACCAATCTACTTCAAGAAGATGATGGGCATCAAAGAGGATCCTTATGGAGTTTGCTAGCCATTTGGGCAAGAAACTGCTCTTGCCTGGACTGTTGCAGAAAGTGGGCACAAAGAACACAATGAGAGGGGATTGCTGAACTTGCCTAAAGGTGAGATGATTCTTTGGGGTTCCTGATTCAAGAAAGAGTCTGCGAGACATTCTGCAGGACACAGCAGATACTGACTGAACTGCCTTTGAAATTTCCTACTTCATGGAAAAGTCTGCTGGATACTATGGGCCTATAGGCCGAAGATGGATGCCCCAACGGTACAAAAGAACTTTGGGTAACTGTCCAGTTAGCAAGATGTCTCTCTCATTTCTAGAGTTTTGAAAATAGCTTATTTCTTGTTCACCTAGGTTATATTGTGTTCTTCTGCAGTCTTTGATGGAGTTGAAGGATAGATAGATAGTTATAGTTTTCCCTTATTATGATAAAAGATAAAGTAGATATTAATATTGTAACTATAATTCTTGCTTGATAACTGTTTTGTTATATGTAATTTTACTATGTTAATGTTAAAGCCTTTCCTTTTTGTTTAAACAGAAAAAGGGGAATTGATGGAGGATTCTCATTGGCTAATAAAAAAACTGCCTTGGCTTTTTGATAGGGCAAAATTTAGATAGGTGGAGTAGACAGAACAGGAAAAAGGAAGTGAGGTAGATGGCTCATGCAATTTCCCTGCCTCTCCTCTCTGGGGCAGACTGCCACGCCTCTCCTCAGGGAGAGAGATGCGATGAAGCCAGCTGCCAGGTCAGACATGCTGAATCTTTCCCGGTAAGACACCACTCATGGTGTTACAAAGATTATTCGATATGGGTTAGTCAAGATGTGAGAAAGAGGCTGAAAATAGTGGGCCAGGCAGTGTTTAAAAGAATACAGTTTGTGTGTTGTTATTTTGGCGTATAAGCTAGCCGGTGGCCGGGAGCTGGGCAGGATGAAAAGCAGGCCTGCCTGTAGCTCCACACTATATACTCCCCTATTAAAAACAAAGATGTTAGGAAGTATGAAGGCACATGAATGTAGTGAGAGAATTGAAAGAAAGTAAAGAGAGAAGTCATATAAGAAATATCAGAATGTGTTTATCGATCAGAATATTGCTTATTGGTGCATACTACAGATGTTTCTAGATTATGCTTATTCTGGATGAAACTATGATGACATTTGAAATACAGCACAAGTTGATGAATTTTATTTGGCAGTAAAATTTTCTTCTTATTACCCGGGAGGTGGCATACACATTTAATCCCAGCACTAGGGAGCCAGAGACAGAAGGATCTCTGTGAGTTCAGGGCCAGCCTGGTTTACAAGAGCTTGTTCCAGGACAGGCTCCAAAGCTACAGAGAAACCTGGTCTCAAAAAATCAAAAAAATTCTTATTTCTAGATTTTCCACTGATTTTAGAGTTTGGATAACCTTTTCAATTTTTTTTCTAATTAGAGCTCAAAGTGTTAACTGGATACTATCCACTAAGACAATTAATTAACATGCCCATTTTCAACTTTTACATTGACACTATGAGAGAAAAGTCTTAATTCTTCACACTTTGAGTAAATAATTCAAAGAAAAACAGCTTGATCTTAGTGAACAATTAACTAGTAATCATAATTACTGCAGAGAAGCATCATGAGAACACACAGAGCAATTGTGCATCACTTATCAGAAGGTGGTATGATCTGACAAACACATTGTAGCTATAAGAAGAATACCATAGACCAGAGTTGCACAAAGCAAGATGATTACAAGGTCAGTGGATCATTAGGTGATATAAGTGTATGGAGCCACTGTTATATAGAGAATCAGACACTGACAAAATATCACTATATGAAATACGGTGGTATTTAGGAAAACCTTCCCCATGGTGTATACTCTTAACAGACATCTCATTTACTTTTAGACTGAACACTAGAATTATAAATAGTTTAAAAATAAATTTCCTCTAGGCTATATGTAAAACATAAAAATATTTTAAATGAATGTTATCTATCTATCTATCTATCTATCTATCTATCTATATATATATATATAATTTCCATGTCTAAACTTATCATCAAACTCACTGTTTACCTTAATTCAAAGTCATGTGAAAGATATCTGAAATGCCATGCTTTAGCATTTGCCTAATTTTTCTTTCACTTCCAAAAGTAATTTGAAAATAACAGTAATAGAAACAAAAGGAAGGAGATAAAAAGTAGTAGACCTCTAGATTTGGAATTGATTCAGAATCGATCTGTCCCAAGCAGTATGTAGTTTGTTTCTGTCTGGTGTACCTTCTTTGTAAACATGCCTGAGTTCAGAGTTATCTGATATGTGTGTGTGTGTGTGTGTGTGTGTGTGTGTGTGTGTGTGTGTGTGTATTACATACTCTTGGTTATATTTAGTAATATATATGTAGACACATATACACATATACATGTAGCAACAATTAATGAAAAAAGAGGTAATGCATTTCAAAGAGACAAGGAGGCATATATGGGAGACTTAGGAGAGAGGAAAGGAAAGGGGAAAATAATGTGATCATATTATAATCTCAAAAATTAAATAATTAAAAAAGAGCACATATTATTCTTACAGAGGACCCAATTTGGGGCCCTAGAACCTGCTGCCTGTGACCACCACCCACACCAGGCATTTCACATCTGCATTTCTACTTCCATTCTAATCCAGGTTTTGACTCTTTGGAGCAAAGAACAAATAAGAATACATACATAGATCTAATCTACATGGATAGTAGAAAAAGACAAGATTTCTTGAGTAAATTTGGAGCATGTGGACCTTGGGAGAGGGTTGAACAGGAGGTGAGAGGCAGGGAGGGGAGCAGAGAAAAATGTAGAGCTCAATAAAAATCAACAAAAAATAAGAATATCATTGGTATTATCCCAAGTCTCTGTATGTTCTTTTATGTTGGAACTGTTTCATTTAATCTAGTGATCTTGGCTTAGCTTTTTAATATTTTGAATATTGAATGATATTTCATGAGTTGTCTCTATCTAAATGTGTTTATTTGCTTTCCTGTTGATACACACATTGTTGTTTTCAGGTTCTAGTTACTATGAATGAAATGCTTTCACATTTGAGAACAAAACAACATTAATGTAAAACTTAAAACCTTGAAAATTATAAGTAAAAAACATAGGGGAAGCATTTTAAGTTATAACTATCTATAGTTTTTCAATATAGGTATACATATATTAATTTCAAGGTGAGGAAAGGAGAACACAGGAGAGGGCAGTACTAAGGAGGCAGGAAGATTGTTCCAAGTTTAGATGACCCTGCGCTACATATACTTTCTCGGTAGCCTAAAAAGTAAAAACAAAATTAACAAAGCACTAGGTTTTTAACAAACTAACTAACTAACTAACTAACTAACTAACTAACTAACTAACAACTAACTAATTTTCTTCTACACAACAGAATAATCAAGATCCTATGGGTGTTTTGGGATATTTGCACCTTTAGTGTACAAATGCCTACTAAAAGTATGAAAACATGTCTCAATGTTCCAAATCTTTAGCAATGAGCAAAATGCAAATTGAAACGCAGTGAGATTTTATCTCACTTTGGTCAGAATGGCTATCATCAAGTAAATGAACAACAACAAACAGTGCTGATGGGATCTAAGTCATTGCAACTATCTTGGAAGTCAGTATAGATATTCTTCACAAATATATGAACTTTAATTTTACTAACTGTTTTGAATATTAATGTTATGTTTATAAAGGAAAGTGGACTGAACAGGAGAGCATCATGTTAAAATGAAATATTCCAAACCCAGAAAAAAAGCATCATGTACCATTGATGGGAGGGTGTCACCATGACAATAGGTAAGCCTGACGTGGATATGGAAAGGGAGAACAGAACAGGCAAGCAAAGATCATAGAAGTGGTAAATAGGATCTCAGTACATTATATCTACATTCATAAAGGACAAAAGTAAATCACTCCCTTTGTATAGTTAATGTATTTTAACAATTGTTCTTTCCAGTTAAAAAAGACAGAATTAAATTAAGGATAAGAATAATCGAAGAGTCCCTAGAAAATCAAGAGTCAGAACCTGAATGAATTAGTGAATCATAGATTATTCTACCTGGAACTAAGCTTGCTTGGAGTTGAAAGGCAGGTTTAATAGGAATTTCTTATGAAGCACATTATTTGTTTTTCAAAGAGACACTAACAAGCCAAAAATATGAAAAGATACAACAGAAGTGAGAATTAATTATTCATTAAATCTGGCCCCTAGGGAAATGTTGCTTTGTAATGCACCTCTGATATCAGTGGCCTTTAATTGTGCACATAAAGGAGTGTTATTAAAATTTTAACACATACTTCCAACTCTCTTCTGTGGGTTCCTATTCCCTCAGCAGAAGTTGCTCTCATTCCAGCAACTTTCCAGCTAATTTGTGCCCAATGCAGGTAAATACAGTTACTGTTTCAGCAAACTTATCAACTACTATTAAAGTGAACAGTAAAAGACAAAATAGAATCAAAATGCTCTGAACATCAAGTGTATCAAGGTAATGATACAGAGCTCCCAATGTACAGATTCGTTCTCTCTGCAGCTTGCATCATTATCTCTTCGGAACCCAAAAATTGGGAGCCTGAGCACAACTAGTCTGTAGATCTGAGACAGACTATTGGGTGGTAAATTGTGCAGGTCCAATTTCCTCCTTCCTTTTAGAATGCAAATGTGTTTTGGCCTGAACACCCATTCCAAGAAACCAGAGAAAATGTTCAAATCACCCAGCTATATCTTTCTAAGACCAACCAAGGAAAAGAATTAAAGAGTTCGTTAAACTCTTTAGCTGCCTTCTGGTGGCCTGTTGTACTTGAATATAGAGAAGAAATACCATGAAACTGGAATTTCACATTGCATTTCAGGAGACAGAACCTTTATTGGCCACTAAAAAATAATGCATTAGCAAATTTCCTAACTTTCTCTGGATGGAAAGGATGTTTGGTTCGGAGATACAGTTTACTCCTGGAGTGTTTGCCAGGCATGCTAAGGCCTCAGGTTCCATTCCTATTGGAGAAACAGAAAGGGGAACCTATTAAAGAGTGCAGAAATCCACCATGCGTATTAACTCACTACTTGAAGGAAACCACTGGGTAAAAGCACTGCTTAGGGATGAGATAATGACGTTTATCACAACTATAAATATGATTATTGTATTTAAAATTTTTTATTCATATGGAGTCATTGATCTTTCAGAATTTTGAACATGCACAACTTTATTTGTACTTCTCTTGGGATTAGGAGATGTTTGCAATTTCTTCCTGCACAGGTTAGGAACACAAAGCATGACCAAATCTACAGATGCTTTTACGTATATGTTTGTGTCTGTGTGCACTCATATGTGGAGACTGAAACTCTTTTTAAAGTAAGGGTGTCTCCCTGAAGTATGAGCTCACTGACTGGCCAGATGGCCTGCTCAGTGCGATCCTGTTAGCCACTGAGTCATCTCACCAGCTCCATATCTAGTTTGAATTCCAGCCAACTCACTGGAAAAGAAAGTAAGTAAAACCAATTCTAGTATCCAAACTATTTTCAAATGAAGCAGGCATTTATTTGCTTTGTATCAAATAAAAGATTCCTGTGGAAAAAACCTACATAAGGAAATATGTTCACCCATGATTGAAAGCTTCAGATGATACCCTAGGCCTCGCTGTCATTTAATCCATTTGTCATTTGCTTAAATTCAATTTCCACTTTCATATCAACAATTAAACTTTATTCATGGCCCCAAATAAATACATTTGCCTTCTGTCTATATGATAGATTAGTTACTGGCTGTCTGGATAAATACTGCCAGTAAGCATTATAATATGTAGCAACTTCATAGAGGGACAACGACAACGAAGGATGTCATCCTACTGCTAGAGTCATGGATTAACGGCAAAATTTTGACTTTCTTTTTAATATTAGTAATGTGGACTCATAAACCTTTGAAATATGGATGATGATAAAATACAGACATAGTGATGTACAGAAAACATTTTTTGAAAATGTCATGAGCTATATAAATCAAACTGAAGGGAACTACATTCTAGCCTGAGTGTCTTAGGAGGGCATCAAATGAGAGGAGTGCTTTGCATACCTGAACCCCACTATAATCATAGCCTTAAAGTTATCATTACCTTCACCCTTTGGCTATTTTTCATTCATAAAAAGTAAATGTATTCATTGTATTATTTTTAATGTGTAAGTGTGTACACATGTATGCTTATGAATGGTATATTGTATATGTATTTTGATTATATGTATACATATACATACATACATACATATATATATATACACATATATA